>NC_136858.1:6066694-6610694 GCF_951799975.1 Gobius niger | reverse complement strand
TTGTCAAAACTAAATATTTAGCCTGTCCATGCGAATAATGGCTCCAAACTGTAGTGGGCGCTAGCGCGCCCCAAATCTTTTTTGTTTCACAAGCAGCGTTGTACGGCCGTACTTCAATGACCACTGGCCACAAGCTCCTTATAGAGGGCGCTAACGCGCTGTAATGTTGTATAATGTGAGATCTATGTGTCTGTCCCGTCAGAAAAACATGGTGGGCCTCAGTCGTCTCCATGGCAACACCGTACAAAACACTGTGTGGTTCCTATTAGCTTATTTTATCAGGATGCCATCAACTATTATTCTGCCAAATTACATACATTTCCTACAAACTAATTGTTTGACTACCAATGCATTTTTTCTTCTCAAACTAGAGGGGGCGCTATCGCGCCCACTGTCATTGGTTTACATTTGTTGTGTCCAGGGGTGAAGGGTCAATATACTGTTTATCTTTTTTTCATGGGAGTATTTTCACTTTTGTAGGTGGCGCTGTCGCGCCTTTTTTATTTCCCACAAATGGAACACATGTTTCAAAAAAATAAAAATCATTTTAACATTGGGTAAAACTTTGTGACTACACATACAGAAGGCGCCAGCATGCCTGGCATTTCTGACTTTACTTACATTAAGTGTGATTAAATCATGTGAGCGATCAGGCAAACACAGGATCTCATTATGCATCTCCACCTGTCATCAATGAACCACTATTCCACAGATTTAGCTTCTGTGTTGATTTATGTGAGTAACCCCCCCCCCCAAAAAACGACTTAAATGTTCAATAAATGTCATGCTATTGTTGCAAATGCAAATATGCATTCTCTGGCCACTTTCTGTCCTTTCTTTAAGAGCAAATATTTTCCATCAGTATAATACATGTCTTATTTAATTATTGTAAATCACGTCATCACAGGAGTAAAAGTATATCTGTATAATATCTGTATATAAAGTACAAAGAACTCCCAGTTTAGAAACTACATCTCTCAAACTCCAGTCTGAGTGATTAACCATTGAGCCAAAGAGAAACAGAAATCTACTAAGAATTGTGATAAAATAACTCTCCCCTGATCACACAGCTCTTGTGCAGATATAAGTATCTCAGAAACAAATAATCTCTCCTGTCCTGGTTTATATTTGTAGTCCTGAAACTCACTAAACTAATCATGTCCAAACGGAGGCTGTTTCTGTGTCTGTTTCTGCTCCGCACAGAGCACGTCTCCTCAGCCCCTCCCATCCCTGTGTATTTTCTGCCCAGTAACAGCGCCCCTCCCCTCCCCCCCGAGCCCCACCCTCCCCTCCCTCCGCTCTGATTGGTGGAGAGACGGAGCGATCTGTGACTCCCTGGAGTCTATAAATAGAAGGGGGAGAGGACAGAACGTTCCAGACTTCTGGTGAAGTCACTCGTGAGTGAACCAGAATCGTCTTCTCTACCTTTGGCTTGCCTTTGCGATCATCGGATCATTGGATTACTGTTTTTTGGTTGTTAGTCTTTTGTAGTCTTTTGTGAGTTTTATCGTCTTTTGTGTGGACTTTTTTTTTGGATTGAGGACATCTTCTTCGGCTGGAGAAAGGACCGTCTGATCGTCTTTGACTTCAGCAAAGAGCCACTTTCCCAGGAGAAGGTAAGAAAAAACAATGTTTTACTCTCTTTATTGCTGTTTATTTCAAATGTTGGGTTAAAGTGCTAGCTTTTTTGTGATTAAGTTTAGTTTTGTTTGTTAGCCTATTGTTCTCAGATGCTAATGTTGCTAGCAGGTGGTGTTTGAAGACCTCGTGCATTAAGGCTGGCTTTTGTGTGATTTAATTTACTTCTGCTGGATGCTTATTGTTGGCTAAATGTCTATCACGCTGTTGTAGGTTGACAGAGTTCATTAATGTTGGCTTTAGTTTGATTTTCGTTTAGTTGTGGATGGAGGCCTCGTGTTTTCTTCATATGCTAATGCAGCTAGCAGGCTTTTTTTCTATGTCACTGTGCCCTGTGCAACGTGTTCAGTGATCACATAATAGAGCTAAAATAATGGCATAAAGATGCTAAATGTGCTATCACGCTGTTGTAGGTCGACCACATTCATTAATATTGGCTTTAGGTTGATTTTCGTTTAGTTGTGGATGAAAGCCTCATGTTTTCTTCATATGCTAATGCGGCTAGTAGGCTTTTTTCACTGTGCCTTTGAAGTTGCGTCTCATGCTCCGGCGGCCATTACGTCTCTTCCATGTGCTATTATCTGCATAACACGGCGGCCATTTTGTGTCTCATGTGTAACAGGGCTCTGTTTTATTGATCCATGTTAACTTTACTGTCGTGTTCTGACCTGGCTCATGGTCCAGTCTCAGTGTGGTACTGGTTCAGACCTAATGTTCCTCCTCGTGAGAGGTGTCTGTGTGATGGAGAGCCGCCATTTTGATTCTGGGACTGTGTTTGCATTAGACCTGCTGGTTCATCTTTTTTCATTCGTCATGTTGTAAATATGTTTTGGAACAGTTTTATAGTGTCACTTAACACCTAATGTTTCTTAAACAAAATAGCATGTTTTTTTAAAAACTGATTTTATGGAGATTAAGTTGGCTTTTCTATCCTTTTCAAATCACTATCTTATTGAAGTTGTTTTGTTAGTGAGGAACACTCTTATTTCTTGTTTGCATTAGGTGAAATGGTCCAGTTATTAACAGTTAGATCCTCTGTGGTGATGTGTTTTTTTTGTGTTTCTCTGCTGTGAGAGCGTGTGTGATGAGGCTGTTTTATTGTGTGATGTGAAGGTAATGTAATGTAATTGTGTAATGTTCTGACTAAGGTTATGGTTCAGACCTGCTGTGAGGGGGAGGATGCTGCTCCTCTGTTTGTTATTGCAGCCAATGCTGTCGACCTGTTGGTTCATGACTTGTCATCTTTCATGATGTGGAACATTCAGATTTATTGCACATGTTCTCTATGAAGATTTCTGCTTTAGTTCTGATGTTCTAGGTTAAGATTGAGTTGGTGTTTTGTGTTTTAAGTTGCATCGTGTATTTCTGATTAGTCCGCTTTTTGCAATTGCTTATCTGATCTGTTTGTGAATGTTTGAAATTGGCAATAGTTTTCAGTTGCTCATATAATCTGGAATGTTCCCACTGTGTGGCTTTAAAGTGATGGTCTGTACATTTCAGGCTAGTTTCTCGTTCTGTTAATGTCCTTGTGTTTTACTTAAAGCTTCATTGTGTAACTTTTAGGAGTGTTTTAAAGACCACTGTGATGGAAAGTAAAGGTGCCATGTTGACCACTCATATACAACCGCTGGGTCACTACAAGGTCAAATACACACATTTGATCTGTTTTTACTCTGACACCTCACAAGTAAATCATCATTTAAAACTGTTGTGAAGAAGTCTTTGTTCTTGGTTTTGCCTGTTTGCATTGGGTGAAATTTGGAGCACAATTAGCCTCTGTGTGGTGGTGTTTTTTGCTGACTCTCTGCTGTGGTAGCGTGTGTGATGTACAGGTGTTTATATTATAATATCTGAAGTGCAGTGCTGTGGGCAGCCATTTCGTCTTTGTAAAAGGTTCCTACTGTCTTGTTAGGTTAAGTCTATTCCAGTTTTGTTCTTTTAGTAATACAGAAGGTTTAGTTTACCTGCTTCACTAGTTTCAATCACTTCCTGTGATCTTCCTCTGGAAGGAGGGAGATGAAGAAGATCACAGGAAGCGATCGAAACTAGTGAAGGAGGTAAACTAAACCTTCTGTGTTACTAAAGGAACAAAACTGTAATAGGCAGCCATTTTGTGTCTGCAGGACAGTTGCTCAGGCGGTTTTATTGCAATGTGAATATACATGGGTAACACTTTATTTTACATTACCCTTGATTACTTTGTACCTGCCACATTTAGTACAATGTAATGTTCTATGTAACCATAACACATGGTTACAGAGCAGATTACACTCTACTAAATGTGGCAGGTACAATGTATCAGTGGTAGTGTAAAATAAAGTGTTACCTATAAATGTACTGTTATAGTGATTCATGTCAACATTACTGTAGTGTTCTGGTACTGGTTCAGACCTGATGTAGGGTTTGTACTTGTGAGAGGAGGGACGATGTTCTGTGTGTTTAAGGAAAGCCGCCATTTTGTGTCAGATATGATGCTGCTAATGTGTTTGCATTAGACTTGTCGGCTCGATTGTGATACTTCACAAATAAATCATCATTTAAAACTATTTTGTTCTAGTAGCTTAACTGTTTGTGGGGAACAAGTCTTTGTTGGTGTAGCCTGTAGTGTTGTGTGAAAATGTCCAGTTTTGACACAGTTGGCATCTATTTGTTTGCTTTTTTTCTGGTTCTCTGTTGTGAGATTGCATGTGATGAACAGGAGTACATATTCTCTGAAGCGCAGTGCTCTGGGTGGTCATTGTGTGTATTGCAGGTCATTCTGTTTTATTGTGTGAAGTGAGGATAAATGCTGTGACAGCGTGTGTGATGATATAAATGTAATGTTCTGACTAAGGTTAGGTTTCACACGTGTTCATGTTTGAACACGTCTGTGCTGAGCTGTGTTTGCATTAGATGTTTTAGTTCATGATTTAAACATCTTAAATGTTGTGCAGCT
Organism: Gobius niger; assembly: GCF_951799975.1. Lineage (NCBI taxonomy): Eukaryota > Metazoa > Chordata > Actinopteri > Gobiiformes > Gobiidae > Gobius > Gobius niger. Next base: position 6,606,121 of record NC_136858.1, on the reverse strand, counting down.
GCTGTTTTACCAAGTCATGTGACTATTCATGCAGTGATGATGACAGTCTTGTTGAAGACTTGGTTTAGTTCTGTGTTTTGGGGATCATTTTAATATGGCAGGTCTTCTATTCACAATAAAGTCTGACCCTGGTGGGTCTTATTGTTTGTGTAGGCCTTGCAGAGTTCTGGTTCTTGTTTAGTCCTGTAGTGTCACGTTTTTACTGTACAGTTTTGTGCAACAGTTAAGTTGATCTGTTTGTGTATGTTTTGGTTCTCTGTGTGAGATTGTGTGTGATGAACAGGAGTAGTTCTAAGGCTTTGTATTTTAAAAAGGCATTATGTTTACTCTTGTTGTTTCTGTGGTGCTGTGGCCATGTTGTGACTCACAGGACAGTGGTTTTGTTGTATTGATTCATGTGAACTTTCCTGTAGTGTTCTGGTACTTGTGAAAGCGTGTAAGAGGATATAATGTTTGGTTCTCTTTCTGTTTGTTTATGTCCTTGTGTCTTAAAAGTGCATTGTTCATATTTTAGATTTAATCTAAATGAGTTCTGTTGTTGGGAGGACTCTGTTTACATGGTTTGTTTGTAGTTTGTTGAGTTCTGGTCCAAGCTTAGTGCGGATGTTGTTTCAGTGTAAGGTTTGTTAATGTCCTTGTGTCTTAAAGCTGCATTATGTAACTTTTATGTGTAAAAATAGTTTATATTTGTGGGTATTTGACCTTGTAGTAACCCAGTGGGTGTATGAGTGGTCAGCATGGTGCCTTTACTTTCCATCACAGTGGTCTCTAGGATGCTCTAGGATCAATTGTTTAAAAGGTTTTCACTGCTGACTGAGCCTCATCAGAAAACGAAAGTTACGTATGTAACTACGGTTCTATGAATCCCGGATGACCGCCAGAGCTTCTCTGTCAGTGCTTACAGCACCGCCTCTGGCGGTCAGGAGGGAACCTACTTAACAATTGATCCAGGAGTGTTTTAAAGACCACTGTGGTGGAAAGTAAAGGTGCCATGTTGACCACTCATATACAGCCGCTGGGTCACTACAAGGTCAAATACACACATTTGATCTGTTTTTACTCTGACACCTCACAAGTAAACCATCATTTAAAACTGTTGTGAAGAAGTCTTTGTGCTTGGTTTTGCCTGTTCGCATTGGATGAAATGTCCAGTTTTGAACAGTTAGCACCTATTTGTTTGCTTTTTCTGGTTCTCTGTTGTGAGATTGCTTGTGATGAACAGGAGTACATATTCTCTGAAGTGCAGTGCTCTGGGTGGCCATTGTGTGTATTGCAGGTCATTCTGTTTTATTGTGTGATGTTTGGATAGATGCTGTGAGAGCATGTGTTAAGAACAGTAGTGTTGGCATGGCTGAAGGTTCAGCCTCAGTATGGTGCTCATTCAGACCTGATGTAGTGTTTATCGTTGTGACAGCACATCTGTGTGATAGAGAGCGGCCATTTTGTCTCAGATGTTTTGGTTCATGATTTCTCATCTTTCATGTTGTGGAACAGTTTCATTGTGTCGTGTATTCATGTTTGTTTTTGGTGCAGACTTGGTTTTGTTCTGTGTCTTGTTGATTTGATTTATTTGTAGATTCCTCTAAGATTTAATCTTAATGATTTCTGTTCCTGGTGGGACTGTTTACATGTTTTGTATAGTTTGCATTCTGGTCCAAGCTTGGTGCGGATGTTTCAGTTTAAGGTTTGTTTCTCGTTCTGTTTGTTAATGTCCTTGTGTCTCACTTAAAGCTGCATTATGCAACTTTTATGTGGAGAAAATAGTTGATATTTGTGGGTATTTGACCTTGACCCTGAAGTGCAGTGCTTTGGGTGGCCATTTTGTCTTTGTAAAAGGTTCATACTGTCTTGTTAGGTTAAGTCTATTACAGTTTTGTTATTTTAGTAAGACAGAAGGTTTAGATTACCTGCTTCACTAGTTTTGATCACTTCCTGTGATCTTCCTCTGGAAGGAGGAAGATGAAGAAGATCACAGGAAGTGATCAAAACTAGTGAAGCAGATCAGCTAAACCGTCTGTCTTGCTAAAAGAACAAAACTGTAATAGGCAGCCATTTTGTGTCTTGCAGTACAGTTGCTCAGGCGGTTTTATTGTATGATGTGAATATAAATGGGTGTGTAATAACACATGGTTACATAGAACACATGGTTACAGAGCAGATTACACTGTACTAAATGTGGCAGGTACAATGTATCAGTGGTAGTGTGAAATAAAGTGCTACCTATAAATGTAATGTTATATTGATTCATGTCAACATTACTGTAGTGTTCTGGTACTGGTTCATACCTGATGTAGGGTTTGTACTTGTGAGAGGAGGGACGATGTTCTGTTTGTTTAAGGACAGCCGCCATTTTGTGTCAGATATGATACTGCTAATGTGTTTGCATTAGACTTGTTGGCTCGACTGTGACACTTCACAAATAAATCATCATTTAAAACTATTTTATTCTAGTAGCTTAACTGTTTGTGGGGAACAAGTCTTGTTGGTGTAGCCTGTAGTGTTGTGTGAAAATGTCCAGTTTTGATACAGTTGGCACCTATTTGTTTGCTTTTTTCTGGTTCTCTGTTGTGAGATTGCTTGTGATGAACAGGAGTACATATTCTCTGAAGTGCCGTGCTCTGGGTGGTCATTGTGTGTATTGCAGGTCATTCTGTTTTATTGTGTGATGTTAGGATAGATGCTGTGAGAGCGTGTGTTAAGAACAGGAGTGTTGGCATGACTGAAGGTTCAGCCTCAGTATGGTGCTCGTTCAGACCTGATGTAGTGTTTATCGTTGTGACAGCACGTCTGTGTGATAGAGAGTGGCCATTTTGTCTCTGATGTTTTGGATCATGATTTCTCATCTTTTATGTTGAACAGTTTCATTGTGTCGTGTATTCATGTTTGTTTTGGTGCAGACTTGGTTTGGTTCTGTGTCTTGTTGATTTGATTTATTTGTTTTCATTTCAAGCTAACTTGATAGATTCCTCTAAGAATTTAATCTAAATGAGTTCTGTTCCTGGTGGGACTGTTTACATGTTTTGTGTAGAGTTTGTAGATATCTGGTCCAAGCTTGGTGCGGATGTTTTTTCAGTTTAAGGTTTGTTTCTCGTTCTGTTTGTTATTGTCCCTGTGTCTTACTTAAAGCAGTACTAAGTAACGTGTTTACCTTAATAAATCCTTTTCGTAGTCCCTGTGCGGGTAATAGAAGTGTTTATGGGATGATTGGAGGGTCTTTCATCTCCCCCTGTAGTCTCTGGACAGAAAACCATGTTTGCAACTTGACTGCCACCGGTGCGGAGAAAGCAATACACACTAATAAAATCACGAAGAAGAAGCTAACATGCTAACGGGCAAAGCTAACTGCGGGCTAACGTCACTTTAAACAGTATTTACAGCAAAGTTTGAGTGAAAAAAATATTTCCATTGTATAATTGGATGCACTGTAACCCTCTCTCCCTTCGCCTTTCCTGTTGGCGTAGTATTTACTCTCCAAGACAATTAATAAGTAAAAAAATCGTAACTTTCTACTACACCTGCAGTTGCGCTTATGGCCTCTAGGGGGAAGAGTTACTTAGTACTGCTTTAAAGCTGCATTATGTAACTTTTATGTGGAAAGAGTTGATATTTGTAGATATTTGACCTTGTATTTGACAGTGGCTCTGTTTTCTTGTGTCATGTGAACTTTACTGTAGTGCTGTAGTACGCAGGTTCTGGTTCAGACCTGATGTCGTGTTCTGGTACATGTGAGAGCGTGTCATGTAAGAGGATGTAATGTTTGGTTCTTTCTCTTTGTTAATGTCCTTGTGTCTTACTTAAAAGTGCATTGTTCATATTTTAGATTTAATCTGTTCTTGGGAGGACTCTGTTTACATGGTTTGTTTGTAGTTTGTGGAGTTCTGGTCCAAGCTTAGTGCGGAGATTTTGTTTCAGTGTAAGGTTTGTTAATGTCCTTGTGTCTTAAAGCTGCATTATGTAACTTTCATGTGGAAAAAGAGTTTATATTTGTGTGTATTTGACCTTGACCCTGAAGTGCAGTGCTCTGGGTGGCCATTGTGTGTATTGCAGGTCATTCTGTTTTATTGTGTGATGTTTGGATAGATGCTGTGAGAGCGTGTGTTAAGAACAAGAGTGTTGGCATGGCTGAAGGTTCAGCCTCAGTATGGTGCTCATTCAGACCTGATGTAGTGTTTATTGTTGTGACAGCACATCTGTGTGATAGAGAGCGGCCATTTTGTCTCAGATGTTTTGGTTCATGATTTCTCATCTTTCATGTTGTGGAACAGTTTCATTGTGTCACGTATTCATGTTTGTTTTGGTGCAGACTTGGTTTGGTTCTGTGTCTTGTTGATTTGATTTATTTGTTTTCATTTTAAGCTAATTTTAACTTGATAGATTCCTCTAAGATTTAATCTAAATGAGTTCTGTTCCTGGTGGAACTGTCTACATGTTTTGTATAGAGTTTGCATTCTGGTCCAAGCTTGGTGCGGATGTTTCAGTTTAAGGTTTGTTTCTCGTTCTGTTTGTTAATGTCCTTGTGTCTCACTTAAAGCTGCATTATGCAACTTTTATGTGGAGAAAATAGTTGATATTTGTGGGTATTTGACCTTGTGTTTGACAGCGGCTGTTTTCTTGATTCATGTGAACTTTACTGTAGTGTTCTGGTCTGGCTTAGGGTTCAGCCTCAGAGTGGTACTGTTTCAGACCTGATGCAGGGTTTGTATTTGTGACATGTCTGTGGTAGGAGGAGGAGCTGCCCTGTGTTTAAAGGCCCTATGTGACTTTGTTGATTGCAAACACAGAAAAGGAAATCACTAAATTAAAATGTTGTTTGTGGGCCAAACTCATTCCTAACTTTCGGAACATATTTGTAGCATCCAAATTTGTCAGTTTAAAGGCAATATATTAGACCTGTTGGTTCTTTCTTGTTGTGGAGCAGCGTCATGTTTTAATGTAGTGATGATAACACTGTTGGTGCAGACTTGGTGAGGCTCTGTGTCTTGTGTACGTCTTTTTTGTTTATTGCCTTATACCTGATGGGTCCCACTAATGATGAATTCTACAGTTCAGATGAATTCTACAGTTTAGATCATTTGACTGTTTTGAGTTAATAGTTTTTAGTTGCTTATGTTATGTGGAATGTTTTGATGAAACGGGCCGTAAATGACTGTCTTCTTGGTACAACTGAGATAGTGGCTTAGTACTGCTTGGGATAAGGTCTTTCTTTTGTTACTCTTTGGTGAAAATTTGGGAAGTGGAGCGTTTTCTGTTGTCAGATTTGGAAATGTATTGTCTGTGTCTGGCAGGTTGACTAAATCTCACTTTAGGCTATATTTGGTGTTAAACTAGATACATCTAGGATCATGTGGTTTTGGTTTTGCTGGTTCTGGCTTGGTCCATGTCTGGTCCTGTCTGTGAAGACACTGAGGACAGAAGTTGTTTCACATTAAACCTGAATTAAATCTTTAGCTGTTGACAGTGTGGACTGAGTCATACCAGTCCATGCTGTGGTCGTCTCTGCCTCAGTCCATTGATGCCAGAATGAGGTCAGTACCTTCTACAGCACCATCACAAGACTGAGGCTAGGATGATATGAAGTGTTGTTTCTCTATGCGTCTGACTTTAGTTTAAGACATGGCTACTTCGGTTTGATTGTTTGACCATTGTGTTGTTTACTCATTCCACTTTTGTATTTCAGATGCCGCGCGGCAAGGGGTCCAGGCGATCCCTTGCGGCCAAGAGGAGGAGGGAGAAGCAGCTCGCGGGGCAGTGCGCTGTTCCTGAGGAGGAGCTCGCGGGGCAGTCTTCTGTTCCCGTCGAGCTGCTCCCGGGGCAGTGCGCTGTACCTGACGAGCTGCTTGCGGGGCAGTCCGCTCTTCCCGAGGAGGAGCTCGCGGGGCAGTCCCCTGTTCCCGTCGAGCTGCTCCTGGGGGAGTCGTCTGGTCCCGTCGAGCTGCTCCCGGGGCAGTCGGCTGTTCACGAGGAGGAGCTCGCGGGGCAGTCCGCTGTTCCCGTCGAGCTGCTCCCGGGGCAGTCGGCTGTTCCTGAGGAGGAGCTCGATCCCTCTCCTCTTTGGCCCCCCGTCGAGGAACGTAAGTGGATTTCAGAATACTTCCACCTCCTTTTTAATTCTGTTTGATATTACAATGATTTCTCTTGTCTTTGAAGCCCGTGGACCCGGCTACCGACACCGTCCCCAGGTTTGGCCCACTGGAGTGTCCGGGAAGCAGCACCGGCTGGTGCTCCCGCAGGAGTCTCCCGACAAGAAGGCAAGTTCACGAGTTTGAGAAGGAAATAAATGTGTGACTTTTGATGTGCTGACAATCACTAAATACAGATTGTTTCTTTTTTGGTCTTAGTTCATTCTGCTTGTCGGGAACTCCCATCTGCGAGCCATCGTGGACCAGCACGTGCCGATGCAGGAGGGGCACTATTCCTTCGGCTTCAGCGCGACGCCTGGTGGTGGACCCTCGCACATCCACAGGGAGCTGGCTGGGACCACCCTGCCCCGAGGTGGGTACAGTTGTACTAGCAACATTTTTGACTTTAAAAAAAAAAAAAAAAAAAAAAAAAAAAAATTTTTTTTTTTTTGACTCTGTCTCATATTGTTCAGCACGTTTGACCTCTGACCCTTCTCTTGTTGTCAGAGCCAGCGCTTGTGGTTCTCATGGCACCCTGCAACGGACTGACGACGTGCCGGACGTTGGACCAGGCTGCGAGGGAGTTCGGCCAGCTCCTGGCCTACGTCTGTGGACGCTGGCCCAAGGTGTGTACTTCACTTCTATGAGGTCTGAAAGTACTTCATTATTGTATTTAACATGTCTAAATTGTAATTTTGTGTTCGTAGGTGTGTGTCGTGGATTTTCCACCTCGGCTTAGCGCTGGGGTGGAGATTCAGACCCTCCTTCGGCAGGCGTACCACCGCATCGCTGTTGGCATGGGTATGTATAAAAAATGCAACTGTCATCACTATTTTCCTTAGAGTGGCGCATACTTTAACATGTTCTTTTTGTTGCTAACATCTGTTTTAGGGATCCGCTACTTCCGTGTAGCACACAAGTTTCCCCGGAGCGATGGGCATCTGTGGGCCAGGGATGGTGTAAGTACAGTCTCTCTCTTTAAAGTTGACCATTTTAATGACTGTTGTTTTATTTAACGTGGGTGAATGATGTGTTTCAGACTCACCTGAGCGACGACTTTGGCATGCCCATCCTCGTCCAGCTGCTGTGGCAGGCGTGCTACATGCAGCTGGAGCTGGATGACGCTGCCGCTGTTGCGCCGGTGTCTCCTCCCCCGCCCCGCCCGGTCACCAGGAGGGTTTCCCCAAGAGTGGAGGTGCCCGAGCCGCCGCCCGTGCCACCTCCACCCCCTCCTGAGTGGACCGAGGTTCGACGGGGCAGCAAGGTGAGAAACTGTTCCTGTTTTGTTAAAGCATTGTTAACTGAAGTTGCATTTTACTGACTGCTTTGTGTTTATCTCTGTCACTCAGCCTGGGATCTCCCCCGTGAGCCCCAAGGGACTGCTGCAGGCGCAGGAGGTTAGTGTTCTACTCTATAAAGCTATGGTTAGATTGTGAGTGCTGTAACTAAACTGTCTGTTTCCTTTGTTTTGAGGTGGAGACCGTGTTCTCCTTTCCCCTGTCGCCTTGCCTCTTCAGCCCTGCCATGCTGGTGGAGATGGAGCGCTTCTCTCCATCTCACGGCGGCTGTGGCCAGGGCATCGGCTCCTTTCCTTCGGGAAAGAAGGTAAGTATCAGATCTTGCGTGAAATGTTGTTGTTTAATCATGATTTCTGAGCTGGTGAAATAACACGTTTTTTTTTTTAGACGTCTCGGGCGAGGCGTCGCAAGCGTGCTGCCCCAAAGAGACGCCGGCCCACGCGGCAGGTAGGTGTTTTTAAGGCTGTGCTCTTTATACATTCTAAAGAAATTAATGCATATTTGTTATTTTGTTTATTGTAGGCGCGGGCAGCACAAGAGGTTGTGGCGGTGAGACCCGGCTCATCTGCCAGCTCCGTGTCTACTATGGAGGAGTACCAGGTCAGTGTCGTTTAAAGTGGCTGAATAAGTTTATACATTGTAACTTCTTTGATTATTAACAAATGTTGTCCTCTAGGTGGCGGCAGCTGTCGTGGAGGTGACACCAGGAACGTCACCTACCAGCGTGGTCATCCTGGACGGCTTCCTGGAGGAGGAGGTGTGTGTACTTTTTATTAATTGACATTCTATGATCTGTCATGAAGTAGTATCTAACACGTTATTCTTTTTGCAGCTGGAGTTCGTGGATGTGGGGGTGATTCCAGGAGCATCACTCACCAGTTCCCCCGACGCCCCAGTGGTCTTCGTGGACCAGGTGAGATGATGATTTTTATGTATCATTTTCAAAAGCAGCTACACTGAACAGAGTGAGATGCGCTTTAGTTTGAGAGATGTCTAATGGTTATGTGTTTTCTTTGTGACTTGTAGATGAAGAGGACCAGCCCCCTTTCAGCCAGTCAGCCGTCTCCACGCCGCAGCATTCCACCAGCTGTCCACGGGGAGAGCGCTTCTGACGCCAGGGACCAAGATAAGTCTTGCATTTGTTGTGCACAGTCTGACATAGATGTTAGTGATAGTGAAAGCCTTATCACGTTTGGTAGTAGCGATGTAGAGATGGAGGTTGATAGTCCTGTAGCTTGTGCTGATATAGTTATGGAGGATAGCGTTCCTGTTGGTATTCCGAGTTGCGTTAGGGGTAGTTTTCATCAGGCTGATGACAGGTTCCCGTATGGAGGGGCTCAGTGTGCAGCCATAGCTCTGGTGGCATTAGCTAGGCACACTGTGTCCAGTGTGTTTACATGGCAGCAAAAGGATTTAGACAAGACTTTAGTGATTGGTGATGCTGTTTACACAGAGCTTAGGGATAACGACCTGACTCATGGGCACGAGCTCTTACTAGCTTCTGACTTGCCCAAAGAGTCAGTTATTGATGGTCAACCGTTTGAGTTTGAGTTCAGTCAGCCGGTCGCTGGGGCTGCAAATGTACTAGAGAGTGAGCTTATTGTTTCCGGTACCTGTGTGACCTTAGATGGTGGTTTAAGAGAGATGTTGGCACACTATGATGCATGTCTACTGACGATGTGTGGCAGCACTTGTGCAGTCATTAAAGACAGCGGTAGATACGCGGTGGTGGACTCACACAGTCGTAGTGCGACTGGGATGGTTGACCCTGATGGTAAAAGCGTTGTACTTTACTTTAGCAGCCTGGATGATTTATATGCTCATTTTTGCGCGTTAGCTGACTGTTATGAAGTTGAATATAAGTTGTTTGAGATTACAGGAGTTGTTGTTGTGGTTGTTGGTTTGAAGTGTGAAGCGTCTGAGGTCATTTTGCCTCAGACGCCTGACACTTCTGACCAAAGGCCAAAGCGTAAAAGGTCAGTTAAAGCTAAGTCGTCTGTTCCCAAACGCACACTCACAAGTAAGAGGGTGAAACGTGAACGTGAATGTGACGATTTGGATGTTGTGTGTGCTGATATAGTTATGGAGGATAGTGTTCCAGTTGATAGTCCTGTTGTAGCGTGTTCTGATATAGTTATGGAGGATAGCGTTCCCGTTGATATTCCGAGTTGTGTTAGGGGTAGTTTTCATCAGGCTGATAGCAGGTTCCCGTATGGAGGGGTGCAGTGTGCAGCCATAGCTCTGGTGGCATTAGCTAGGCACACTGTGTCCAGTGTGTTTACATGGCAGCAAAAGGATTTAGACAGGACTTTAGAGATTGGTGATGCTATTTTCACAGAGCTTAGGGGTAACGACCTGACTAATGGGAATGATAACTTGCTACCTTCTGACTTGCCCAAAGAGTCAGTTATTGATGGTCAACCGTTTGAGTTTGAGTTCAGTCGGCCGGTCGCTGGGGCTGCAAATGTAGTGGAGCATGAGTTTATTGTTTCTGGTTCTTGGGTCACCTTAGATGGTGGTTTAGGGGAGATGTTGGCACACTATGATGCATGTCTACTGACGATGTGTGGCAACACTTGTGCAGTCATTAAAGACAGCGGTAGATACGCGGTGGTGGACTCACACAGTCGTAGTGCGACTGGGATGGTTGACCCTGATGGTAAGAGTGTTGTTGTTTACTTTAGCAGCCTGGATGATTTATATGCTCATTTTTGCGCGTTAGCTGACTGTTATGAAGTTGAATATAAGTTGTTTGAGATTACAGGTGTTGTTGTTGTGGTTGTTGGTTTGAAGTGTGAAGCGTCAGAGGTCATTTTGCCTCAGACGCCTGACACTTCTGACCAAAAGCCGAAGCGTAAAAGCTCAGTTAAAGTAACGTTGTCTGTTCCCAAACACACACACACACCTAAAAAGACCAAACATGATCGTGAATGTGATGTTGATTGGGATGTTGTTTGTACCGGTGCCACAGATGATGCTCTTGATTTTATTCCTCTTCAGGAGAATGTTTGTAGGGCACTGTGTGAGAACCTTAACATTGACTATGAGAGACTTGCTGTAGCAGAACCAGAAACAACAGATCCTTTGAGATCGTTAAAGTTAGATGTGCCGTGTACAAATGATAAAATCGTTGCCGACGGTAACTGTTTCTTTCGCTCGATCTCGCAGGCTGTTAGTGGCACACAGAAATATCATAGGAAACTTAGACTTGCGGTCGTTAAACATCTTAAAAGTAATGCATCAAAATACAATAGGCTTTTGCGCGATGGCTGCTCTTCTGTGGCCCAGTATATTAACGATAGTAATATGCATAGAGTTAACACTTGGGCCACTGAGATGGAGATCCAAGCAACAGCAGATCTTTTATGTGTAGATATATTTACGTTTTTGAGTGGACGTTGGCTTAAATATGGTTGTACTACCAGGCCTTTGTCAACCAGCGGCATCTACCTCGAAAATATTAACAATATTCATTATGAAAATGTAACTTGCGTTAAAAACCCTGTGACCCATAGTTGTTACGGAAGCTGCCAAATTAATAGTTCTATTCTTATGGGTTACAACACTAGGTCTAGACAGGTAGATGCCCAATCAGTGGTTAATCCAAACACTGAAACGAATGTACAACACAGTAAATTATCCAAGTACATTCAAAACAAAAAGCATAAACATTTAAAAAGCAAATATGCCACAATTAAAGATAGACTGCGTGAAACATTGAGAAGTAGATATAGGGAAAATGTAGATTTTAGAGAGGGAAAGAAGGCCGCAGACAAACTTAAATATAGAGACGATGTAGATTATAGACAGGGAAAGAAGGCCGCAGACAAACTTAAATATAGAGACGATGTAGATTATAGACAGGGAAAGAAGGCCGCAGACAAACTTAAATATAGAGATGATGTAGATTATAGACAGGGAAAGAAGGCCGCAGACAAACTTAAATATAGAGATGATGTAGATTATAGACAGGGAAAGAAGGCCGCAGACAAACTTAAATATAGAGATGATGTAGATTATAGACAGGGAAAGAAGGCCGCAGACAAACTTAAATATAGAGATGATGTAGATTATAGACAGGGAAAGAAGGCCACAAATAGAGCTGCAGTCAACCTTCAATATAGAGATAATGTAGATTACAGACAGGCAAAGAAGGCTGCAGTCAATCTTAAATATAGAGATAATGTAGATTACAGACAGGGAAAGAAGGCTGCAGTCAATCTTAAATATAGAGAGAATGTATTTTATAAAGAGGAAAAGAAGGCTGCGGTCAATCTTAAATATAAAGACGATGTAGATTATAGAGAACAAAAAAAAGCTGAGAGCAGTGCTGCAGTCAATGTTAAATATAGAGACGATGTAGATTATAGAGAGAAAAAGAAAGTGGCAATCAAGGCAGCAAATAAACATAAATATTGTGCTAATACAGAGTATAGACAAAAGAAAAAGACAGCTAGCATTAAAAAGTATGAAGAGAACTTAAAGCACAAACACGATGTCAGGGCCGCCAGTAAACAGAAGTACAAAGATAGTCCCAAACATAGGCAGAAAGTAAAAATCTATAGTAAAGTGAAATACCACAAAGATGAGCAATACAAAGCTCAAACTCGTGTTGCTTACAGAAATCGTAAAAGGCAAATTAAGCAACAATTGGCCGATAATTTTGATTTGGTTAAGGAACGCTTTTGGCGGGAAGTTGAACACGGTCCTGAACACATTTGTTGCGTGTGCTTTAAATTATTATTTATCAACCAGGTCTTACCTTGTAGAAAGGATGATTTTATGGCTGATCCTAAATGTGCTGCTGTTGCTGAGGCCTGTATCTCAGATGCCTATTTACATACGTGCAGTAAGAGTTGTCCGTCACCGTGTCCGCTGTCTGATTGTAGAGGGAGTTTGTGGATCTGCTACACTTGTAACTCCAAACTCAAAAAGGGTCAAATGCCGGCTGAATGCTCAATAAACAATTTACAGTTAGATGATATTCCTCCTGAACTCGCGTGTTTGAACACTGTCGAACAGCATTTAGTGGCGCTCAATATAGTGTTTATGCAGATGTATGCTCTGCCAAAGGGGGGTCAAGGGGGGACTCATGGTCCGGCCACATGTGTGCCGTCCAATATTATTGATACCACTAAGCTGTTACCGCGTCGTAGCATGGACGGATGGTTATTACCTGTGAAATTAAAGCGTAAACTTACTTACAAAGGCCATTATGAATATCAATACGTCGACACGGGTCGGATAAAGAGCGCGATAGCCTTTCTTAAAGCTAACAACCAGCATTATTTAGACATAGAGTTTGATGAAGAGTGGGTGAATGAGTTCATGAGGCAGGAAGAGGAAGCTATGGATACGGGAGCGACACCGATGGAACAGGGACAGGCGGCGCAGGGACAGGCGGCGCAGGGACAGATGGGGGCTACACAGGGACGGGAAGCGCAGGGAAAGGCGGCACAGGGAAAGGCAACGCAGGGGCAGATGGGGGCTGCGCAGGGACAGGAGGTGCAGGGACAGGAGGCGCAGGGACAGGAGGCGCAGGGGCAGATGGGGGCTGCACAGGGACTGGAAGCACAGGGACAATCGGTGCAGGGACAGGAGGCGCAGGGACAGGCAACGCAGGGGCAGATGGGGGCTGCACAGGAACAGGAAGCACAGGGGACGAAGGGGCGACCGACGAAGGGGCGACCAACGAAAGGGCAGCCGTCGAAGGGACGCGCAACGAAGGGACGCATAGCAAAGGGACGCGCAGCAAAGGGACAGGCAGGACAGGCGAATGGACAGGGGGGAGAGGGACAGGAAGCACAGAGACAGGCAGCACAGGGACGGGAAGGAGAGGGACAAGCAGCACAGGGACAGGGAGGAGAGGGACAGGCAGCACAGGGACAGGCAGCACAGGGACAGGAAGGAGAGGGACAAGCAGCACAGGGACAGGCAGCACAGGGAGAGGATGAAGATTTAGATGATGAGCATCTCCATGACCGTCAGCGTCATTGTATGTTCCAGGACACCTTCTTTATGCCTGCAGATATGGCTCAGGAGGCTCTTGACCACTACTTCCAGGGTGTACTGAATTTGGCTCCGGCGGAGGGGAACAGTCCAGTTAGTTTGCTCACCGATAAGGAAAATGAGGCTAAATGCTTCCCAAAAGAGTTCCCCTTTGGGCGTAATACATTTCACACCCGTAGGCCTGTTCGTATTACTTTGTGCCGGTATTTCATTAACAGGCTATTGCACGCGGACGGTCGTTTCGCGCGCAATCTTAAATTTCTATTCATGGCTCTGTACATGTTGGAAGTAGAGCAGGTTGTATCGAAGGTCTCCATAGCTTTGCGAAAGGGACATGCGTGTCAGGGTTCGGGTAATGCTGCTGCAGATGAAGAATCTTTGGAAAATTTATTACAGTTTGATAGTGGTTATCGTTTTTTAAAGCCTATTAGAGGCACGCCCCCATACTGGCAAGCCACACTCAAAGACTTAATCGCGATGGTGCGCCAGCTGGGTATTCCAACATGGTTTTGTTCATTTAGTTCGGCAGATATGCGTTGGCCAGAAGTCCTCGAGGCACTGTTAAAAATAGAAGGTAGTACCAGGAGCGTAGAGGACTTAAATTGGGCAGACAGATGTGATCTTTTGCGTCGCCACCCCACAACTGTCGCCCGTATGTTTGATCAGCGGTGGCATAGATTTCAAAATACCGTCCTGAAGTCCCCGGCTCACCCGATAGGCGAAATTATAGATTCCTTTTATCGTGTAGAGTTTCAGCAGCGCGGAAGCCCTCACGTCCATTGTTTATATTGGGTTAGAGACGCTCCCAAGCTTGGAGTTAATACAGACGAGGAGGTAATTGACTTTATTGATAAGTACATTAGTTGTGAATTACCCTCTGATCCAAAATTATTGGAAAAAGTTACTTCAGTGCAGCAGCATTCAAAGCGTCACTCCAAAACTTGTAAAAAGGGAAAAAAGAAGTGTCGCTTTAATTTCCCACGTCCTCCGTCCATGCGTACGTTTATTAAAAAAGTAGACCCGGAGAGCGAACCGATTATGCCTAAAGAGGAAGCTGTGGCGTTTATGACTGCACTTAAAGATGCTATTGTAGATGAGAATGTTCCCATTGATAATGTGCAGTCATTGTTTGCAGCTGCCGGTTTAACACAGGACTCGTTTGAAATGGTGTACCAGGCTTTAGGCGGTCACACTCATGTAGTTTTAAAGCGGGGGATTAAGGAAGTCTGGATTAATAATTATAATGCGAAATTGTTGGATGCTTGGGATGCGAATATGGATATTCAGTTTGTTGTAGATGCGTGGGCGTGTATAGTTTATATAATTTCATATATTTCTAAAGCAGAGAGGGAGATGGGTTTGCTCTTGGGCGCTGCCCAAAAAGAAGCTTCCAAAGATAATGTTAGTGCAAAAGAGGCATTGAAAAAGTTAGGACGCGTTTATTTGCATAATCGTGATGTCTCTGCGCAGGAAGCTGTTTATCGCGTTACAAACATGCACCTTAAGGAATTCTCACGTAAAGTAGAATTCATTCCGACGGGAAACAACATTGTTAGATTGAGCAAACCTATCAGTCAGTTAGATGGTGATTCGGCTGCGGACGATATTTGGATGACCAACATTATAGATCGCTTTAAGAGTAGGCCAAACAATAGTACTTTTAATGATATGTGTATTGCTTCTTTTGTATCTGAATACCGTGTACTTAGTCAAACAGATACTTGTCAAAAGGCTATTCCTTTACAAAATTCTTTAGGTGCCGTCGCTAAACGGCAGAACACCAAGCCTGCAATTGTTAGGTATGCACGGTTTTCAGAGACAAAAGATTCAGAGTTATTCCATCTAAGCATCCTTCAATTGTTTTTACCGTATCGCGATGAAGCCGACCTTAAGCCGGCTCCATACGAAACATATCAGGACTTTTATGAAAATGGGGAATTGCGCTATAGTGACGGGTCGGTGCATTCGGTGAAGGCGATCGTTGATGCGAATAGGTGTCGTTTTGAAGTGGAGGCTGAGGATCTGGATGAGATCCAAGAGGCAATGAACTCTGAAGAGCTTTTGGAAGAGGCATGGGCCGATCTCTGCCCAGAGCTGGAAGTTGAAAGGTTGGAGTCGAAGGAGGAGTTTACAGAGATGTTGCAGGAGGTCCTCTCTGAGCATGAGCAAGAGCCCATCCCTGACTTAGCTGTAAGGAACGAGGACATTTGTCATTTGGAGAGGACAAATGTTATGAGTCGTCCAGAGGGTCTTGCACTTGTGCGAAGCCTGAATGAGCAACAGCTGTCCATTTTTTACAAAATACGGCAATGGTGCTTAGACAAGGTTGCCGGTAACAACCCTGAGCCATTGCACGTATTTATATCAGGTGGAGCTGGCACCGGGAAGAGTCACCTGATTAGGGCTATTCAGTACGAAGCGTCGCGGTTATTGGCTCCTATTTGTCATAGTCCGGATAACATTAGCGTTTTATTAACGGCTCCAACCGGGATAGCAGCGTATAACTTAGAGGCGGCGACAATCCATACGACGTTTTCTATCCCTGCGAATCCTCCAGCAAAGTATGGTAAGCTCGGAGAGGAAAAGCTAAGTACACTGCGCGCTAGATACATCGATGTTGAAATTGTTGTAATCGACGAAATATCGATGGTTGACAAAAGGATTTTTGAGTGGATTGACGGTCGTTTGGGTCAAATTAAACAGACGGATGAGGAAATTAAATTTGGAAACGTTTGCGTTATTGCAGTTGGGGATTTTTATCAGTTAGCTCCTGTTGGGGGGGAGGTTCTGTATAAAGAAAGTGTAGGCGTCGATTTTTTCAACGATTTGTTTAAAGTAGCGGAATTAAAAACTGTTGTTAGACAACAGGATAGTACTTTCGCGGACCTCTTAAACCGGTTAAGAGTGCGCACGAGAGGGACACCCATGCTCCAAAGCGACATAGATATATTGAAGCGTCGTGAAACAGGCGAAGAGCCCGACGTATTGCATATTTTCGCGAGGAGGGTTCATGTTGGGGAATATAACTTAAGAAAGCTTAGTAGCGTTTGTTCAGAGGTGATGACCATAGAGGCGCGTGATTTTGGGATTGATAAGGGCTCCGGTAAAATTAAGGAACTCCATGGTCATCTGTGTTTCCACAAGTCCAAAAAAATGAAACCTAGTTTGGCGGAGGCACTGCATATCGGCGTCAATGCACGCGTTATGCTTTGTAAAAACATAGATCTTTCTGACGGTCTAGTAAATGGGGTATGTGGCATTGTAACTTATATAGTCGAAGATCCCCAGAACAAGAGGTTTCCTTTAGCTATTTACGTGAAATTTGATGACGATAGAGTAGGTGCGAAGACAAGGAAACAGACCCGTACCCCTGCAGACCTGACTGGTTCTACCCGCATAGGACCAGCTGAAGAACAGGTGAATAAACGCACCGAGAGGCGTAGACAGTTTCCGCTTAAACTCGCGTGGGCCTGTACAGTACACAAAGTACAAGGGGTAACTGTAGATGAAGCTGTGGTGTCCCTGAAGAAAATTTTTACCGCGGGTCAGGCGTATGTGGCCTTAAGTCGCGTCCGGAGTTTAGAGGGTCTTGTAATTCAAGACTTTTCGGAAAAGGCCATTTACTGCAAGGACAACATTAGAGCCGCGTTAGAGAACCTGCCTCCCTTCGTGGTCGACAGTTTGCCCTGGCACAGACAAGAGGCACATGTTTTGACAGTATTTTTTATGAATGTACAGGGATTAGCCCGACATGTGTCTGACATAGCTTCACGCACACAGCTTTTGCAGCCTAACTGTATCGCTGTGGTAGAGACATGGTTATCTGTAGACTCATCTTTTGATGGTTGTCAAATTGAAGGTTATACCTTCCATAGTCGTCCCCGTAGTATCTCCTACCAGCGCAGTAACCACACAGCGTTGGTTAGTTTACGTGGCCAACAGTACGGTGGAGTTGGCATGTACTGTGAGGAAAACCTTAACTATGAAATCACAGTACGAGATTTCGATTTGGAATGTTTAGTTAATTATTTTGCAGAGCATCAAATCATCATAGCAGTAATTTACCGGCCACCGTCTTATCCCATGTCTCTATTCAAATATAACTTTGACAGGTTATTGAATTGGCTGAGCTCACATTGTGCCACTGTGGCTGTGATGGGAGATTTTAATGACGACGTATTGAAATCTACAAGTCTCTGCAATTTTATGGTAGAAAGAGGATATGTTCAATACGTCACATCTCCCACAACTGAGAGAGGGACATTAATTGATCATTTTTATCTAAAGTCAAGTGAGTACGATATTGACTGTTCAGTCGTGCCAACATACTTTAGCGACCATGAAGGGATCGTCTGTTCTTTTAGGGGGAAGTGCGTTGAAATGCCGCGTTTAGATTAGATTTACTTTACAGTTAAAATGGACAGCTGTTGTTTATTGTGTCGGCTCATCACATTGCTCCTTACATATGACTTGTCTTGTGTCTCTTACAACTTTGTCTTCCCATGCCTTTCCATCATGCCCTAAGCAGTTCATTCCTCTCTTGATTATTGAGCATTCAGGATTGACTCTTTGTCAAAATTGTACATAACATTTTAATAATTGGCAGTAATCATGTATTTTGACTTATGTGCGTGTCTGTCTTTGGAAACATTTCGAGTGTTGTATATATTTATGTGTTGGTTCGTTTTGATGATAGCTTTAGATGTTGGATCATGGAAATTCAGTAATGGTGCGTTTTCAAATATTTATTTGCAGAGGTTTTCTCTTTGCTGACAGGTTTTTTGTGAATCATGCAATACAATATTGGTTTTCCTCCTCTCGTCCTCTTTATTAGGTGAAGCTGTGCTCAGTCTTGTAGTTTTCTAATGTTATTTTGTCAGACTGGGAAAACTTGTCTGTGACTATGCAGTTAACGTTTTCCATTTTGTCTGACAAAAGTACATTAGAAAACTACAAGCCTTTACACAGTGACATCATGTGAAGAGGGAGGTTTCTGAGGAAAACCAAACTTGTAAAGCAGGCGAACAAACAAACCTGTCTGTGAAGAGACTGCTTAGCTTTGGATCATGTGTTTGCTGATTTAGGCGTTGTAGTTTTAGGACTTTCAGTTGTAATTGTTGTTACTGTTGTTTTAGTTTTGGCTTTATTGTGTGTTGTACCTTACAGTGATGCGTGCACACATACTGTAAGGTTTGTTGTCTCTGGTCTTGAACCATTCTGACTGGTTCAAAGGGTCCCTCGAATCATTAATTATGTAATGTATATATAAATGCCAAATAATAATGTATGTATTGTATTTATATTGTATATATTTATGTATTTTTATGTACTTTTATGTATTTTATAATGTATTATTGATGTAAATCATGTATTCGATTGTAATGACACTAATAATGTTAATAAATTTTCCTCTCCTTGAACCACCACCTTATCGTGGTGGAGAGGTTTGAGCGCCTGAAGGATCCTAGGAGCTATGTTGTGAGGGGCTTTATGCCTCTGTAGGGACTCCCAGGGCAAACAGGTTCTAGGTGACAGGCCAGACCAAGAGTGGTTCAGATAATATTAAATTAAACTACAATGAAGTTTTCACTGATTTATCCTCATTTTTTGTT
Organism: Gobius niger; assembly: GCF_951799975.1. Classification (NCBI taxonomy): domain Eukaryota; kingdom Metazoa; phylum Chordata; class Actinopteri; order Gobiiformes; family Gobiidae; genus Gobius; species Gobius niger. The sequence continues at coordinate 6,587,083 of NC_136858.1, read as the reverse complement.
GTTGTGTATGATGTAAATAGGTTTGAATGTATTCACAAGCTTTTTTAAAAGTAGTTATGTTGTAATAATGTGACAGAAATTGAAAATGTTTTGTGTTTGTATTTTAAGCGATGGTTGTTATTGTTTGAAACATGTGTATAAATGTGTTAATGTCGATTTAAAGAAGTATTCAACTCAATAAATGTTTTGTTATACTTGTTATTGATTTTGCTTACATTCAAGGCTTGGTCATTTTTCTGGTGTAGAAATTTTATTATGACAAACTACAAAGGCAGCATTGAAATACTACACCAATTGTCAATTTAGCAATTCAGATGAAAGAATTCAGACATAAAGAGCAGATTAAGTGTTTCAGATACATGACACATGTTTATCTTAAATGGTCAAATACTGTCAGGTCTTTATAATGTTTCCTGCCATTTTAGCTGCAACTTCTGAACACAAAGAAAACAAAAGAGGTCATAATTGATTTTCGGACAAACAGGAAAACACCTCACAGTGGTCTGTGGACTGATGGGGTGGAGGTGGAGAGGGTCTAAGACTTCAGGTTTTTGGGTGTGCAGATCAGTGAGGACCTAACATGGAGCGTAAACACCTGCATTATTGAAGTCCCTATACCTGATATTTTTATTTCAAATAATCTGCACTTTTCACAACTTGCAGGGTCACTTTTCAGGATCACTTTCTCAAAAATGCAGGAAAACCTGCTTGCAAGTTCATGAAATTGTTGCAATTGCTTTAATTAAATGGAAAGTGTCTTTTTCCCCCCACAAACGTATGAGTTTAAACAACTTTCATCCAATAACTTGAAAAAAAATCAGGTACAGCTCCTTTAAGCTAGTTCAGCAGAGGTTTTTCTTCCTTCGGACCCTGCGGAGGAACGGGCTCCCTCAGAAGTAGCTCGTCACCTTCTATTGCTGTACCATAGGAAGCATACTAACATACATACTACTGCATATTATGGTATGTGAGCTGCGCTGCTGCTGAGAAGGACCTGCAGCGCGTGATAAGGACAGCAGACAGGATCTTGGGCTCCTCTCTGCCAAACCTGGATGACATCTACGCCACTCGACTGCTCACACGTGCAGCCAACATAGTGCAGGATCCCACTCACCCAGGAAACTGCCTCTTCACCACTCTCTCCTCAGGCAGACTCCAAACTCCCAGGGCCCACACAAACAGGCTGCAGAACAGGTTTACCCACGATCAGTGGGAACATGGCCCAAAGTGCAATAACAGTGGCGTTTGTAATCCTTTTTCAACTGAAGGTGTACTTTTAAAATAAACTCATGTTTATGATTTCTTATGGTATTGGGATGAACGGGGTAGAGACTGAGTGCACTTTAGTGAGCTCCATCGGTGTTCTGGTCTATGGTTCCATTGTTTAAAGATGTCTTTTTTCTACTTCTAAAAAAACAAATTGCATCATTAGGTTGTGTTCTCATGATGTCACAAAAACAGCTTACAATTTAAAGTCAAGTTGGCACAGTTACAAATTTTATTGTGGTAACCATGATTACTATTGGTTTATGGCTGGACCTATCCATATGAAAGAAAACTTGTCCCAAGGTCCAGCGTCTTCTCTCTCAGGACATGAACTAACGTCACATGACTTTCTCATGAAGGCATCCAAAAGTGCTGATATTTTTCATTTGTCTTGGTTTTTGGCTAAAATCTGTCACAAAGCTCAGGATTTTCTGTCAACATGTATGAAATTAGGTCAATATATTTTCCCTTAAATGTCCAAAGAAGATTATTGTAAAAAAAAAAAAAAAAAAAAGCTCAACGTGACTGAGTGGCACTTTCCAGCAATAACAATATGTTTGGTCACTGAGATGATGAGATAACGTATGAATGGGGGACAGTGCATTTTACCTTTCTCAGGTAAAATTTTAGCCTCTCCATGTGAGAAACAGCTCCAACCCACAGAGGGCGCTAGCATGCCCAAAAATTTTTTCATTTAGGGAATTTGTACCTCCATGTCCGCTGTCCAAACGCACCTAACAGAGGGGTCCCATTGGCTTTCTTGATCGGGATGCCATCAACTATTTTTGTACCGAATTTCATCCATTTCCAAGAAACATTTTTTTTTCCCATGATGCATTTTTTTTTCTACACCTGAATGGGGCGCTATCGCGCCCAATGTCACTCTTTTACATCTGTTGTGTCCAGGGGTGAAAGGTCAATAAAATGTATATTTCCGATTTTTAATCGGAGTTTGTTTGAACGAATGGGAGCAATTTGTAGTTTACAATGAATTGCAAAATTCTTCGTAAAGATTGCGGCTTCGCCGCAAACAAACCGTAAAACATAGGCAAAAAAATTGGAATAACTTTTGATGCCCCACATCTCAAGATGAGCTGGAGCGATTTTGAGCTCATTTGGTGAAACGCCCAAGAAGGAGTACGTTAAAATGCGACGTCAGCGAAAATGCTGACTCAGCATTCTCCAGACTTCTTGTCAAAATGGCGGACTTCCGGTTTCTCAGAGGGCGTGGCCACAATAATATTTTTTGTTTGTTGTCACATGACGAATGTCTGTACCGAATCCCGTCGCTCTCCGACAAAGTTGACGTTGACCCCGCCCCCATAGGTGCTATGTGTTTTTTCCCTCTCCATGTGAATAATGGTTCCAAACTCCAGAGGGCGCTAGCGCGCCCATAATGTTTTTTATTTCACAAGCAGCATTAGGCAGCCCTTACGGGCCTTACTTTAATTACTACTGTCCACACACTGCTGACAGAGGGCGCTAACGCGCCGTGATGGTGTATAATGTGAGATTTATGTGTCCATCCCATTGGAATAATATGGGGGTTCCCGGTCGTTCCCATGGCAACACCGTACAAAATACGATATGGGTCCCATTGGCTTTTTGGATCGGGACGCCATCAACTATATTTGTACCGAATTTTATCCATTTCCGTGAATCTAATTTTTTTCCCATAATGCAATTTTTCTTCTGCACCTGGAGGGGGCGCTATCGTGCCAAATGTCACTTTTTCACATTTGTTATGTCCAGGGGTGAAAGGTCAAAAAAATGTATATTTCCGATTTATAATCGGAGTTTGTTTGTGCGAATGGGAGCGATGTTTAGTTTATGATGATTCGCAAAATACTTCGGAAAGATTGCGGCTTCGCCGCAAACAAACCGTAAAACATAGGCACAAAATTTGGATAACTTTTGATGCCCCACATCTCGAGATGAGCTGGAGCAATTTTGAGCTCATTTGGTGAAACGCCCTAGGAGGAGTTCGTTAAAATGCGACGTCAGCGAAAACGCTGACTCAGCATTTTCCAGACTTCCTGTCAAAATGGCGGACTTCCGGTTTGTCTGGGGGCGTGGCCACATTAATGTTTTTTGCTGGTCGTCACATGACGAATGTCTGTACCGAATCTCGTCGCTCTACGACAAAGTTGACGTTGGCCCCGCCTCCATATACGCAATGTATTTTGATTCACCATGGCAACACCGTACAAAATACGATATGGGTCTCATCGGCTTTTTGGATCGGGATGCCATCAACTACTTTTGTACCGAATTTCATCCATTTCCGACAAACTAATTTTTTTCCCATAATGCATTTTTTCTTCTGTACCTGGAGGGGGCGCTATCGTGCCCAATGTCACTTTTTCACATTTGCTGTGTCCAGGGGTGAAAGGTCAAAAAAATGTATATTTCCGATTTTTAATCGGAGTTTGTTTGTGCAAATGGGAGTGATTTTTAGTTTATGATGATTCGCAAAATACTTCGGAAAGATTGCGGCTTCGCCGCAAACAAACCGTAAAACATAGCCAAAAAATTTGGATAACTTTTGATGCCCCACATCTCGAGATGAGCTGGAGCGATTTTGAGCTCATTTGGTGAAACGCCCTAGGAGGAGTTCGTTAAAATGCGACGTCAGCGAAAACGCTGACTCAGCATTCTCCGGGTTTCCTGGCAATATGGCGGACTTCCGGTTTGTCAGGGGGCGTGGCCACAATAATCTTTTTTTTTTGTCGTCACATGACGAATATCTGTACCGAATCTCGTTGCTCTACGACAAAGTTTACTTCGGCCCCTCCCCCATTGGCGTAATGTATTTTGACTTTTGTAGGTGGCGCTGTCGCGCCATTTTTTTTTTTCCCAATATGAAACACACATTTAAATTAATTTTTCACCGGACCTGAATTTTGGGCAAAGTTTGGTGAGTTTTCGACAATGTTCAGGGGGTCAAATTCCTGCTCAAAGAGCAGAAGAAGAAGAAGAAGAAGAAGAAAGAAGAAGAAGAAAGAAAGAATAATTAAAGCCGCAAGCGGCATCGAACGGCCCTCGCGGGCCGTGCCTCCTTTAGCGCCTCTGTAACACCACTACATTTTATTGCCCTGATGTACCATTAATCCGTCAGTAAACACAGACGAAAAGTTGCATTTTAGCCTGTCCTTGTGAATAATGGCTCCAACATGCAGAGGGCGCTAGCGCGCCCATAATCTATTTAATTTCACAAGCAGCATCGGGCTCTATTTCACTGACCACCGTCTGTGCCTCCATTGTTGCATCTCCATTGCCGCGCCTCTGTAACCCTACCGAGGGCGCTAACGCGCCAACTACATTTTATTGCCCTGATGTGCCATTAATCTTTGTCAAAACTAAATATTTAGCCTGTCCATGCGAATAATGGCTCCAACCTGTAGTGGGCGCTAGCGCGCCCCAAATCTTTTTTGTTTCACAAGCAGCGTTGTACGGCCGTACTTCAATGACCACTGGCCACAAGCTCCTGACAGGGGGCGCTAACGCGCTGTAATGTTGTATAATGTGAGATCTATGTGTCTGTCCCGTCAGAAAAACATGGTGGGCCTCAGTCGTCTCCATGGCAACACCGTACAAAACACCGTGTGGTTCCTATTAGCTTATTTTATCAGGATGCCATCAACTATTATTCTGCCAAATTACATACATTTCCTACAAACTAATTGTTTGACTACCAATGCATTTTTTCTTCTCAAACTAGAGGGGGCGCTATCGCGCCCACTGTCATTGGTTTACATTTGTTGTGTCCAGGGGTGAAGGGTCAATATACTGTTTATCTTTTTTTCATGGGAGTATTTTCACTTTTGTAGGTGGCGCTGTCGCGCCTTTTTTATTTCCCACAAATGGAACACATGTTTCAAAAAAATAAAAATCATTTTAACATTGGGTAAAACTTTGTGACTACACATACAGAAGGCGCCAGCGTGCCTGGCATTTCTGACTTTACTTACATTAAGTGTGATTAAATCATGTGAGCGATCAGGCAAACACAGGATCTCATTATGCATCTCCACCAGTCATCAATGAACCACTATTCCACAGATTTAGCTTCTGTGTTGATTTATGTGAGTAACCCCCCCCCCAAAAAAAAACGACTTAAATGTTCAATAAAGGACATGCTATTGTTGCAAATGCAAATATGCATTCTCTGGCCACTTTCTGTCCTTTCTTTAAGAGCAAATATTTTCCATCAGTATAATACATGTCTTATTTAATTATTGTAAATCACGTCATCACAGGAGTAAAAGTATATCTGTATAATATCTGTATATAAAGTACAAAGAACTCCCAGTTTAGAAACTACATCTCTCAAACTCCAGTCTGAGTGATTAACCATTGAGCCAAAGAGAAACAGAAATCTACTAAGAATTGTGATAAAATAACTCTCCCCTGATCACACAGCTCTTGTGCAGATATAAGTATCTCAGAAACAAATCATCTCTCCTGTCCTGGTTTATATTTGTAGTCCTTAAACTCACTAAACTAATCATGTCCAAACGGAGGCTGTGTCTGTGTCTGTTTCTGCTCCGCACAGAGCACGTCTCCTCAGCCCCTCCCATCCCTGTGTATTTTCTGCCCAGTAAAAGCGCCCCTCCCCTCCCCCACGAGCCCCACCCTCCCCTCCCTCCGCTCTGATTGGTGGAGAAACGGCGCATCTGTGACTCACTGGAGTCTATAAATAGAAGGGGGAGAGGACAGAACGTTCCAGACTTCTCCAGAAGTCACTTGTGAGTGAACCAGCTTTGTCTTCTCAAACCTTGGCTTGCCTTTGCGATCATCGGATCATTGGATTACTGTTTTTTGGTTGTTAGTCTTTTGTAGTCTTTTGTGAGTTTTATCGTCTTTTGTGTGGACTTTTTTTTTGGATTGAGGACATCTTCTTCGGCTGGAGAAAGGACCGTCTGATCGTCTTTGACTTTCAGCAAAGAGACTCTTTCCCAGGAGAAGGTAAGAAAAAACAATGTTTTACTCTCTTTATTGCTGTTTATTTCAAATGTTGGGGTAAAGTGCTAGCTTTTTTGTGATTAAGTTTAGTTTTGTTTGTTAGCCTATTGTTCTCAGATGCTAATGTTGCTAGCAGGTGGTGTTTGAAGACCTCGTGCATTAAGGCTGGCTTTTGTGTGATTTAATTTACTTCTGCTGGATGCTTATTGTTGGCTAAATGTCTATCACGCTGTTGTAGGTTGACAGAGTTCATTAATGTTGGCTTTAGTTTGATTTTCGTTTAGTTGTGGATGGAGGCCTCGTGTTTTCTTCATATGCTAATGCAGCTAGCAGGCTTTTTTTCTGTGTTACTGTGCCCTGTGCAACGTGTTCAGTGATCACATAATAGAGCTAAAATAATGGCATAAAGATGCTAAATGTGCTATCACGCTGTTGTAGGTTTAGTTGTGGATGAAGGCCTGGTGTTTTCTTCATATGCTAATGCGGCTAGTAGGCTTTTTTCACTGTGCCTTTGAAGTTGCGTCTCATGCTCCGGCGGCCATTACGTCTCTTCCATGTGCTATTATCTGCATAACACGGGCGGCCATTTTGTGTCTCATGTGTAACAGGGCTCTGTTTTATTGATCCATGTTAACTTTACTGTCGTGTTCTGACCTGGCTCATGGTCCAGTCTCAGTGTGGTACTGGTTCAGACCTAATGTTCCTCCTCGTGAGGGGTGTCTGTGTGATGGAGAGCCGCCATTTTGATTCTGGGACTGTGTTTGCATTAGACCTGCTGGTTCATCTTTTTTCATTCTTCATGTTGTAAATATGTTTTGGAACAGTTTTATAGTGTCACTTAACACCTAATGTTTCTTAAACAAAATAGCATGTTTTTTTAAAAACTGATTTTATGGAGATTAAGTTGGCTTTTCTATCCTTTTCAAATCACTATCTTATTGAAGTTGAATTGTTTTGTTAGTGAGGAACACTCTTATTTCTTGTTTGCATTAGGTGAAATGGTCCAGTTATTAACAGTTAGATCCTCTGTGGTGATGTGTTTTTTTTGTGTTTCTCTGCTGTGAGAGCGTGTGTGATGAGGCTGTTTTATTGTGTGATGTGAAGGTAATGTAATGTAATTGTGTAATGTTCTGACTAAGGTTATGGTTCAGACCTGCTGTGAGGGGGAGGATGCTGCTCCTCTGTTTGTTATTGCAGCCAATGCTGTCGACCTGTTGGTTCATGACTTGTCGTCTTTCATGATGTGGAACATTCAGATTTATTGCACATGTTCTCTATGAAGATTTCTGCTTTAGTTCTGATGTTCTAGGTTAAGATTGAGTTGGTGTTTTGTGTTTTAAGTTGCATCGTGTATTTCTGATTAGTCCGCTTTTTGCAATTGCTTATCTGATCTGTTTGTGAATGTTTGAAATTGGCAATAGTTTTCAGTTGCTCATATAATCTGGAATGTTCCCACCGTGTGGCTTTAAAGTGATGGTCTGTACATTTCAGGCTAGTTTCTCGTTCTGTTAATGTCCTTGTGTTTTACTTAAAGCTTCATTGTGTAACTTTTAGGAGTGTTTTAAAGACCACTGTGATGGAAAGTAAAGGTGCCATGTTGACCACTCATATACAACCGCTGGGTCACTACAAGGTCAAATACACACATTTGATCTGTTTTTACTCTGACACCTCACAAGTAAATCATCATTTAAAACTGTTGTGAAGAAGTCTTTGTTCTTGGTTTTGCCTGTTTGCATTGGGTGAAATTTGGAGCACAGTTAGCCTCTGTGTGGTGGTGTTTTTTGCTGACTCTCTGCTGTGGTAGCGTGTGTGATGTACAGGTGTTTATATTATAATATCTGAAGTGCAGTGCTGTGGGCAGCCATTTCGTCTTTGTAAAAGGTTCATACTGTCTTGTTAGGTTAAGTCTATTCCAGTTTTGTTCTTTTAGTAATACAGAAGGTTTAGTTTACCTGCTTCACTAGTTTCAATCACTTCCTGTGATCTTCCTCTGGAAGGAGGGAGATGAAGAAGATCACAGGAAGCGATCGAAACTAGTGAAGGAGGTAAACTAAACCTTCTGTGTTACTAAAGGAACAAAACTGTAATAGGCAGCCATTTTGTGTCTGCAGGACAGTTGCTCAGGCGGTTTTATTGCAATGTGAATATACATGGGTAACACTTTATTTTACATTACCCTTGATTACTTTGTACCTGCCACATTTAGTACAATGTAATGTTCTATGTAACCATAACACATGGTTACAGAGCAGATTACACTGTACTAAATGTGGCAGGTACAATGTATCAGTGGTAGTGTAAAATAAAGTGTTACCTATAAATGTACTGTTATAGTGATTCATGTCAACATTACTGTAGTGTTCTGGTACTGGTTCAGACCTGATGTAGGGTTTGTACTTGTGAGAGGAGGTTCTATGTGTTTAAGGACAGCCGCCATTTTGTGTCAGATATGATACTGCTAATGTGTTTGCATTAGACTTGTTGGCTCGATTGTGACACTTCACAAATAAATCATCATTTAAAACTATTTTGTTCTAGTAGCTTAACTGTTTGTGGGGAACAAGTCTTTGTTGGTGTAGCCTGTAGTGTTGTGTGAAAATGTCCAGTTTTGACACAGTTGGCATCTATTTGTTTGCTTTTTTCTGGTTCTCTGTTGTGAGATTGCATGTGATGAACAGGAGTACATATTCTCTGAAGCGCAGTGCTCTGGGTGGTCATTGTGTGTATTGCAGGTCATTCTGTTTTATTGTGTGAAGTGAGGATAAATGCTGTGACAGCGTGTGTGATGATATAAATGTAATGTTCTGACTAAGGTTATGTTTCACACGTGTTTGTCCTTGTTTGAAGAACACGTCTGTGCTGAGCTGTGTTTGCATTAGACGTTTCAGGTCATGATTTAAACATCTTTAATGTTGTGGACAGTTTTATCAAGTCATGTGAATGTTCATGCAGTGATGATGACAGTCCTGTTGAAGACTTGGTTTAGTTCTGTGTTTTGTGGATCATTTTAATATGGCAGGTCTTCTATTCACAATAATGTCTGACCCTGGTGGGTCTTATTGTTTGTGTAGGCCATGCAGAGTTCTAGTTCTTGTTTAGTCCTGTAGTGTCACGTTTTTACTGTACAGTTTTGTGCAACAGTTAAGTTGATCTGTTTGTGTATGTTTTAAAGTAACAATAGGTTTTAGTTGCTCATATAATCTGGAATGTTTCCACTGTGTGGCTTTAAAGTGATGGTCTGTCCATCTTTGCTGTCGCTGTTACGACACAACTGAACACTCAGTCGTTCACCAGGAGAGGGAGGAGCAGCTGCTCAGAGAACAGGATTCAGGAGGATTACTGAGAGCTGCGTGAATGAAGCCACAGACCACTCTGGGGTGTTTTTGATAAGGAAATAGCATAACAACATGGCTAAAAGCTCCAAAAAGTCAATTTTGCATGATATAGGACCTTTAAGTTGATCTGTTTGTGTATGTTTTAAAGTGACAATAGTTTTTAGTTGCTTGTATAATCTGAAATGTTTCCACTGTGTGGCTTTAAAGTGATGGTCTGTCCATCTTTGCCTGTTTACCTTATCTGCATTTAATTATAATCTGTCTATGACCACTTTTAGACACAGTTAGCCTCAGTATAGTATTTTGCTCTGGTTCTCTGTGTGAGATTGTGTGTGATGAACAGGAGTAGTTCAAAGGCTTTGTATTTTAAAAAGGCATTATGTTTACTCTTGTTGTTTCTGTGGTGCTGTGGCCATGTTGTGACTCACAGGACAGTGGTTCTGTTATATTGATTCATGTGAACTTTCCTGTAGTGTTCTGGTTCACAGGTACTGGTTCAGACCTGATGTAGTGTTCTGGTACTTGTGAGAGCGTGTCATGTAAGAGGATGTAATGTTTGGTTCTCTTTCTGTTTGTTAATGTCCTTGTGTCTTACTTAAAAGTGCATTGTTCATATTTTAGATTTAATCTAAATGAGTTCTGTTCTTGGGAGGACTCTGTTTACATGGTTTGTTTGTAGTTTGTTGAGTTCTGGTCCAAGCTTAGTGCGGATGTTGTTTCAGTGTAAGGTTTGTTAATGTCCTTGTGTCTTAAAGCTGCATTATGTAACTTTTATGTGGAAAAATAGTTTATATTTGTGGGTATTTGACCTTGTAGTAACCCAGTGGGTGTATGAGTGGTCAGCATAGTGCCTTTACTTTCCATCACAGTGGTCTCCAGGACGCTCCAGGATCAATTGTTTGGAAGGTTATAAATGTAATGTATTGATTCATGTCAACATTACTGTAGTGTTCTGGTACTGGTTCAGACCTGATGTAGGGTTTGTACTTGTGAGAGGAGGGACGATGTTCTGTGTGTTTAAGGACAGCCGCCATTTTGTGTCAGATATGATACTGCTAATGTGTTTGCATTAGACTTGTTGGCTCGACTGTGACACTTCACAAATAAATCATCATTTAAAACTATTTTGTTCTAGTAGCTTAGCTGTTTGTGGGGAACAAGTCTTTGTTGGTGTAGCCTGTAGTGTTGTGTGAAAATGTCCAGTTTTGACACAGTTGGCATCTATTTGTTTGCTTTTTTCTGGTTCTCTGTTGTGAGATTGCATGTGATGAACAGGAGTACATATTCTCTGAAGTGCCATGCTCTGGGTGGTCATTGTGTGTATTGCAGGTCATTTGCTCAGCCTGTTTTATTGTGTGACGTGAGGATAAATGCTATGAGAGCGTGTGTGATGATATAAATGTAATGTTCTGACTAGGGTTATGTTTCACACGTGTTTGTCCTTGTTTGAAGAACACGTCTGTGCTGAGCTGTGTTTGCATTAGACGTTTCAGTTCATGATTTAAACATCTTTAATGTTGTGGACAGTTTTATCAAGTCATGTGAATGTTCATGCAGTGATGATGACAGTCTTGTTGAAGACTTGGTTTAGTTCTGTGTTTTGGGGATCATTTTAATATGGCACGTCTTCTATTCACAATAAAGTCTGACCCTGGCTCATGGTCCAGTCTCAGTGTGGTACTGGTTCAGACCTAATGTTCCTCCTCGTGAGAGGTGTCTGTGTGATGGAGAGCCGCCATTTTGATTCTGGGACTGTGTTTGCATTAGACCTGCTGGTTCATCTTTTTTTATTCGTCATGTTGTAAATATGTTTTGGAACAGTTTTATAGTGTCACTTAACACCTAATGTTTCTTAAACAAAATAGCATGTTTTTTTAAAAACTGATTTTATGGAGATTAAGTTGGCTTTTCTATCCTTTTCAAATCACTATCTTATTGAAGTTGTTTTGTTAGTGAGGAACACTCTTATTTCTTGTTTGCATTAGGTGAAATGGTCCAGTTATTAACAGTTAGATCCTCTGTGGTGATGTGTTTTTTTGTGTTTCTCTGCTGTGAGAGCGTGTGTGATGAGGCTGTTTTATTGTGTGATGTGAAGGTAATGTAATGTAATTGTGTAATGTTCTGACTAAGGTTATGGTTCAGACCTGCTGTGAGGGGGAGGATGCTGCTCCTCTGTTTGTTATTGCAGCCAATGCTGTCGACCTGTTGGTTCATGACTTGTCATCTTTCATGATGTGGAACATTCAGATTTATTGCACATGTTCTCTATGAAGATTTCTGCTTTAGTTCTGATGTTCTAGGTTAAGATTGAGTTGGTGTTTTGTGTTTTAAGTTGCATCGTGTATTTCTGATTAGTCCGCTTTTTGCAATTGCTTATCTGATCTGTTTGTGAATGTTTGAAATTGGCAATAGTTTTCAGTTGCTCATATAATCTGGAATGTTCCCACCGTGTGGCTTTAAAGTGATGGTCTGTACATTTCAGGCTAGTTTCTCGTTCTGTTAATGTCCTTGTGTTTTACTTAAAGCTGCATTGTGTAACTTTTAGGAGTGTTTTAAAGACCACTGTGATGGAAAGTAAAGGTGCCATGTTGACCACTCATATACAACCGCTGGGTCACTACAAGGTCAAATACACACATTTGATCTGTTTTTACTCTGACACTTCACAAGTAAATCATCATTTAAAACTGTTGTGAAGAAGTCTTTGTTCTTGGTTTTGCCTGTTTGCATTGGGTGAAATTTGGAGCACAGTTAGCCTCTGTGTGGTGGTGTTTTTTGCTGACTCTCTGCTGTGGTAGCGTGTGTGATGTACAGGTGTTTATATTATAATATCTGAAGTGCAGTGCTGTGGGCAGCCATTTCGTCTTTGTAAAAGGTTCATACTGTCTTGTTAGGTTAAGTCTATTCCAGTTTTGTTCTTTTAGTAATACAGAAGGTTTAGTTTACCTGCTTCACTAGTTTCAATCACTTCCTGTGATCTTCCTCTAGAAGGAGGGAGATGAAGAAGATCACAGGAAGCGATCGAAACTAGTGAAGGAGGTAAACTAAACCTTCTGTGTTACTAAAGGAACAAAACTGTAATAGGCAGCCATTTTGTGTCTTGTAGGACAGTTGCTCAGGCGGTTTTATTGTATGTGAATATACATGGGTAACACTTTATTTTACATTACCCTTGATTACTTTCTACCTGCCACATTTAGTACAATGTAATGTTCTATGTAACCATAACACATGGTAACAGAGCAGATTACACTGTACTAAATGTGGCAGGTACAATGTATCAGTGGTAGTGTAAAATAAAGTGTTACCTATAAATGTAATGTATTGATGTCAACATTACTGTAGTGTTCTGGTACTGGTTCAGACCTGATGTAGGGTTTGTACTTGTGAGAGGAGGGACGATGTTCTGTGTGTTTAAGGACAGCCGCCATTTTGTGTCAGATATGATACTGCTAATGTGTTTGCATTAGACTTGTTGGCTCGACTGTGACACTTCACAAATAAATCATCATTTAAAACTATTTTGTTCTAGTAGCTTAACTGTTTGTGGGGAACAAGTCTTTGTTGGTGTAGCCAGTAGTGTGAAAATGTCCAGTTTTGACACAGTTGGCACCTATTTGTTTGCTTTTTTCTGGTTCTCTGTTGTGAGATTGCATGTGATGAACTCTCTGAAGTGCAGTGCTTTGGTAAAGCAGCGTAAGGCTTGTTTCTCGTTCTGTTTGTTAATGTCCTTGTGTCTTAGTTAAAGCTGCATTATGTAACTCTCATGTGGAAAAAAATGTTTATTTTTGTGGGTATTTGACTTGGTAGTAACCTGGTTCTCTCTTGTGAGATTGCATGTGATGAACAGGAGTACATATTCTCTGAAGCGCAGTGCTCTGGGTGTTCATTGTGTGCATTGCAGGTCATTTGTCCTTGTTTGAACACGTCTGTGCTGAGCTGTGTTTGCATTAGATGTTTTAGTTCATGATTTAAACATCTTAAATGTTGTGCAGCTGCTGTTTTACCAAGTCATGTGAATGTTCATGCAGTGATGATGAGGCTTGTTGAAGACTTGGTTTAGTTCTGTGTTTTGTGGATCATTTTAATATGGCAGGTCTTCTATTCACAATGAAGTCTGACCCTGGTGGGTCTTATTGTTTGTGTAGGCCTTGCAGAGTTCTGGTTCTTGTTTAGTCCTGTAGTGTCACGTTTTTACTGTACAGTTTTGTGCAACAGTTAAGTTGATCTGTTTGTGTATGTTTTACAGTGACAATAGTTTTTAGTTGCTCATATAATCTGAAATGTTCCCACTGTGTGGCTTTAAAGTGATGGTCTGTCCATCTTTGCCTGTTTACCTTATCTGCATTTAATTAAAATCTGTCTATGACCACTTTTAGACAGTTAGCCTCAGTATAGTTCTGGTCCATGCTTAGTGCGGATGTTGTTTCAGTGTAAGGTTTGTTAATGTCCTTGTGTCTTAAAGCTGCATTATGTAACTTTCATGTGGAAAAATAGTTTATATTTGTGGGTATTTGACCTTGTAACCCAGTGGGTGTATGAGTGGTCAGCATGGTGCCTTTACTTTCCATCACAGTGGTCTCTAGGACGCTCCAGGATCAATTGTTTGGAAGGTTTTCACTGCTGACTGAGCCTCTCACCAGAAAACCTCCAAAACAATTGTGTATATATTATAATATCTGAAGTGCAGTGCTGTGGGCAGCCATTTCGTCTATGTAAAAGGTTCGTACTGTCTTGTTAGGTTAAGTCTATTACAGTTTTGTTCCTTTAGTAATACAGAAGGTTTAGTTTACCTGCTTCACTAGTTTCAATCACTTCCTGTGATCTTCCTCTGGAAGGAGGAAGATGAGGAAGATCACAGGAAGCGATCGAAACTAGTGAAGGAGGTAAACTAAACTGTAATAGGCAGCCATTTTGTGTCTTGTAGGACAGTTGCTCAGGCGGTTTTATTGCGATGTGAATATACATGGGTAACACTTTATTTTACATTACCCTTGATTACTTTGTACCTGCCACATTTAGTACAAGGTAATGTTCTATGTAACCATAACACATGGTTACAGAGCAGATTACACTGTACTAAATGTGGCAGGTACAATGTATCAGTGGTAGTGTAAAATAAAGTGTTACCTATAAATGTACTGTTATAGTGATTCATGTCAACATTACTGTAGTGTTCTGGTACTGGTTCAGACCTGATGTAGGGTTTGTACTTGTGAGAGGAGGGACGATGTTCTGTGTGTTTAAGGACAGCCGCCATTTTGTGTCAGATATGATACTGCTAATGTGTTTGCATTAGACTTGTTGGCTCGACTGTGACACTTCACAAATAAAGCATCATTTAAAACTATTTTGTTCTAGTAGCTTAACTGTTTGTGGGGAACAAGTCTTTGTTGGTGTAGCCTGTAGTGTTGTGTGAAAATGTCCAGTTTTGACACAGTTGGCATCTATTTGTTTGCATTTTTCTGGTTCTCTGTTGTGAGATTGCATGTGATGAACAGGAGTACATATTCTCTGAAGTGCCGTGCTCTGGGTGGTCATTGTGTGTATTGCAGGTCATTCTGTTTTATTGTGTGACGTGAGGATAAATGCTATGAGAGCGTGTGTGATGATATAAATGTAATGTTCTGACTAAGGTTATGTTTCACACGTGTTTGTCCTTGTTTGAAGAACACGTCTGTGCTGAGCTGTGTTTGCATTAGACGTTTCAGTTCATGATTTAAACATCTTTAATGTTGTGGACAGTTTTATCAAGTCATGTGAATGTTCATGCAGTGATGATGACAGTCTTGTTGAAGACTTGGTTTAGTTCTGTGTTTTGGGGATCATTTTAATATGGCAGGTCTTCTATTCACAATAAAGTCTGACCCTGGCTCATGGTCCAGTCTCAGTGTGGTACTGGTTCAGACCTAATGTTCCTCCTCGTGAGGGGTGTCTGTGTGATGGAGAGCCGCCATTTTGATTCTGGGACTGTGTTTGCATTAGACCTGCTGGTTCATCTTTTTTTATTCGTCATGTTGTAAATATGTTTTGGAACAGTTTTATAGTGTCACTTAACACCTAATGTTTCTTAAACAAAATAGCATGTTTTTTTTAAAACTGATTTTATGGAGATTAAGTTGGCTTTTCTATCCTTTTCAAATCACTATCTTATTGAAGTTGTTTTGTTATTGAGGAACACTCTTATTTCTTGTTTGCATTAGGTGAAATGGTCCAGTTATTAACAGTTAGATCCTCTGTGGTGATGTGTTTTTTTGTGTTTCTCTGCTGTGAGAGCGTGTGTGATGAGGCTGTTTTATTGTGTGATGTGAAGGTAATGTAATGTAATTGTGTAATGTTCTGACTAAGGTTATGGTTCAGACCTGCTGTGAGGGGGAGGATGCTGCTCCTCTGTTTGTTATAGCAGCCAATGCTGTCGACCTGTTGGTTCATGACTTGTCGTCTTTCATGATGTGGAACATTCAGATTTATTGCACATGTTCTCTATGAAGATTTCTGCTTTAGTTCTGATGTTCTAGGTTAAGATTGAGTTGGCGTTTTGTGTTTTAAGTTGCATCGTGTATTTCTGATTAGTCCGCTTTTTGCAATTGCTTATCTGATCTGTTTGTGAATGTTTGAAATTGGCAATAGTTTTCAGTTGCTCATATAATCTGGAATGTTTGCACTGTGTGGCTTTAAAGTGATGGTCTGTACATCTCAGGCTAGTTTCTCGTTCTGTTAATGTCCTTGTGTCTTACTTAAAGCTTCATTGTGTAACTTTTAGGAGTGTTTTAAAGACCACTGTGATGGAAAGTAAAGGTGCCATGTTGACCACTCATATACAACCGCTGGGTCACTACAAGGTCAAATACACACATTTGATCTGTTTTTACTCTGACACCTCACAAGTAAATCATCATTTAAAACTGTTGTGAAGAAGTCTTTGTTCTTGGTTTTGCCTGTTTGCATTGGGTGAAATTTGGAGCACAGTTAGCCTCTGTGTGGTGGTGTTTTTTGCTGACTCTCTGCTGTGGTAGCGTGTGTGATGTACAGGTGTTTATATTATAATATCTGAAGTGCAGTGCTGTGGGCAGCCATTTCGTCTTTGTAAAAGGTTCATACTGTCTTGTTAGGTTAAGTCTATTCCAGTTTTGTTCTTTTAGTAATACAGAAGGTTTAGTTTACCTGCTTCACTAGTTTCAATCACTTCCTGTGATCTTCCTCTGGAAGGAGGAAGATGAAGAAGATCACAGGAAGCGATCGAAACTAGTGAAGGAGGTAAACTAAACCTTCTGTGTTACTAAAGGAACAAAACTGTAATAGGCAGCCATTTTGTGTCTGCAGGACAGTTGCTCAGGCGGTTTTATTGCAATGTGAATATACATGGGTAACACTTTATTTTACATTACCCTTGATTACTTTGTACCTGCCACATTTAGTACAAGGTAATGTCCTATGTAACCATAACACATGGTTACAGAGCAGATTACACTGTACTAAATGTGGCAGGTACAATGTATCAGTGGTAGTGTAAAATAAAGTGTTACCTATAAATGTACTGTTATAGTGATTCATGTCAACATTACTGTAGTGTTCTGGTACTGGTTCAGACCTGATGTAGGGTTTGTACTTGTGAGAGGAGGGACGATGTTCTGTGTGTTTAAGGACAGCCGCCATTTTGTGTCAGATATGATGCTGCTAATGTGTTTGCATTAGACTTGTTGGCTCGATTGTGACACTTCACAAATAAATCATCATTTAAAACTATTTTGTTCTAGTAGCTTAACTGTTTGTGGGGAACAAGTCTTTGTTGGTGTAGCCTGTAGTGTTGTGTGAAAATGTCCAGTTTTGACACAGTTGGCATCTATTTGTTTTCTTTTTTTCTGGTTCTCTGTTGTGAGATTGCATGTGATGAACAGGAGTACATATTCTCTGAAGCGCAGTGCTCTGGGTGGTCATTGTGTGTATTGCAGGTCATTCTGTTTTATTGTGTGACGTGAGGATAAATGCTGTGACAGCGTGTGTGATGATATAAATGTAATGTTCTGACTAAGGTTAGGTTTCACACGTGTTCATGTTTGAACACGTCTGTGCTGAGCTGTGTTTGCATTAGATGTTTTAGTTCATGATTTAAACATCTTAAATGTTGTGCAGCTGCTGTTTTACCAAGTCATGTGAATGTTCATGCAGTGATGATGAGGCTTGTTGAAGACTTGGTTTAGTTCTGTGTTTTGTGGATCATTTTAATATGGCAGGTCTTCTATTCACAATGAAGTCTGACCCTGGTGGGTCTTATTGTTTGTGTAGGCCATGCAGAGTTCTGGTTCTTGTTTAGTCCTGATCTGTTTGTGTATGTTTTAAATTAACAATAGTTTTTAGTTGCTCATATAATCTGAAATGTTCCCACTGTGTGACTTTAAAGTGATGGTCTGTCCATCTTTGCCTGTTTACCTTACCTGCATTTAATTATAATCTGTCTATGACCACTTTTAGACAGTTAGCCTCAGTATAGTATTTTGCTCTGGTTCTCTGTGTGAGATTGTGTGTGATGAACAGGAGTAGTTCTAAGGCTTTGTATTTTAAAAAGGCATTATGTTTACTGTTGTTGTTTCTGTGGTGCTGTGACCATGTTGTGACTCACAGGACAGTGGTTTTGTTGTATTGATTCATGTGAACTTTCCTGTAGTGTTCTGGTACTTGTGAAAGCGTGTAAGAGGATATAATGTTTGGTTCTCTTTCTCTTTGTTTATGTCCTTGTCTCTTAAAAGTGCATTGTTCATATTTTAGATTTAATCTAAATGAGTTCTGTTGTTGGGAGGACTCTGTTTACATGGTTTGTTTGTAGTGTGTTGAGTTCTGGTCCAAGCTTAGTGCGGATGTTGTTTCAGTGTAAGGTTTGTTAATGTCCTTGTGTCTTAAAGCTGCATTATGTAACTTTTATGTGGAAAAATAGTTTATATTTGTGGGTATTTGACCTTGTAGTGACCCAGCGGCTGTATATGAGTGGTCAGCATGGTGCCTTTACTTTCCATCACAGTGGTCTCTAGGATGCTCCAGGATCAATTGTTTAAAAGGTTTTCACTGCTGACTGAGCCTCATCAGAAAACGAAAGTTACGTATGTAACTACGGTTCTATGAATCCCGGATGCCCGCCAGAGGCGGTGCTGTAAGCACTGACCGAGAAGCTCTGGCGGTCAGGAGGGATGAAATAGAACGAAAGTTACGTATGTAACTACGGTTCTATGAATCCCGGATGCCCGCCAGAGGCGGTGCTGTAAGCACTGACCGAGAAGCTCTGGCGGTCAGGAGGGATGAAATAGAACGAAAGTTACGTATGTAACTACGGTTCTATGAATCCCGGATGACCGCCAGAGCTTCTCGGTCAGTGCTTACAGCACCGCCTCTGGCGGTCAGGAGGGAACCTACTTAACAATTGATCCAGGAGTGTTTTAAAGACCACTGTGGTGGAAAGTAAAGGTGCCATGTTGACCACTCATATACAGCCGCTGGGTCACTACAAGGTCAAATACACACATTTGATCTGTTTTTACTCTGACACCTCACAAGTAAATCATCATTTAAAACTGTTGTAAAGAAGTCTTTGTGCTTGGTTTTGCCTGTTCGCATTGGATGAAATGTCCAGTTTTGAACAGTTAGCACCTATTTGTTTGCTTTTTTCTGGTTCTCTGTTGTGAGATTGCATGTGATGAACAGGAGTACATATTCTCTGAAGCGCAGTGCTCTGGGTGGTCATTGTGTGTATTGCAGGTCATTCTGTTTTATTGTGTGAAGTGAGGATAAATGCTGTGACAGCGTGTGTGATGATATAAATGTAATGTTCAGACTAAGGTTATGTTTCACACGTGTTTTTCCTTGTTTGAAGAACACGTCTGTGCTGAGCTGTGTTTGCATTAGACGTTTCAGTTCATGATTTAAACATCTTTAATGTTGTGGACAGTTTTATCAAGTCATGTGAATGTTCATGCAGTGATGATGACAGTCCTGTTGAAGACTTGGTTTAGTTCTGTGTTTTGTGGATCATTTTAATATGGCAGGTCTTCTATTCACAATAATGTCTGACCCTGGTGGGTCTTATTGTTTGTGTAGGCCTTGCAGAGTTCTAGTTCTTGTTTAGTCCTGTAGTGTCACGTTTTTACTGTACAGTTTTGTGCAACAGTTAAGTTGATCTGTTTGTGTATGTTTTGGTTCTCTGTATGAGATTGTGTGTGATGAACAGGAGTAGTTCTAAGGCTTTGTATTTTAAAAAGGCATTATGTTTACTCTTGTTGTTTCTGTGGTGCTGTGGCCATGTTGTGACTCACAGGACAGTGGTTTTGTTGTATTGATTCATGTGAACTTTCCTGTAGTGTTCTGGTACTTGTGAAAGCGTGTAAGAGGATATAATGTTTGGTTCTCTTTGTTTGTTTATGTCCTTGTGTCTTAAAAGTGCATTGTTCATATTTTAGATTTAATCTAAATGAGTTCTGTTGTTGGGAGGACTCTGTTTACATGGTTTGTTTGTAGTGTGTTGAGTTCTGGTCCAAGCTTAGTGCGGATGTTGTTTCAGTGTAAGGTTTGTTAATGTCCTTGTGTCTTAAAGCTGCATTATGTAACTTTTATGTGGAAAAATAGTTTATATTTGTGGGTATTTGACCTTGTAGTAACCCAGTGGGTGTATGAGTGGTCAGCATGGTGCCTTTACTTTCCATCACAGTGGTCTCTAGGATGCTCTAGGATCAATTGTTTAAAAGGTTTTCACTGCTGACTGAGCCTCATCAGAAAACGAAAGTTACGTATGTAACTACGGTTCTATGAATCCCGGATGACCGCCAGAGGCGGTGCTGTAAGCACTGACCGAGAAGCTCTGGCGGTCAGGAGGGATGAAATAGAACGAAAGTTACGTATGTAACTACGGTTCTATGAATCCCGGATGACCGCCAGTCAGAGCTTCTCTGTCAGTGCTTACAGCACCGCCTCTGGCGGTCAGGAGGGAACCTACTTAACAATTGATCCAGGAGTGTTTTAAAGACCACTGTGGTGGAAAGTAAAGGTGCCATGTTGACCACTCATATACAGCCGCTGGGTCACTACAAGGTCAAATACACACATTTGATCTGTTTTTACTCTGACACCTCACAAGTAAATCATCATTTAAAACTGTTGTAAAGAAGTCTTTGTGCTTGGTTTTGCCTGTTCGCATTGGATGAAATGTCCAGTTTTGAACAGTTAGCACCTATTTGTTTGCTTTTTCTGGTTCTCTGTTGTGAGATTGCTTGTGATGAACAGGAGTACATATTCTCTGAAGTGCAGTGCTCTGGGTGGCCATTGTGTGTATTGCAGGTCATTCTGTTTTATTGTGTGATGTTTGGATTGATGCTGTGAGAGCGTGTGTTAAGAACAGGAGTGTTGGCATGGCTGAAGGTTCAGCCTCAGTATGGTGCTCCTTCAGACCTGATGTAGTGTTTATCGTTGTGATAGCACATCTGTGTGATAGAGAGCGGCCATTTTGTCTCAGATGTTTTGGTTCATGATTTCTCATCTTTCATGTTGTGGAACAGTTTCATTGTGTCGTGTATTCATGTTTGTTTTTGGTGCAGACTTGGTTTTGTTCTGTGTCTTGTTGATTTGATTTATTTGTTTTCATTTTAAGCTAACTTGATAGATTCCTCTAAGATTTAATCTTAATGATTTCTGTTCCTGGTGGGACTGTTTACATGTTTTGTATAGTTTGCATTCTGGTCCAAGCTTGGTGCGGAGGTTTCAGTTTAAGGTTTGTTTCTCGTTCTGTTTGTTAATGTCCTTGTGTCTCACTTAAAGCTGCATTATGCAACTTTTATGTGGAGAAAATAGTTGATATTTGTGGGTATTTGACCTTGACCCTGAAGTGCAGTGCTGTGGTTGGCCATTTTGTCTTTGTAAAAGGTTCATACTGTCTTGTTAGGTTAAGTCTATTACAGTTTTGTTATTTTAGTAAGACAGAAGGTTTAGATTACCTGCTTCACTAGTTTTGATCACTTCCTGTGATCTTCCTCTGGAAGGAGGAAGATGAGGAAGATCACAGGAAGCGATCAAAACTAGTGAAGCAGATCAGCTAAACCGTCTGTCTTGCTAAAAGAACAAAACTGTAATAGGCAGCCATTTTGTGTCTTGCAGTACAGTTGCTCAGGCGGTTTTATTGTATGATGTGAATATAAATGGGTGTGTAATAACACATGGTTACATAGAACACATGGTTACAGAGCAGATTACACTGTACTAAATGTGGCAGGTACAATGTATCAGTGGTAGTGTGAAATAAAGTGCTACCTATAAATGTAATGTTATATTGATTCATGTCAACATTACTGTAGTGTTCTGGTACTGGTTCATACCTGATGTAGGGTTTGTACTTGTGAGAGGAGGGACGATGTTCTGTGTGTTTAAGGACAGCCGCCATTTTGTGTCAGATATGATACTGCTAATGTGTTTGCATTAGACTTGTTGGCTCGACTGTGACACTTCACAAATAAATCATCATTTAAAACTATTTAGTTCTAGTAGCTTAACTGTTTGTGGGGAACAAGTCTTGTTGGTGTAGCCTGTAGTGTTGTGTGAAAATGTCCAGTTTTGATACAGTTGGCACCTATTTGTTTGCTTTTTCTGGTTCTCTGTTGTGAGATTGCTTGTGATGAACGGGACTACATATTCTCTGAAGTGCCGTGCTCTGGGTGGTCATTGTGTGTATTGCAGGTCATTCTGTTTTATTGTGTGATGTTTGGATAGATGCTGTGACAGTGTGTGTTAAGAACAGGAGTGTTGGCATGACTGAAGGTTCAGCCTCAGTATGGTGCTCGTTCAGACCTGATGTAGTGTGTATCGTTGTGACAGCACATCTGTGTGATAGAGTGCGGCCATTTTGTCTCTGATGTTTTGGATCATGATTTCTCATCTTTTATGTTGAACAGTTTCATTGTGTCGTGTATTCATGTTTGTTTTGGTGCAGACTTGGTTTGGTTCTGTGTCTTGTTGATTTGATTTATTTGTTTTCATTTCAAGCTAACTTGATAGATTCCTCTAAGAATTTAATCTAAATGAGTTCTGTTCCTGGTGGGACTGTTTACATGTTTTGTGTAGAGTTTGTAGATATCTGGTCCAAGCTTGGTGCGGATGTTGTTTCAGTTTAAGGTTTGTTTCTCGTTCTGTTTGTTATTGTCCCTGTGTCTTACTTAAAGCAGTACTAAGTAACGTGTTTACCTTAATAAATCCTTTTCGTAGTCCCTGTGCGGGTAATAGAAGTGTTTATGGGATGATTGGAGGGTCTTTCATCTCCCCCTGGTGTCTCTGGACAGAAAACCATGTTTGCAACTTGACTGCCACCGGTGCGGAGAAAGCAATACACACCAATAAAATCACGAAGAAGAAGCTAACATGCTAACGGGCAAAGCTAACTGCGGGCTAACGTCACTTTAAACAGTATTTACAGCAAAGTTTGAGTGAAAAAAAATATTTCCATTGTATAATTGGATGCACAGTAACCCTCTCTCCCTTCGCCTTTCCTGTTGGCGTAGTATTTACTCTCCAAGACAATTAATAAGTAAAAAAATCGTAACTTTCTACTACACCTGCAGTTGCGTTTATGGCCTCTAGGGGGAAGAGTTACTTAGTACTGCTTTAAAGCTGCATTATGTAACTTTTATGTGGAAAGAGTTGATATTTGTAGATATTTCACCTTGTATTTGACAGTGGCTCTGTTTTCTTGTGTCATGTGAACTTTACTGTAGTGCTGTAGTACGCAGGTTCTGGTTGAGACCTGATGTCGTGTTCTGGTACATGTGAGAGCGTGTCATGTAAGAGGATGTAATGTTTGGTTCTTTCTCTTTGTTAATGTCCTTGTGTCTTACTTAAAAGTGCATTGTTCATATTTTAGATTTAATCTAAATGAGTTCTGTTCTTGGGAGGACTCTGTTTACATGGTTTGTTTGTAGTTTGTGGAGTTCTGGTCCAAGCTTAGTGCGGATTTTGTTTCAGTGTAAGGTTTGTTAATGTCCTTGTGTCTTAAAGCTGCATTATGTAACTTTCATGTGGAAAAAGAGTTTATATTTGTGTGTATTTGACCTTGACCCTGAAGTGCAGTGCTCTGGGTGGCCATTGTGTGTATTGCAGGTCATTCTGTTTTATTGTGTGATGTTTGGATAGATGCTGTGACAGTGTGTGTTAAGAACAGGAGTGTTGGCATGACTGAAGGTTCAGCCTCAGTATGGTGCTCATTCAGACCTGATGTAGTATTTATTGTTGTGACAGCACATCTGTGTGATAGAGAGCGGCCATTTTGTCTCAGATGTTTTGGTTCATGATTTCTCATCTTTCATGTTGTGGAACAGTTTCATTGTGTCGTGTATTCATGTTTGTTTTGGTGCAGACTTGGTTTGGTTCTGTGTCTTGTTGATTTGATTGATTTGTTTTCATTTTAAGCTAATTTTAACTTGATAGATTCCTCTAAGATTTAATCTAAATGAGTTCTGTTCCTGGTGGAACTGTCTACATGTTTTGTATAGAGTTTGCATTCTGGTCCAAGCTTGGTGCGGATGTTTCAGTTTAAGGTTTGTTTCTCGTTCTGTTTGTTAATGTCCTTGTGTCTTACTTAAAGCTGCATTATGCAACTTTTATGTGGAGAAAATAGTTGATATTTGTGGGTATTTGACCTTGTATTTGACAGCGGCTGTTTTCTTGATTCATGTGAACTTTACTGTAGTGTTCTGGTCTGGCTTAGGGTTCAGCCTCAGAGTGGTACTGTTTCAGACCTGATGCAGGGTTTGTATTTGTGACATGTCTGTGGTAGGAGGAGGGATGCTGCTGCCCTGTGTTTAAAGGCCCTATGTGACTTTGTTGATTGCAAACACAGAAAAGGAAATCACTAAATTAAAATGTTGTTTGTGGGCCAAACTCATTCCTAACTTTCGGAACATATTTGTAGCATCCAAATTTGTCAGTTTAAAGGCAATATATTAGACCTGTTGGTTCTTTCTTGTTGTGGAGCAGCGTCATGTTTAATGTAGTGATGATAACACTGTTGGTGCAGACTTGGTGTGGCTCTGTGTCTTGTGTACGTCTTTTTTGTTTATTGCCTTATACCTGATGGGTCCCACTAATGATGAATTCTACAGTTCAGATGAATTCTACAGTTTAGATCATTTGACTGTTTTGAGTTAAGTCTTTAGTTGCTCATGTTATGTGGAATGTTTTGATGAAACGGGCCGTAAATGACTGTCTTCTTGGTACAACTGAGATAGTGGCTTAGTGCTGCTTGGGATAAGGTCTTTCTTATGTTACTCTTTGGTGAAAATTTGGGAAGTGGAGCGTTTTCTGTTGTCAGATTTGGAAATGTATTGTCTGTGTCTGGCAGGTTGACTAAATCTCACTTTAGGCTATATTTGGTGTTAAACTAGATACATCTAGGATCATGTGGTTTTGGATTTGCTGGTTCTGGCTTGGTCCATGTCTGGTCCTGTCTGTGAGGACACTGAGGACAGAAGTTGTTTCACATTAAACCTGAATTAAATCTTTAGCTGTTGACAGTGTGGACTGAGTCATACCAGTCCATGCTGTGGTCGTCTCTGCCTCAGTCCATTGATGCCAGAATGAGGTCAGTACCTTCTACAGCACCATCACAAGACTGAGGCTAGGATGATATGAAGTGTTGTTTCTCTATGCGTCTGACTTTAGTTTAAGACATGGCTACTTCGGTTTGATTGTTTGACCATTGTGTTGTTTACTCATTCCACTTTTGTATTTCAGATGCCGCGCGGCAAGGGGTCCAGGCGATCCCTTGCGGCCAAGAGGAGGAGGGAGAAGCAGCTCGCGGGGCAGTGCGCTGTTCCTGAGGAGGAGCTCGCGGGGCAGTCTTCTGTTCCCGTCGAGCTGCTCCCGGGGCAGTGCGCTGTACCTGACGAGCTGCTTGCGGGGCAGTCCGCTCTTCCCATGGAGGAGCTCGCGGGGCAGTCTCCTGTTCCCGTCGAGCTGCTCCTGGGGGAGTCGTCTGGTCCCGTCGAGCTGCTCCCGGGGCAGTCGGCTGTTCACGAGGAGGAGCTCGCGGGGCAGTCCGCTGTTCCCGTCGAGCTGCTCCCGGGGCAGTCGGCTGTTCCTGAGGAGGAGCTCGATCCCTCTCCTCTTTGGCCCCCCGTCGAGGAACGTAAGTGGATTTCAGAATACTTCCACCTCCTTTTTAATTCTGTTTGATATTACAATGATTTCTCTTGTCTTTGAAGCCCGTGGACCCGGCTACCGACACCGTCCCCAGGTTTGGCCCACTGGAGTGTCCGGGAAGCAGCACCGGCTGGTGCTCCCGCAGGAGTCTCCCGACAAGAAGGCAAGTTCATGAGTTTGAGAAGGAAATAAAGGTGTGACTTTTGATGTGCTGACAATCACTAAATACAGATTGTTTCTTTTTTGGTCTTAGTTCATTCTGCTTGTCGGGAACTCCCATCTGCGAGCCATCGTGGACCAGCACGTGCCGATGCAGGAGGGGCACTATTCCTTCGGCTTCAGCGCGACGCCTGGTGGTGGACCCTCGCACATCCACAGGGAGCTGGCTGGGACCACCCTGCCCCGAGGTGGGTACAGTTGTACTAGCAACATTTTAGACTTTTTAAAAAAAAAAATTTTTTTTTTTTTTTTTTTTTTTTTTTACATTTTTGTTCAGCACGTTTGACCTCTGACCCTTCTCTTGTTGTCAGAGCCAGCTCTTGTCGTTCTGATGGCACCCTGCAACGGACTGTCGACGTGCCGGACGTTGGACCAGGCTGCGAGGGAGTTCGGCCAGCTCCTGGCCTACGTCTGTGGACGCTGGCCCAAGGTGTGTACTTCACTTCTATGAGGTCTGAAAGTACTTCATTATTGTATTTAACATGTCTTAATTGTAATTTTGTGTTTGTAGGTGTGTGTCGTGGATTTTCCACCTCGGCTTAGCGCTGGGGTGGAGATTCAGACCCTCCTTCGGCAGGCGTACCACCGCATCGCTGTCAGCATGGGTATGTATAAAAAATGCAACTGTCATCACTATTTTCCTTAGAGTGGCGCATACTTTAACATGTTCTTTTTGTTGCTAACATCTGTTTTAGGGATCCGCTACTTCCGTGTAGCACACAAGTTTCCCCGGAGCGAAGGGCATCTGTGGGCCAGGGATGGTGTAAGTACAGTCTCTCTCTTTAAAGTTGACCATTTTAATGACTGTTGTTTTATTTAACGTGGGTGAATGATGTGTTTCAGACTCACCTGAGCGACGACTTTGGCATGCCCATCCTCGTCCAGCTGCTGTGGCAGGCGTGCTACATGCAGCTGGAGCTGGATGACGCTGCCGCTGTTGCGCCGGTGTCTCCTCCCCCGCCCCGACCGGTCACCAGGAGGGTTTCCCCAAGAGTGGAGGTGCCCGAGCCGCCGCCCGTGCCACCTCCACCCCCTCCTGAGTGGACCGAGGTTCGACGGGGCAGCAAGGTGAGAAACTGTTCCTGTTTTGTTAAAGCATTGTTAACTGAAGTTGCATTTTACTGACTGCTTTGTGTTTATCTCTGTCACTCAGCCTGGGGTCTCCCCCGTGAGCCCCAAGGGACTGCTGCAGGCGCAGGAGGTTAGTGTTCTACTCTATAAAGCTATGGTTAGATTGTGAGTGCTGTGACTAAACTGTCTGTTTCCTTTGTTTTGAGGTGGAGACCGTGTTCTCCTTTCCCCTGTCGCCTTGCCTGTTCAGCCCTGCCATGCTGGTGGAGATGGAGCGCTTCTCTCCATCTCACGGCGGCTGTGGCCAGGGCATCGGCTCCTTTCCTTCGGGAAAGAAGGTAAGTATCAGATCTTGTGTGAAATGTTGTTGTTTAATAATGATTTCTGAGCTGGTGAAATAACGTGTCTTTTTTTTGCAGACGTCTCGGACGAGGCGTCGCAAGCGTGCTGCCCCAAAGAGACGCCGGCCCACGCGGCAGGTAGGTGTTTTTAAGGCTGTGCTCTTTATACATTCTAAAGAAATTAATGTATATTTGTTATTTTGTTTATTGTAGGCGCGGGCAGCACAAGAGGTTGTGGCGGTGAGACCCGGCTCATCTTCCAGCTCCGTGTCTTCTATGGAGGAGGACCAGGTCAGTGTCGTTTAAAGTGGCTGAATACGTTTTTACATTGTAACTTCTTTGATTATTAACAAATGTTGTCCTCTAGGTGGCGGCAGCTGTCGTGGAGGTGACACCAGGAACGTCACCTACCAGCGTGGTCATCCTGGACGGCTTCCTGGAGGACGAGGTGTGTGTACTTTTTATTAATTGACGTTCTATGATCTGTCACGGAATAGCATCTAACCCGTTATTCTTTTTGCAGCTGCAGTTCGTGGATGTGGGGGTGATTCCAGGAGCATCACTCACCAGTTCCCCCGACGCCCCAGTGGTCTTTGTGGACCAGGTGAGATGATTTTTATGTATCATTTTCAAAAGCAGCTACACTGAACAGAGTGACATGCGCTTTAGTTTGAGAGATGTCTAATGGTTATGTGTTTTCTTTGTGACTTGTAGATGAAGAGGACCAGCCCCCTTTCAGCCAGTCAGCCTTCTCCACGCCGCAGCATTCCACCAGCTGTCCACGGGGAGAGCGCTTCTGACGCCAGGGACCCAGATAAGTCTTGCATTTGTTGTGCACAGTCTGACATAGATGTTAGTGATAGTGAAAGCCTTATCACGTTTGGTAGTAGCGATGTAGAGATGGAGGTTGATAGTCCTGTAGCTTGTGCTGATATAGTTATGGAGGATAGCGTTCCTGTTGGTATTCCGAGTTGCGTTAGGGGTAGTTTTCATCAGGCTGATGACAGGTTCCCGTATGGAGGGGCTCAGTGTGCAGCCATAGCTCTGGTGGCATTAGCTAGGCACACTGTGTCCAGTGTGTTTACATGGCAGCAAAAGGATTTAGACAAGACTTTAGTGATTGGTGATGCTGTTTACACAGAGCTTAGGGATAACGACCTGACTCATGGGCACGAGCTCTTACTAGCTTCTGACTTGCCCAAAGAGTCAGTTATTGATGGTCAACCGTTTGAGTTTGAGTTCAGTCAGCCGGTCGCTGGGGCTGCAAATGTACTAGAGAGTGAGCTTATTGTTTCCGGTACCTGTGTGACCTTAGATGGTGGTTTAAGAGAGATGTTGGCACACTATGATGCATGTCTACTGACGATGTGTGGCAGCACTTGTGCAGTCATTAAAGACAGCGGTAGGTACGCGGTGGTGGACTCACACAGTCGTAGTGCGACTGGGATGGTTGACCCTGATGGTAAAAGCGTTTTACTGTACTTTAGCAGCCTGGATGATTTATATGCTCATTTTTGCGCGTTAGCTGAGTGTTATGAAGTTGAATATAAGTTGTTTGAGATTACAGGCGTTGTTGTTGTGGTTGTTGGTTTGAAGTGTGAAGCGTCTGAGGTCATTTTGCCTCAGACGCCTGACACTTCTGACCAAAGGCCAAAGCGTAAAAGGTCAGTTAAAGCTAAGTCGTCTGTTCCCAAACGCACACTCACAAGTAAGAGGGTGAAACGTGAACGTGAATGTGATGATTTGGATGTTGTGGGTGCTGATATAGTTATGGAGGATAGTGTTCCAGTTGATAGTCCTGTTGTAGTGTTTTCTGATATAGTTATGGAGGATAGCGTTCCCGTTGATATTCCGAGTTGTGTTAGGGGTAGTTTTCATCAGGCTGATAGCAGGTTCCCGTATGGAGGGGTGCAGTGTGCAGCCATAGCTCTGGTGGCATTAGCTAGGCACACTGTGTCCAGTGTGTTTACATGGGAGCAAAAGGATTTAGACAGGACTTTAGAGATTGGTGATGCTATTTACACAGAGCTTAGGGGTAACGACCTGACTAATGGGAAAGATAACTTACTACCTTCTGACTTGCCCAAAGAGTCAGTTATTGATGGTCAACCGTTTGAGTTTGAGTTCAGTCGGCCGGTCGCTGGGGCTGCAAATGTAGTGGAGCATGAGTTTATTGTTTCTGGTTCTTGGGTCACCTTAGATGGTGGTTTAGGAGAGATGTTGGCACACTATGATGCATGTCTACTGACGATGTGTGGCAACACTTGTGCAGTCATTAAAGACGGCGGTAGATACGCGGTGGTGGACTCACACAGTCGTAATGCGACTGGGATGGTTGACCCTGATGGTAAAAGTGTTGTAGTTTACTTTAGCAGCCTGGATGAGGTGTATGCTCATTTTTGCGCGTTAGCTGAGTGTTATGGACTTGAATATAAGTTGTTTGAGATCACGGGCGTTGTTGTCGTGGTGGTTGGTCTGAAGTGTGAAGCGTCTGAGGTCATTTTGCCTCAGAAGCCTGACACTTCTGACCAAAAGCCGAAGCGTAAAAGCTCAGTTAAAGTAACGTCGTCTGTTCCCAAACACACACACGCACCTAAAAAGACCAAACATGATCGTGAATGTGATGTTGATTGGGATGTTGTTTGTACCGGTACCACAGATGATGCTCTTGATTTTATTCCTCTTCAGGAGAATGTTTGTAGGGCACTGTGTCAGAATCTTAACATTGACTATGAGAAACTCGCTGTAGCAGAACCAGAAACAACAGATCCTTTGAGATCATTAAAGTTAGATGTGCCTTGTTCAAATGATAAAATCGTTGCTGACGGTAACTGTTTCTTTCGCTCGATCTCGCAGGCTGTTAGTGGCACGCAGAAACATCATAGGAAACTTAGACTTGCGGTCGTTAAACATCTTAAAAGTAATGCATCAAAATACAATAGTCTTTTGCGCGATGGCTGCTCTTCTGTGGCCCAGTATATTAACGATAGTAATATGCATAGAATTAACACGTGGGCCACTGAGATAGAGATCCAAGCAACAGCAGATCTTTTATGTGTAGATATATATACGTTTTTGAGTGGACGTTGGCTTAAATATGGTTGTACTACCAGGCCTTTGTCAACCAGCGGCATCTACCTCGAAAATATTAACAATATTCATTATGAAAATGTAACTTGCGTTAAAAACCCTGTGACCCATAGTTGTTACGGAAGCTGCCAAATTAATAGTTCTATTGTTATGGGTTACAACACTAGGTCTAGACAGGTAGATGCCCAATCAGTGGTTAGTCCAAACACTGAAACGAATGTACAACACACTAAATTATCCAAGTACATTCAAAACAAAAAGCATAAACATTTAAAAAGCAAATATGCCACAATTAAAGATAGACTGCGTGAAACATTGAGAAGTAGATATAGGGAAAATGTAGATTATAGACAGGGAAAGAAGGCTGCAGGCAAAGTTAAATATAGGGACGATGTAGATTATAGACAGGGAAAGAAGGATGCAAATAGAGCTGCAGTCAACCTTAAATATAGTGACGATGTTGATTATAGACAGGTAAAGAAGGCTGCGGTCAATCTTAAATATAGAGACAATGTAGATTATAGGGAACAAAAAAAGGCTGCCAGCAGTGCTGCAGTCAATCTTAAATATAGAGAGAATGTTTTTTATAAAGAGGAAAAGAAGGCTGCAGTCAATCTTAAATATAGAGACGATATAGATTATAGAGAGCAAAAAAAGGCTGCCAGCAGTGCTGCAGTCAATCTTAAATATAGAGAAGATATAGATTATAGAGAGCAAAAAAAGGCTGCCAGCAGTGCTGCAGTCAATCTTAAATATAGAGA
The DNA here is from genome assembly GCF_951799975.1 of Gobius niger. Taxonomy (NCBI): domain Eukaryota; kingdom Metazoa; phylum Chordata; class Actinopteri; order Gobiiformes; family Gobiidae; genus Gobius; species Gobius niger. The sequence goes on along the minus strand of NC_136858.1, from coordinate 6,555,871 downwards.
AGATATAGATTATAGAGAGCAAAAAAAGGCTGCCAGCAGTGCTGCAGTCAATCTTAAATATAGAGAAGATATAGATTATAGAGAACAAAAAAAGGCTGCCAGCAGTGCTGCAGTCAATCTTAAATATAGAGAAGATATAGATTATAGAGAGCAAAAAAAGGCTGCCAGCAGTGCTGCAGTCAATCTTAAATATAGAGAAGATATAGATTATAGAGAGCAAAAAAAGGCTGCCAGCAGTGCTGCAGTCAATCTTAAATATAGGGACGATGTAGATTATAGAGAGAAAAGGAAAGTGGCAATCAAGGCAGCAAATAAACATAAATATTGCGCTAATACAGAGTATAGACAAAAGAAAAAGGCAGCTAGCATTAAAAAGTATGAAGATAACTTAAAGCACAAACACGATGTCAGGGCTGCCAGTAAACAGAAGTACAAAGATAGTCCCAAACATAGGCAGAAAGTAAAAACCTATAGTAAAGTGAAATACCACAAAGATGAGCAATACAAAGCTCAAACTCGTGTTGCTTACAGAAATCGTAAAAGGCAAATTAAGCAACAATTGGCTGATAATTTTGATTTGGTTAAGGAACGCTTTTGGCGGGAAGTTGAACACGGTCCTGAACACATTTGTTGCGTGTGCTTTAAATTATTATTTATCAACCAGGTCTTACCTTGTAGAAAGGATGATTTTATGGTTGATCCTAAATGTGCTGCTGTTGCTGAGGCCTGTATCTCAGATGCCTATTTACATACGTGCAGTAAGAGTTGTCCGTCACCGTGTCCGCTGTCTGATTGTAGAGGGAGTTTGTGGATCTGCTACACTTGTAACTCCAAACTTAAAAAGGGTCAAATGCCGGCTGAATGCTCAATAAACAATTTACAGTTAGATGATATTCCTCCTGAACTCGCGTGTTTGAACACAGTCGAACAGCATTTAGTGGCGCTCAATATAGTGTTTATGCAGATGTACGCTCTGCCAAAGGGGGGTCAAGGGGGGACTCATGGTCCGGCCACCTGTGTGCCGTCCAATATTATTGATACCACTAAGCTGTTACCGCGTCGTAGCATGGACGGATGGTTATTACCTGTGAAATTAAAGCGAAAACTTACTTACAAAGGCCATTATGAATATCAATACGTCGACACGGGTCGGATAAAGAGCGCGATAGCATTTCTTAAAGCAAACAACCAGCATTATTTGGACATAGAGTTTGATGAAGAGTGGGTGAATGAGTTCATGAGGCAGGAAGAGGAAGCTATGGATACGGGAGCGACAGCGATTGCTCAGGGACAGGCGGCGCAGGTGCAGATGGGGGCGGCGCAGGGGCAGATGGGGGCGGTGCAGGGACAGGCGGTGCAGGGACAGGCGGCGCAGGGACAGGCGGCGCAGGGGCAGGCGGCGCAGGGACAGATGGGGGCGGCGCAGGGACAGGCGGCGCAGGGGCAGACGGCGCAGGGACAGATGGGGGCTGTACAGGAAGCACAGGAACAGGGGGCGAAGGGACAGGAAGCACAGGGACAGGCAACGCAGGGACAGATGGGGGCTGCACAGGTACAGGAAGCACAGGGACAGGCAACGCAGGGGCAGATGGGGGCTGCACAGGTACAGGAAGCACAGGAACAGGGGGTGAAGGGGCGGCCGGCGAAGGGACGCGCAGTGAAGGGACAGAAGGGGCAGAGACAGGAAGCACAGGGACAGGAAGCACAGGGACAGGAATCACAGGGACAGGAAGCACAGGGTCAGGAAGCACAGGGACAGGGGGCAAAGGGGCGGCCGGCGAAGGGACGCGCAGCGAAGGGACGCGCAGCGAAGGGACGCGCAGCGAAGGGACAGAAGGGGCAGGGACAGGCAGCACAGGGACAGGCAGCACAGGGACAGGCAGCACAGGGACAGGGAGGAGAGGGGCAGGAGGCACAGGGACAGGCAGCACAGGGAGAGGATGAAGATTTAGATGATGAACATCTCCATGACCGTCAGCGTCATTGTATGTTCCAGGACACCTTCTTTATGCCTGCAGATATGGCTCAGGAGGCTCTTGACCACTACTTCCAGGGTGTACTGAATTTGGCTCCGGCGGAGGGGAACAGTCCAGTTAGTTTGCTCACTGATAAGGAAAATGAGGCTAAATGCTTCCCAAAAGAGTTCCCCTTTGGGCGTAATACGTTTCACACCCGTAGGCCTGTTCGTATTACTTTGTGCCGGTATTTTATTAACAGACTATTGCACGCGGACGGTCGTTTTGCGCGTAATCTTAAATTTCTATTCATGGCTCTGTACATGTTGGAAGTAGAGCAGGTTGTATCGAAGGTCTCCATAGCTTTACGAAAGGGACATGCGTGTCAGGGTTCGGGTAATGCTGCTGCAGATGAAGAATCTTTGGAAAATCTATTACAGTTTGATAGTGGTTATCGTTTTTTAAAGCCTATTAGAGGCACGCCCCCATACTGGCAAGCCACACTCAAAGACTTAATCGCGATGGTGCGCCAGCTTGGTATTCCAACATGGTTTTGTTCATTTAGTTCGGCAGATATGCGTTGGCCAGAAGTCCTCGAGGCCCTGTTAAAAATAGAAGGGAGTACCAGGAGTGTAGAGGACTTAAATTGGGCAGACAGATGTGATCTTTTGCGTCGCCACCCCACAACTGTCGCCCGTATGTTTGATCAGCGGTGGCATAGATTTCAAAATACCGTCCTGAAGTCCCCGGCTCACCCGATAGGCGAAATTATAGATTCCTTTTATCGTGTAGAGTTTCAGCAGCGCGGAAGCCCTCACGTCCATTGTTTATATTGGGTTAGAGACGCTCCCAAGCTCGGAGTTAATACAGACGAGGAGGTAATTGACTTTATTGATAAGTACATTAGTTGTGAATTACCCTCTGATCCAAAATTATTGGAAAAAGTGACTTCAGTGCAGCAGCATTCAAAGCGTCACTCAAAAACCTGTAAAAAGGGAAAAAAGAAGTGTCGCTTTAATTTCCCACGTCCTCCGTCCATGCGCACGTTTATTAAAAAAGTAGACCCGGAACAGGAACCGATTATGCCTAAAGAGGAGGCTGTGGCGTTCATGACTGCACTTAAAGATGCTATTGTAGATGAGAATGTCCCCATTGATAGTGTGCAATCATTGTTTGCAGCTGCCGGTTTAACACAGGACTCGTTTGAAATGGTGTACCAGGCTTTAGGCGGTCACACTCATGTAGTTTTAAAGCGGGGGATTAAGGAAGTCTGGATTAATAATTATAATGCGAAATTGTTGGATGCTTGGGATGCGAATATGGATATTCAGTTTGTTGTAGATGCGTGGGCGTGCATAGTTTATATAATTTCATATATTTCTAAGGCAGAGAGGGAGATGGGTTTGCTCTTGGGCGCTGCCCAAAAAGAAGCTTCCAAAGATAATGTTAGTGCAAAAGAGGCATTGAAAAAGTTAGGACGCGTTTATTTGCATAATCGTGATGTCTCTGCGCAGGAAGCTGTTTATCGCGTTACAAACATGCACCTTAAGGAATTCTCACGTAAAGTAGAATTCATTCCGACGGGAAACAACATTGTTAGATTGAGCAAACCTATCAGTCAGTTAGATGGTGATTCGGCTTCGGACGATATTTGGATGACCAACATTATAGATCGATTTAAGAGTAGGCCAAACGATAGCACTTTTAATGATATGTGCATTGCTTCTTTTGTATCTGAATACCGTGTACTTAGTCAAACAGATACTTGTCAAAAGGCTATTCCTTTACAAAATTCTTTAGGTGCAGTCGCTAAACGGCAGAACACCAAGCCTGCAATTGTTAGGTATGCACGGTTTTCAGAGACAAAAGATTCAGAGTTATTCCATCTAAGCATCCTTCAATTATTTTTACCGTATCGCGATGAAGCCGACTTTAAGCCGGCTCCATACGAAACATATAAGGACTTTTATGAAAATGGGGAAGTGCGCTATAGTGACGGGTCGGTGCATTCGGTGAAGGCGATAGTTGATGCGAATAGGTGTCGTTTTGAAGTGGAGGCTGAGGATCTGGATGAGATCCAAGAGGCAATGAACTCTGAAGAGCTTTTGGAAGAGGCATGGGCCGATCTCTGCCCAGAGCTGGAAGTTGAAAGGTTGGAGTCGAAGGAGGAGTTTAGAGAGATGTTGCAGGAGGTCCTCTCTGAGCATGAGCAAGAGCCCATCCCTGACTTAGCTGTAAGGAACGAGGACATTTGTCATTTGGAGAGGACAAATGTTATGAGTCGTCCAGAGGGTCTCGCACTTGTGCGAAGCCTGAATGAGCAACAGCTGTCCATTTTTTACAAAATACGGCAATGGTGCTTAGACAAGGTTGCCGGTAACAACCCTGAGCCATTGCACGTGTTTATATCAGGTGGAGCTGGCACCGGGAAGAGTCACCTGATTAGGGCTATTCAGTACGAAGCGTCGCGGTTATTGGCTCCTATTTGTCATAGTCCCGATAACATTAGCGTTTTATTAACTGCTCCGACCGGGATAGCAGCGTATAACTTAGAGGCGGCGACAATCCATACGACGTTTTCTATCCCTGCGAATCCTCCAGCAAAGTATGGTAAGCTCGGAGAGGAAAAGCTAAGTACACTGCGCGCTAGATACATCGATGTTGAAATTGTTGTAATCGACGAAATATCGATGGTTGACAAAAGGGTGTTTGAGTGGATTGACGGTCGTTTGGGTCAAATTAAACAGACGGATGAGGAGATTAAATTTGGAAACGTTTGCGTTATTGCAGTTGGGGATTTTTATCAGTTAGCTCCTGTTGGGGGGGAGGTTCTGTATAAAGAAAATGTAGGCGTCGATTTTTTCAACGATTTGTTTAAAGTAGCGGAATTAAAAACTGTTGTTAGACAACAGGATAGTACTTTCGCGGACCTCTTAAACCGGTTAAGAGTGCGCACGAGAGGGACACCCATGCTCCAAAGCGACATAGATATATTGAAGCGTCGTGAAACAGGCGAAGAGCCCGACGTATTGCATATTTTCGCGAGGAGGGTTCATGTTGGGGAATATAACTTAAGAAAGCTTAGTAGCGTTTGTTCAGAGGTGATGACCATAGAGGCGCGGGATTTTGGGATTGATAAGGGCTCCGGTAAAATTAAGGAACTCCATGGTCATCTGTGTTTCCATAAGTCCAAAAAAATGAAACCTAGTTTGGCGGAGGCACTGCATATCGGCGTCAATGCACGCGTTATGCTTTGTAAAAACATAGATCTTTCTGACGGTCTAGTAAATGGGGTATGTGGCATTGTAACTTATATAGTCGAAGATCCCCAGAACAAGAGGTTTCCTTTAGCTATTTACGTGAAATTCGATGACGATAGAGTAGGTGCGAAGACAAGGAAACAGACCCGTACCCCTGCAGACCTGACTGGTTCTACCCGCATAGGACCAGCTGAAGAACAGGTGAATAAACGCACCGAGAGGCGTAGACAGTTTCCGCTTAAACTCGCGTGGGCCTGTACAGTACACAAAGTACAAGGGGTAACTGTAGATGAAGCTGTGGTGTCCCTGAAGAAAATATTTACCGCGGGTCAGGCGTATGTGGCCTTAAGTCGCGTCCGGAGTTTAGAGGGTCTTGTAATTCAAGACTTTTCGGAAAAGGCCATTTACTGCAAGGACAACATTAGAGCCGCGTTAGAGAACCTGCCTCCCTTCGTGGCCGACAGTTTGCCTTGGCACAGACAAGAGGCACATGTTTTGACAGTATTTTTTATGAATGTACAGGGATTAGCCCGACATGTGTCTGACTTAGCTTCACGCACTCAGCTTTTGCAGCCTAACTGTATCGCTGTGGTAGAGACATGGTTATCCGTAGACTCATCTTTTGATAGTTGTCAAATTGAAGGTTATACCTTCCATAGTCGTCCCCGTAGTATCTCCTACCAGCGCAGTAACCACACAGCGTTGGTTAGTTTACGTGGCCAACAGTACGGTGGAGTTGGCATGTACTGTGAGGAGAACCGTAACTATGAAATCACAGTACGAGATTTCGATTTGGAGTGTTTAGTTAACTATTTTGCAGAGCATCAAATCATCATAGCAGTAATTTACCGTCCACCGTCTTATCCCATGTCTCTATTCAAATATAACTTTGACAGGTTACTGAATTGGCTGAGCTCACATTGTGCCACTGTGGCTGTGATGGGAGATTTTAATGACGACGTATTGAAATCTACAAGTCTCTGCAATTTTATGGTCGAAAGAGGTTATGTTCAATACGTCACATCTCCCACAACTGAGAGAGGGACATTAATTGATCATTTTTATCTAAAGTCAAGTGAGTACGACATTGACTGTTCAGTCGTGCCAACATACTTTAGCGACCATGAAGGGATCGTCTGTTCTTTTAGGGGGAAGTGCGTTGAAATGCCGCGTTTAGATTAGATTTACTTTATAGTTAAAATGGACAGCTGTTGTTTATTGTGTCAGCTCATCACATTGCTCCTTACATATGACTTGTCTTGTGTCTCCTACAACTTTGTCTACCCATGCCCTTTCATCATGCCCTAAGCAGTCCATTCCTCTCTTGATTATTGAGCATTCAGGGTTTGACTCTTTGTCAAAATTGTATATAATATTTTAATAATTGGCCGTAATCATGTATTTTGACTTTTGTGTGTGTTTGTCTTTGGAAACATTTTGAGTGTTGTATATATTTATGTGTTGGTTCGTTTTGATGATAGGCTTTAGATGTTGGATCATGGAAATTCAGTGATGGAGTATTTTGAGATATTTATTTGCGAGGTTTTCTCTTTGTTGACAGTTTTTTTGTGAACATGCATTACAATATTGGTCTCCTCCTCTCGTCCTCTTTATTAGGTGAAGCTGTGCTCAGTCTTGTAGTTTTGTTATGTAATTTTGTCAGACTGGGAAAACTTACCTGTGACCATGCAGTTAACGTTTTCCATTTTGTCTGACGAAAGTACATTTGAAGACTACAAGCCTTTACACAGTGACATCATGTTAAGAGGGGGGTTTCTGAGGAAAACCAAACTTGTAAAGCAGGTGAACAAACAAACCTGTCTGTGAAGAGACTGCTTAGCTTTGGATCATGTGTTTGCAGATTTAGGCGTTGTAGTTTTACGGGCTTTCGGTTGTAGTTGTTGTTACTGTTGATTTAGTTTAGGCTTTATTGTGTGTTGTACCTTACAGTGATGCGTGCACACATACTGTAAGGTTTGTTGTCTCTGGTCTTGAACCATTCTGACTGGTTCAAAGGGTCCCTTGAATAATAAATTAATTATGTAATGTATATATAAATGCCAAATAATAATGTATGTATTGTATTTATATTGTATATGTTTATGTAATTTATGTAATGTTGTGTATTTTATAATGTATTATTGATAACATAATGTAAATCATGTATTCGATTGTAATGACACTAATAATGTTAATAAATTTTCCTCTCCTTGAACCACCACCTTATCGTGGTGGAGAGGTTTGAGCGCCTGAAGGATCCTAGGAGCTATGTTGTGAGGGGCTTTATGCCTCTGTAGGGACTCCCAGGGCAAACAGGTTCTAGGTGACAGGCCAGACCAAGAGTGGTTCAGATCATATTAAATTAAACTACAATGAAGTTTTCACTGATTTATCCTCATTTTTTGTTGTTGTGTATGATGTAAATGGGTTTGAATGTATTCACAAGCTTTTTTTAAAGTATTCATGTTGTAATAATGTGACAGAAATTGAAAATATTTTGTGTTTGTATTTTAAGCGACAGTTGTTATTGTTTGAATCATGTGTATAAATGTGTTGTCAATGTCAATTTAAAGAAGTATTCAACTCAATAAATGTTTTGTTACACTTGCTTACATTCAAGGCTTGGTCATTTTTCTGGTGTAGAAATTTTATGACAAATTACAAAGGCAGCAGATGAAAGAGTTCACAGACGTATAGAGCAGATTAAGTGTTTCAGATACATGACACAAGTTTTTCTTAAATGGTCAAATACTGTCAGGTCTTTTATAATGATTCCTGCCATTTTAGCTGCAACTTCTGAACACAAAGAAAACAGAGGTCATAATTGATTTTGGGAGAGAATGAGAAAACGCCTCACAGTGGTCTGTGGATTGATGGGGTGGAGGTGGAGAGGTTCTCAGACTTCATGTCAGGTCCTCACTGATCTGCACACCCAAAAACCTGGAGTGTAAACACCTGCATTATTAAAGTCCATATACCTGATATTTTTATTTCAAATAATCGGCACTTTACACAACTTGCAGGGTCACTTTTCAGGATCACTTTCACCTATCACTTTACCATAGAAAGCCTACTACTTGCATACATATTACTGCATAGCATGGTATGTGAGCTACGCTGCTGCTGAGAAGGACCTGCAGTGTGTGATGAGGACAGCAGACAGGATCTTGGGCTCCTCTCTGCCAAACCTGGATGACATCTACGCCACTCGACTGCTCACACGTGCAACCAACATGCTGCAGGATCCCACTCACCCAGGAAACTGCCTCTTCACCACTCTCTCCTCAGGTAGACTCCAAACTCCCAGGGTGCACACAAATAGGCTGCAGAACAGGTTTACCCACGATCAGTGGAAACATGGCCCAAAGTGCAATAACAGTTGCGTTTGTAATCCATTTTCAACTGAAGGTTTACTTTTAAAATAAAGTCATGTTTATGATTATTTCTTATGGTATTGGGATGAACGGGGTAGAGACTGAGTGCGCTTTAGTGAGCTCCATCAGTGTTCTGGTCTATGGTTCCATTGTATAAAGATCTGTCTTATCTTTTCTACTTATAAAAAACAAATTGCATCATTAGGTTGTGTTCTCATGATGTCACAAAAAAACGCTTACAATTTAAAATCAAGTTGGCACAGTTACGAATTTTATTGTGGTAAACATGATTACTATTGGTTTATGGCTGGACCTATCCATATGAAACAAAACTTGTCCCAAGGTCCAGCGACTTCTCTCTCAGCACATGAACTAACGTCACATGACTTTCTCATGAAGGCATCCAAAAGTGCTGATATTTTTCATTTGTCTTGATTTTTGGCTAAAATCTGTCAAAATGTTCAGGATTTTCTGTCAACATTTATGAAATTAGGTCAATATATTTTCCCATAAATGTTCAAAGATTATTGTAAAAAACAAAAAAATAGCTCAACGTGACTGAGTGGCACTTTTCAGCAATAACATGTTTGGTCACTGTTCGAGACAATGAGATTACGTATGAATGTGGGACAGTGCATTTTACCTTTCTCAGGTAAAATTTGAGCCTCTCCATGTGAGAAAACTGCTCCAACCCACAGAGGGCGCTAGCATGCCCAAAATCTTTTTCATTTCACAAGGGACTTTGTACCTCCATGTCCGCTGTCCAAACGCACTTAACAGAGGGGTCCCATTGGCTTTCTTGATTGGGATGCTGTCAACTATTTTTGTGCCGAATTTCATCCATAATGCATTTTTTCTTCTGCACCTGGAGGGGGCACTATCGCGCCCAATGTAACTTTTTCACATTTGCTGTGTCCAGGGGTGAAAGGTCAATAAAATGATTATTTCCGATTTTTAATTGGAGTTTGTTTGAACGAATGGGAGCAATTTTTAGTTTACAATGAATTGCAAAATTCTTCGTAAAGATTGCGGCTTCGCCGCAAACAAACCGTAAAACATAGGCAAAAAAATTGGATAACTTTTGATGCCCCACATCTTGAGATGAGCTGGAGCGATTTTGAGCTCATTTGGTTAAACGCCCTAGGAGGAGTTCGTTAAAATGCGACATCAGTGAAAACGCTGACTCAGCATTTTCCAGACATCCTGTCAAAATGGTGGACTTCCGGTTTGTCAGGGGGCGTGCCCACAATAATATTTTTTGTTTGTCATCACATGACTAATGTCTGTACCGAATCCCGTTGCTCTACGACAAAGTTGACGTTGACCCCGCCACCCATAGGTGCTGTGTGTTTTTTCCCTCTCCATGTGAATAATGGTTCCAAACTCCAGAGGGCGCTAGCGCGCCCATAATGTTTTTTATTTCACAAGCAGCATTGGACAGCCCTTACAGGCCTTACTTCAATTACTACTGTCCACACACTGCTGACAGAGGGCGCTAACGCGCCGTGATGGTGTATAATGTGAGATTTATGTGTCCATCCCATTGGAATAATATGGGGGTTCCCGGTCGTTCCCATGGCAAAACCGTAAAAATTACGGTATGGGTCCCATTGGCTTTCTTGATCGGGACGCCATCAACTATATTTGTACCGGATTTCATCCATTTCCGAGAATCTAATTTTTTTCCCATAATGCAATTTTTCTTCTGCACCTGGAGGGGGCGCTATCGCGCCCAATGTCACTTTTTCACATTTGTTGCGTCCAGGGGTGAAAGTTCAAGAAAATGTATATTTCCGATTTTTAATCGGAGTTCGTTTATGCGAATGGGAGCAATTTTTAGTTTACGATGAATCGCAAAATTCTTGGTAAAGATTGCGGCTTCGCCGCAAACCAACCGAAAAACTTAGCCAAAAAATTTGGATAACTTTTGATGCCCCACATCTCAAGATGAGCTGTAGCGATTTTGAGCTCATTTGGTCAAACGCCCTAGGAGGAGTTCGTTAAAATGCAATGTCAGCGAAAACGCTGACTCAGCATTCTCCGGACTTCCTGTCAAAATGGTGGACTTCCGGTTTGTCAGGGGGCGTGGCCACAATAATATTTTTTGTTTGTCGTCACATGACGAATATCTGTACCGAATCTCGTTGCTCTACGACAAAGTTGACGTTGGCCCCGATTGGTCCCGCCTCCATAGACGCAATGTATTTAGATTCACCATGGCAACACCGTACAAAATGCGATATGGGTCTCATTGGCTTTTTGGATCGGGACGCCATCAACTATTTTTGTACCGAATTTCATCCATTTCGGACAAACTAATTTTTTTCCCATAATGCATTTTTTCTTCTGCACCTGGAGGGGGCGCCATCGCGCCCAATGTCACTTTTTCACATTTGCTGTGTCCAGGGGGGAAAGGTCAATAAAATGTATATTTCCGATTTTTAATCGGAGTTTGTTTGTGCGAATGGGAGCAATTTTTAGTTTTTGATGAATCGCAAAATTCTTCGTAAAGATTGCGGCTTCGCCGCAAACAAACCGTAAAACATAGACAAAAAATTTGGATAACTTTGGATGCCCCACATCTCGAGATGAGCTGGAGCGATTTTGAGCTCATTTGGTCAAACGCCCAAGGAGGAGTTCGTTAAAATGCGATGTCAGCGAAAACGCTGACTCAGCATTCTCCGGGCTTCCTGTCAAAATGGCGGACTTCCGGTTTGTCAGGGGGCGTGGCCACAATAATATTTTTTTTTTGTCGTCACATGACGAATATCTGTACCGAATCCCGTCGCTCTACGACAAAGTTTACTTCGGCCCCTCCCCCATTGGCGTAATGTATTTTCACTTTTGTAGGTGGCGCTGTCGCGCCATTTTTTTTTTCCCCAATATGAAACACACATTTTAATTAATTTTTCACCGGACCTGAATTTTGGGCAAAGTTTGGTGAGTTTTCGACAATGTTCAGGGGGTCAAATTCCTGCTCAAAGAGCAGAAGAAGAAAGAAGAAAGAAGAAAGAAAGAAAGAAAGAAAGCGAGAAAGAATAATAATATTTTTTACAAAAACAATATCGTCGCTTTCGCGACGATATCATATTATACATTTTTGGAAAGCTTTCAACGATCCGCACGCATCCGTGGGGGTCCTGGGTGGATGACGAGCGCTTCGCGCTCGTCATCCACTATATACCCCCATTCACACTATATACCCCCATTCATTTTAATGCAATAATAAGTATAAAGGGCCCACACCTCCGGTGTGGGCTTCACTGTTTTACATGGTGAGTTTACGGTTGACATGGGGACAGCGCTTCGCGCTGTTTTTGTGCGCTCCGCGCACTTAGGTTCAGTGCGCTGCGCGCACTGCGCTGTGATTGCGATTACAATAGGCCCTTGCGACGGCAGGCCGCTCGGGCCTAATAATAATATTTTCGACAAAAACAATATTGTCGCTTTCGCGACGATATCATATTATACATTTTTGGAAAGCTTTCAACAATCCGCACGCACCCGTGGGGTTCCTGGGTGTATGACGAGCGCTTCGCGCTCGTCATCCACTATATGCCCCCATTCACACTATATACCCCCATTCATTTTAATGCAATAATAAGTATAAAAGGCCCACACCTCCGGTGTGGGCTTCACTGTTTTACACGGTGAGTTTACGGTTGACATGGGGACAGCGCTTCGCGCTGTTTTTGTGCGCTCCGCGCACTTAGGTTCAGTGCGCTGCGCGCACTGCGCTGTGATTGCGATTACAATAGGCCCTTGCGACGGCAGGCCGCTCGGGCCTAATAATATTTTTTACAAAAACAATATCGTCGCTTTCGCGACGATATCATATTATACATTTTTGGAAAGCTTTCAACGATCCGCACGCATCCGTGGGGGTCCTGGGTGGATGACGAGCGCTTCGCGCTCGTCATCCACTATATACCCCCATTCACACTATATACCCCCGTTCATTTTAATGCAATAATAAGTATAAAGGGCCCACACCTCCGGTGTGGGCTGTCACTGTTTTACATGGGGAGTTTACGGTTGACATGGGGACAGCGCTTCGCGCTGTTTTTGTGCGCTCCGCGCACTTAGGTTCAGTGCGCTGCGCGCACTGCGCTGCGATTGCGATTACAATAGGCCCTTGCGACGGCAGGCCGCTCGGGCCTAATAATCGTTTTTTGCCAAAAAAACCTAAGCCGTTGCCGTTACCACCACATGCTGTACACCGTTGGAAAGCTCTGGCTAAGGCGCACAAAAAAGTTGTGGGTCATTTTTTTCTGGCGTGTACGTGGAGCGCGCGGTTGGCCGCTGAAGCCCCCGGGAAGGCTTTTCTGCAAAAGCAAAAACAATATAGGCGTTTTTCCATTGTAGCTGTTTTTACACATTAGACATTTTCGGAAAGCTCTGGCCGAGTCCTATGCGTCTGTCGTGGTCGGAGGTCGCTGTGGTCCCTGTCGTGTCCGTTGTGCACTCCGTACGCCATCGAAGCGCACCCTGGTGCCCCCCTGCGTTGCAGAAGCAATAGTCCCTATCGCCATGTATGGCGCTCGGGCCTAACAAGGGTTCCCGTTGCTCGAAATACCATATATTATACATTTTCGGAAAGCTCTGACCAAGGCGCATGCAACTGTCAGGGTCATGACTCTCTGGTACGTACCCAGTGAATGAGTGATGACATTAACATGCATTTTATAGGGGGCGCTGTTGGGTCCACTGCCACCAAACCTCATGTCATGTATGCGGGGGTGAAGGGGCAACATGTGTATGAGTTTTGGTAATAATCTGAGCTAGTTTGTGCGAACGGGGGCCATTATTGAGGTCTCAGAAATCGCCAAAATAAAGGTCAACTTTGGGGCTCCACTGGACGAAGACCGCAAAACGTAGCAAAATTCTTTGGATAACTTTTGATCCCCAACATGTGTAGATGAGTTAGAAGCAATCAGAAGCTCATTCGGACAAACGCCCACGGAGGAGTTCGTTCAAATGCGACATCAGCGTGGAGGCAATTTGACTTTTCCTCATTTTTCCACTCAAAATAGGGGACTTCCTGTTTGTCAGGGGGCGGGGTCATAATAATGTTTTTTGCTGGTCACGACCTGGACAATGTCTGTGCCCAAAGGCGCGAGTGTGTGTCCAAGTTGGTGGAGGCTCTCCGTCACTGAATTATTTTTTTCAAATTTGCAGGTGGCGCTGTTGTGCCTTTTTGCACGTCCCACATTGGACACTCACATTTTCGTAAATTTTTCACCAGACCGGATTTTTCGGTGATTTTTAATTGAGTTTTCGCGCACGTTCAGGGGGTGAAAATCCAGTTTTAAGAGGCGGAAAGAAAGAAAGAAAGAAAGAAAAATAATCGTTTTTTGCCAAAAAAACCTAAGCCGTTGCCGTTACCACCACATGCTGTACACCGTTGGAAAGCTCTGGCTAAGGCGCACAAAAAAGTTGTGGGTCATTTTTTTCTGGCGTGTACGTGGAGCGCGCGGTTGGCCGCTGAAGCCCCCGGGAAGGCTTTTCTGCAAAAGCAAAAACAATATAGGCGTTTTTCCATTGTAGCTGTTTTTACACATTAGACATTTTCGGAAAGCTCTGGCCGAGTCCTATGCGTCTGTCGTGGTCGGAGGTCGCTGTGGTCCCTGTCGTGTCCGTTGTGCACTCCGTACGCCATCGAAGCGCACCCTGGTGCCCCCCTGCGTTGCAGAAGCAATAGTCCCTATCGCCATGTATGGCGCTCGGGCCTAACAAGGGTTCCCGTTGCTCGAAATACCATATATTATACATTTTCGGAAAGCTCTGACCAAGGCGCATGCAACTGTCAGGGTCATGACTCTCTGGTACGTACCCAGTGAATGAGTGATGACATTAACATGCATTTTATAGGGGGCGCTGTTGGGTCCACTGCCACCAAACCTCATGTCATGTATGCGGGGGTGAAGGGGCAACATGTGTATGAGTTTTGGTAATAATCTGAGCTAGTTTGTGCGAACGGGGGCCATTATTGAGGTCTCAGAAATCGCCAAAATAAAGGTCAACTTTGGGGCTCCACTGGACGAAGACCGCAAAACGTAGCAAAATTCTTTGGATAACTTTTGATCCCCAACATGTGTAGATGAGTTAGAAGCAATCAGAAGCTCATTCGGACAAACGCCCACGGAGGAGTTCGTTCAAATGCGACATCAGCGTGGAGGCAATTTGACTTTTCCTCATTTTTCCACTCAAAATAGGGGACTTCCTGTTTGTCAGGGGGCGGGGTCATAATAATGTTTTTTGCTGGTCACGACCTGGACAATGTCTGTGCCCAAAGGCGCGAGTGTGTGTCCAAGTTGGTGGAGGCTCTCCGTCACTGAATTATTTTTTTCAAATTTGCAGGTGGCGCTGTTGTGCCTTTTTGCACGTCCCACATTGGACACTCACATTTTCGTAAATTTTTCACCAGACCGGATTTTTCGGTGATTTTTAATTGAGTTTTCGCGCACGTTCAGGGGGTGAAAATCCAGTTTTAAGAGGCGGAAAGAAAGAAAGAAAGAAAGAAAAATAATCGTTTTTTGCCAAAAAAACCTAAGCCGTTGCCGTTACCACCACATGCTGTACACCGTTGGAAAGCTCTGGCTAAGGCGCACAAAAAAGTTGTGGGTCATTTTTTTCTGGCGTGTACGTGGAGCGCGCGGTTGGCCGCTGAAGCCCCCGGGAAGGCTTTTCTGCAAAAGCAAAAACAATATAGGCGTTTTTCCATTGTAGCTGTTTTTACACATTAGACATTTTCGGAAAGCTCTGGCCGAGTCCTATGCGTCTGTCGTGGTCGGAGGTCGCTGTGGTCCCTGTCGTGTCCGTTGTGCACTCCGTACGCCATCGAAGCGCACCCTGGTGCCCCCCTGCGTTGCAGAAGCAATAGTCCCTATCGCCATGTATGGCGCTCGGGCCTAATAATATTCTGAGCAAAAACAATATAGGCGTTTTTCCATTGTAGCTGTTTTTACACATTAGACATTTTCGGAAAGCTCTGGCCGAGTCCTATGCGTCTGTCGTGGTCGGAGGTCGCTGTCGTGTCCGTTGTGCACTCCGTACGCCATCGAAGCGCACCCTGGTGGCCCCCTGCGTTGCAGAAGCAATAGTCCCTATCGCCATGTATGGCGCTCGGGCCTAACAAGGGTTCCCGTTGCTCGAAATACCATATATTATACATTTTCGGAAAGCTCTGACCAAGGCGCATGCACCTGTCAGGGTCATTACTCTCTGGCACGTACCCCGTGAATGAGTGATGGCATTAACATGCATATTAAAGGGGGCGCTGTTGGGTCCACTGCCACCAAACCTCATGTCATGTATGCAGGGGTCAAGGGGCGATATGTGTATGAGTTTTGGTAATAATCCGAGCTAGTTTGTGCGAACGGGGGCCATTATTGAGGTCTCAGAAATCGCCAAAATTAAGGTGAACTTTGGGGCTCCACTGGACGAAGACCGCAAAACATAGCAAAATTCCGTGGATAACTTTTGATCCCCAACATGTGTAGATGAGTTAGAAGCGATCAGAAGGTCATTCGGACAAACGCCCACGGAGGAGTTCGTTCAAATGCGACGTCAGCGTGGAGGCAATTTGACTTTTCCTCATTTTTCCACTCAAAATAGGGGACTTCCTGTTTGTCAGGGGGCGGGGTCATAATAATGTTTTTTGCTGGTCACGACCTGGACAATGTCTGTGCCCAAAGGCGCGAGTGTGTGTCCAAGTTGGTGGAGGCTCTCCGTCACTGAATTATTTTTTTCAATTTTGCAGGTGGCGCTGTTGTGCCATTTTGCATGTCCCACATTGGACACCCAGATATTCATAAACTGTCCACCAGACTGAATTTTTCGGTGATTTTTAATTGAGTTTTCGCGCACGTTCAGGGGGTGAAAATCCAGTTTTAAAAAGTGGTACGGATAGAATAATAATAATATTCTGAGCAAAAACAATATAGGCGTTTTTCCATTGTAGCTGTTTTTACACATTAGACATTTTCGGAAAGCTCTGGCCGAGTCCTATGCGTCTGTCGTGGTCGGAGGTCGCTGTCGTGTCCGTTGTGCACTCCGTACGCCATCGAAGCGCACCCTGGTGGCCCCCTGCGTTGCAGAAGCAATAGTCCCTATCGCCATGTATGGCGCTCGGGCCTAACAAGGGTTCCCGTTGCTCGAAATACCATATATTATACATTTTCGGAAAGCTCTGACCAAGGCGCATGCACCTGTCAGGGTCATTACTCTCTGGCACGTACCCCGTGAATGAGTGATGGCATTAACATGCATGTTAAAGGGGGCGCTGTTGGGTCCACTGCCACCAAACCTCATGTCATGTATGCAGGGGTCAAGGGGCGATATGTGTATGAGTTTTGGTAATAATCCGAGCTAGTTTGTGCGAACGGGGGCCATTATTGAGGTCTCAGAAATCGCCAAAATTAAGGTGAACTTTGGGGCTCCACTGGACGAAGACCGCAAAACATAGCAAAATTCCGTGGATAACTTTTGATCCCCAACATGTGTAGATGAGTTAGAAGCGATCAGAAGGTCATTCGGACAAACGCCCACGGAGGAGTTCGTTCAAATGCGACGTCAGCGTGGAGGCAATTTGACTTTTCCTCATTTTTCCACTCAAAATAGGGGACTTCCTGTTTGTCAGGGGGCGGGGTCATAATAATGTTTTTTGCTGGTCACGACCTGGACAATGTCTGTGCCCAAAGGCGCGAGTGTGTGTCCAAGTTGGTGGAGGCTCTCCGTCACTGAATTATTTTTTTCAATTTTGCAGGTGGCGCTGTTGTGCCATTTTGCATGTCCCACATTGGACACCCAGATATTCATAAACTGTCCACCAGACTGAATTTTTCGGTGATTTTTAATTGAGTTTTCGCGCACGTTCAGGGGGTGAAAATCCAGTTTTAAAAAGTGGTACGGATAGAATAATAATAATATTCTGAGCAAAAACAATATAGGCGTTTTTCCATTGTAGCTGTTTTTACACATTAGACATTTTCGGAAAGCTCTGGCCGAGTCCTATGCGTCTGTCGTGGTCGGAGGTCGCTGTCGTGTCCGTTGTGCACTCCGTACGCCATCGAAGCGCACCCTGGTGGCCCCCTGCGTTGCAGAAGCAATAGTCCCTATCGCCATGTATGGCGCTCGGGCCTAACAAGGGTTCCCGTTGCTCGAAATACCATATATTATACATTTTCGGAAAGCTCTGACCAAGGCGCATGCACCTGTCAGGGTCATTACTCTCTGGCACGTACCCCGTGAATGAGTGATGGCATTAACATGCATATTAAAGGGGGCGCTGTTGGGTCCACTGCCACCAAACCTCATGTCATGTATGCAGGGGTCAAGGGGCGATATGTGTATGAGTTTTGGTAATAATCCGAGCTAGTTTGTGCGAACGGGGGCCATTATTGAGGTCTCAGAAATCGCCAAAATTAAGGTGAACTTTGGGGCTCCACTGGACGAAGACCGCAAAACATAGCAAAATTCCGTGGATAACTTTTGATCCCCAACATGTGTAGATGAGTTAGAAGCAATCAGAAGCTCATTCGGACAAACGCCCACGGAGGAGTTCGTTCAAATGCGACGTCAGCGTGGAGGCAATTTGACTTTTCCTCATTTTTCCACTCAAAATAGGGGACTTCCTGTTTGTCAGGGGGCGGGGTCATAATAATGTTTTTTGCTGGTCACGACCTGGACAATGTCTGTGCCCAAAGGCGCGAGTGTGTGTCCAAGTTGGTGGAGGCTCTCCGTCACTGAATTATTTTTTTCAATTTTGCAGGTGGCGCTGTTGTGCCATTTTGCATGTCCCACATTGGACACCCAGATATTCATAAACTGTCCACCAGACTGAATTTTTCGGTGATTTTTAATTGAGTTTTCGCGCACGTTCAGGGGGTGAAAATCCAGTTTTAAAAAGTGGTACGGATAGAATAATAATAATATTCTGAGCAAAAACAATATAGGCGTTTTTCCATTGTAGCTGTTTTTACACATTAGACATTTTCGGAAAGCTCTGGCCGATTCCTATGCGTCTGTCGTGGTCGGAGGTCGCTGTCGTGTCCGTTGTGCACTCCGTACGCCATCGAAGCGCACCCTGGTGGCCCCCTGCGTTGCAGAAGCAATAGTCCCTATCGCCATGTATGGCGCTCGGGCCTAACAAGGGTTCCCGTTGCTCGAAATACCATATATTATACATTTTCGGAAAGCTCTGACCAAGGCGCATGCACCTGTCAGGGTCATTACTCTCTGGCACGTACCCCGTGAATGAGTGATGGCATTAACATGCATATTAAAGGGGGCGCTGTTGGGTCCACTGCCACCAAACCTCATGTCATGTATGCAGGGGTCAAGGGGCGATATGTGTATGAGTTTTGGTAATAATCCGAGCTAGTTTGTGCGAACGGGGGCCATTATTGAGGTCTCAGAAATCGCCAAAATTAAGGTGAACTTTGGGGCTCCACTGGACGAAGACCGCAAAACATAGCAAAATTCCGTGGATAACTTTTGATCCCCAACATGTGTAGATGAGTTAGAAGCGATCAGAAGCTCATTCGGACAAACGCCCACGGAGGAGTTCGTTCAAATGCGACGTCAGCGTGGAGGCAATTTGACTTTTCCTCATTTTTCCACTCAAAATAGGGGACTTCCTGTTTGTCAGGGGGCGGGGTCATAATAATGTTTTTTGCTGGTCACGACCTGGACAATGTCTGTGCCCAAAGGCGCGAGTGTGTGTCCAAGTTGGTGGAGGCTCTCCGTCACTGAATTATTTTTTTCAATTTTGCAGGTGGCGCTGTTGTGCCATTTTGCATGTCCCACATTGGACACCCAGATATTCAAAAACTGTCCACCAGACTGAATTTTTCGGTGATTTTTAATTGAGTTTTCGCGCACGTTCAGGGGGTGAAAATCCAGTTTTAAAAAGTGGTACGGATAGAATAATAATAATATTCTGAGCAAAAACAATATAGGCGTTTTTCCATTGTAGCTGTTTTTACACATTAGACATTTTCGGAAAGCTCTGGCCGAGTCCTATGCGTCTGTCGTGGTCGGAGGTCGCTGTCGTGTCCGTTGTGCACTCCGTACGCCATCGAAGCGCACCCTGGTGGCCCCCTGCGTTGCAGAAGCAATAGTCCCTATCGCCATGTATGGCGCTCGGGCCTAATAATATTTTTGGCAAAAACAATATAGGCGTTTTCCCACCCACCACATTTTATACATTTTCGGAAAGGTCTGGCCTAGGCCTATGCGTCTGTCGGGGTCCTAGGTCGCTGTCGTGTCCCTTGTGCGCTCCTTTCGCCCCCTGGTGGCCCCCTGCGTTGCAGAAACAATAGTCCCTATCGCCATGTATGGCGCTCGGGCCTAATAATTCTGGGGTTGACAGAATGCCATGTGACTTTTACAGCTTTTTTTTCCAAACAAGGTTGTCTCTACTTTACTTCTACAATCAAACTGCACTGAACATTCAATAATTTGATCATGTTTTAAACT
Source organism: Gobius niger (assembly GCF_951799975.1). Lineage (NCBI taxonomy): Eukaryota > Metazoa > Chordata > Actinopteri > Gobiiformes > Gobiidae > Gobius > Gobius niger. Next base: position 6,535,801 of record NC_136858.1, on the reverse strand, counting down.
CTGCTTTGAGTTACAATACAATACGATTGAATTGGTGAATGAAAATGAAAATCACCATGTATATGTGAATTCAAAATCTAGTGGATGTTCATAGAGAAGGCCCTCTGGGATGGATGCATAATAATGGTTTCAATCTGAAGCGTGAATGGGGAACGCATTCCCCCACCTTTCAGTTTTTCAAGGTAAAGGTTCTTGGAAATATTCAGGAGGATCCAGCAAAGATTTGATCTCATATAATGGCGTTTAATGAGAGTGTTCCGGCAAATGTTCCTGAAACTACAAATTTACAAATTAAGCACTGACTATGAGTATTATTATATATAACATATTGAATAAGTTTATTTTAAAAGTGAAACAATTTGCTCTCACTCAAAAAAAATATAATAAAAAATCAAGTCATAGATATTAACACATATTTGACCATTTGATCAAACTCGAACAGACATGCAGCCACAAAGTTTGTGTTTGGGGTCATAATCGAGGGCACAAAGGGAGAAAGAGTTGGTGGTTACTGGCAGACTTAAACGTGTCTGGGGTCTCACTAATGACAGCACGTAAACTGAAATCAATAGAACATCATGCAGCCCATGTAAAAGGGCCATTAACGTGCCTTTGTTGCACTGGCGTGTCCTCATAGGACGGTGGCGTTATCTTCTGCGTGCACTCATTGTGTGCGTCTGATTGGACACATGTTGTAGTCACAAGTCACGCAGATAACCATCGGGCTAAAGAAAATACTGTATAGGACCCAGGGGAGTGTGGAGGATCCATACGGCATCATTCACACTCCTGCCAATAAGCACCAGCGTCGACAGAGCTCACATCCACCTTTGAACCACGCTATAATGAGAGACATAGTACATGAATGTTAACTCAGTCTGTCTTCTTCACTGGAACATCCCACATGTCCTTATAAATATGACACGTTTCCTGCTAATAATCAATCAACCTGTCTGCCTCGCGCCGAGTAGCATGCTAGCCTGTGTGTCGCTGATGGGAAACTTAGCCTTTGCCCTGCGGCTCTGGTCACTGTTGCTCTAAAGGAGGAAGAACGCCCTCTGCTGGCCTAAAGTACAGGCCAAATATTTTTAATTAATTTACTACACACAAAAAAAACATCAAGGCTAAGAGGTAAACGCTTACACAAAGCCACAATATGTAAGGATTAAACAACGAGGAGCCGTGCATTCGACGGTTATAATGCACGACGCGGAGTCAAGAACACTTACTCTGCGAAGTGCATTATAACCGTCGAATGCACGGCTCCGAGTTGTTTAATCCGCTTATACCATGGTCCCACAAACGTAACATTTATAATAAGTATTTGTTTCATTTACTAAACTCACTAAATATGCCAGACCACCGGGACTATTTTATGTGGGTTATTAACCGGTCACTGAAGGCTCGTCTCAGAGCGAGTCATTCTCCGCAGCTATTACGAGGATCTCAGTCAGGCGCAACCAAACAACATAAGCACACGCTGCATCGCCAGAATCACAACACAACAGGACTAACCCGGCACTTTTCCGTGGAAGTAAACACCGATATGCGGCACTCGTGGGCAGGAGTTATTTCACTTTTACGCTGTTTAACCTGAAGCTAGCTAGCTAGCTCAACGAGCTCAACTGTTTATGGAAACAGCTGCGGTGGAGTCCGCTTACACCTGGGCCCCCCGAACTGAAACTTTTATGTTTGACTTTACTAATCCAGACAAATATGTTTAAATGCAGGATCATTTTATGTACGCCTGAAAATCACGAATAGTGCCTTAACCGTTTTCAATAGAAATGGAAAGCTCCTATTTTATTAACAGTAGGCTAACCTATCTGCTCACTCTCCTCTACTTCCCATTTATCAAACATTTTGTTTTGGCCAAAAACGTTGAAATTAAACAAAATCCATCTTATACGTTCCTGTCAGTCACGTGTTTATCTGATTCAGCTGTGTCTTGCGTTGCTATGGCGATGCCCACAGCGGAGTGATATCCCAGTGATTTAACTACCGGACTACGTGTGCGGTTATACGAAAATAATGCACGCTTGTTAGCACCCACCAGCCAATCAGAATCGAGTATTCACCCAGACCATGGTATAAAGACATTTAAAACCTCTTTAAATCTCTCTGGGGTGGACACTAATATTTTGGCGTCATTATTTGTGGTCCAGACACGTGCGGTGGTGGAGGGGGCAAAGAGGGCCTGACCAAATGACCAAAATCAATAAACATTTCAATATTGAATATTGAAATGTCCTGTCCTCTGCTCTCTGTGTTCTGTCCTCTGTTCTCTGTCCTCTGCTCTCTGTCCTCTGTTGTCTGTTGTCTGTTCTCTGTGCTCTGTTCTCTGCTCTCTTTGCTCTGTCCTCTGCCCTCTGTCCTCTATTGTCTGTTCTCTGTGCTCTGTCCTCTGCTCTCTGTCCTCTGCCCTCTGCTCTCTGTCCTCTATTGTCTGTTCTCTGTGCTCTGTCCTCTGCTCTCTGTCCTCTGCCCTCTGCTCTCTGTCCCCTATTGTCTGTTCTCTGTGCTCTGTCCTCTGCTCTCTGTCCTCTGCCCTCTGCTCTCTGTCCCCTATTGTCTGTTCTCTGTGCTCTGTCCTCTGCTCTCTGTTGTCTGTGCTCTGTCCTCTGTTGTCTGTGCTCTGTCCTCTGTTGTCTGTGCTCTGCCCTCTGTTGTCTGTGCTCTGTCCTCTGTGCTCTTTGCTCTGTCCTCTGTGCTCTTTGCTCTGTGCCGCTTACAACACGTGAGAGAGAGATGTGGTCGTGGTCTCACAGGCTGACATGGCAAGGCCGCTTGGTCGTGGTACCGCTCTCTCTCGGGCTCCAAGCCGTTGAAGCTGTTATGGTCTCTGAGGCGGTGCCCTCTGGCTGATGTCAAAAGCTCAATGCTATGCTGAAATTGCAAATGTCCTAAAAAGTAGCAACTGGATAGTTCAAATCATGTCAAATGATGGGCAAAGCGTAAGGATTTGGTTGTCTCTTCACTGAGACAAAGAGAGGTCAGAGGTCAGGTCTGGATCTTTCTTACTGGAACTAAGTGTTGCTTCAGAAAGTATTTTGACTAAGGAGTATGGACCTTACATTTTCTGTCAACCCCCGAGTGTTTCTGAAGAGCTGATGGCACAAGTGCATGTCTCCATAGTGAGATCAATAAAGTCTTGTCTTATCTTAGTTTGGCGGGAATTTGAGCCAATTGGATTAAGTGGAAACATCCTTGTTGACCAAAGAGGAAAAATCCCCAAAATGAGCACAGCTGAATGTTGTTCAGTCCATCTTTATTCACTTTGACAAGGGTTAGAAAGTGTCTGTGTTACACCTCAGTCTGATATCCAAAAGCAGTATCCTTGTGCCAGTACTTCAGTCTGGTAAGGTCTTCTCTGTTAAGAGTCATTTTAGAAAGTTTTTCCACAAGGGTTAGGGGATGTGCCTCTTTTGATTTTTGAGCCCCTGCCCCTGTGCAGCCCCCTGCACGGCCCTGCTGTATGGCTGTGATGTCACTTGTCAGGTTCTTGAGTGTAATAAAGATGAGATTGTGTCCCCTGTGTTGGAAAAGGTTTTAATTACACCGGTCCCTTCAGAGAGAACAGCCTGCGCGCCGCTCTCTGCACAACAAGGGCGCTGTGTCTTTGGGCGCCTCTGTCTTACACCGATACGTCAGGAGCATCTTCAACAACGCCAGGGCGTCAAATCTCCGACGCAGCGCAGGCGCCAATATTACACACCTGTGTTTTAGCCAGAGGTACATGTGGTACTTTTATGTAACAAAAGTGACAGAGAGCTACTAATGCATCAGAGAGACTTGTTTAATTATGTTATGTCCTTCCTTATACTTTAAGAACCTAAAGGTTTCTGTTCAACACATTGAGCACCAAATTAAATGTCTCTAAAATGTGACGTAAGAAGCACTTGTAGAAATGATAAAACCTTGGGCGAGTGAGATCCCTGTCATCAGCCGTGACCTTTTCCGACAGAATTATGAAACTGAATATTTTTTTAATGAAAAGTGAGCAAATGCTGTACATTTGAGTGTTTTATGTCGGCTAAACATAAATAATAAAACGTAATAATAATAAAACGTGCAAATAAAACGTAACCGCGATTAATCAAACTTCACAAGTGTGATGAATACGAGCCATCGCTGTTATTGTTTACCTCCGCAGTTTTCGCCGGATGTTTTGGTGAATGGTCGGCAACAGCTGATGCATCCAGGTCTCTAGCTCGGTTTTATAAAATGATAGATCTGTTACAGCACAAGAGAAGCTATGCTTTGTTTATGGACATTGTTTTTGCCGATCATAGGATTTTTATCACATTTTTATCAAACTTGAAAATGTAAAATGCCTAGCGCGGCCAACGGATGTGACGACATTGTGATCGCTCATATCACGATTAAAAAGAAAGCTTTCCTTGCCTCTCCATCTCTGCGTAAAATTTGATACTTTTTGTATGAAGACCTCACATGACAGAAATGTTTTATGAACATTTTGTCATATATTTATATCAGAAATGTAGAGTAGAAGTTTAAAATTGATATCTCTATTTGTTTTTATTTGTTTTTAGTTTTAAGATATCATGTGTCCACTACAGTGGATCATCAGCATTAGAAGCCATATGGATGAAACTGAACCTTGATGGCAAAGTTGGTCCCAAAGAAAAATACAGTATTTTTCATCATCACTTCTGTTTTGCTTTGTTGGAATGATACTTTCAATTTCTCTTCAAGAAAACACAAGGAATGCCTTAAATATGCTCAATTCTAAAATTGAGTTGAAATAAGTCATACTCTGTATTAATGTATGCCAACAACATTTCAAGGCCTGCTGAGACCTTGAAGAGATTCTGGCAAACCCTCCGGCGCCTCAGGAGGGGGAAGCAGTGCTTCACCAGTACTGTTTACAGTGCTGTTGGGGAGCTGCTGACCTCGACTGGGGATTTGGTCGAGCGGTGGAAGGAGTACTTCGAGGATCTCCTCAATTCCATCATCACCATCCATCAGGAAGCAGAGGCTGGGGACTCAGAGGTGAGCTCGCCCATCACCCAAGCTGAAGTCACCGAGGTGGTTGGAAAGCTCAGCCTTGTCACCGAGGATGAGATTCATCCTGAGTACCTCAAGTACCTCAAGTCTCTGGGTGTTGTAGGACTGTCTTGGCTGACACGTCTCTGCAACATCGTGTGGCGGTCGGGGACACTGCCCCTGGATTGGCAGACCGGTAAGGTCTACTCCAGGGCGCCGGAGAGGAGGATCCGGCCGATAGTCGAACCTTGGATCCAGGAGGAACAATGCAGTTTTCGTCCTGGTTGTGGCACACTGGAGGGTGTCCTGTTTGGGAACCTCAGGATCTCATCTCTGCCGTTTGCAGATGATGTTGTTCTGTTGGCTTCATCAAATCAGGACCTTCAGCTGCTCTGGGGTGGTTTTCGGCCGAGTGTGAAGCAGCCAGGATGAGGATCAGCACCTCCAAATCTGAGGCCATGGTTCTCCGTCGGAAAAAGGTGGCTTCCCCTCTTCGGGTCGGTGGGGAGTCCTTGCCACAAGTGGAGGAGTTCTTGTATCTCGGGGTCTTGTTCACGAGTGAGGGACCGATGGCACGTGAGATCAACAGACGGATCGGTGCGGCGTCAGCAGTGACGCGGCCGCTGTATCGGACTGTTGTGGTGAGTCGATTTACCGATCGATCTATGTTCCCACTCTCACCTATGGTCATGAGATTTGGGTAATGACCGAACAGACAAGATCACGGATACAAGCAGCCCGAAATGAGTTTCCTTCACAGGGTGGCTGGGCGCACCCTTCAAGATCAGCTGAGGAGCTCAGTTACCTGGGGGGAGCTCAGAGTAGAATCGCTGCTCCTTCACGTCGAAAGGGGCCAGCTGAGGCTCCTTTCGACTCCTGGCCACCTCCTTCGGGAGGTGTTCCAGGCATGTTCTATTGGGAGGAGGCCTCGTGGAAGGCCCAGGACACGCTGGAGGGACTATGTCTCCGAGCTGGCCTGGTGTCGCCTCGGGGTCCCCCCAGAACAGCTGGAGGAGGTGTACGTGTATCGGGAAGTCTGGACATCTCTGCTGAGACTGCTGCCTCCGCGTCTCGGATGGATGGATGGATGGAACAACATTTCAATCAAAAATTTGCTCCATTAAAAGGTTTGTGCATTTAGTTTTCTTCTTCCCATAAACTATGTTTGTATTGATGGCTGCCATTTTCCTTGTTTAAAAAAGAGAAAGTTAGAATGTTGCTGGTGGGAGATATTCAGGTTTGCTTGTAGTCAGGGGGTTCGAAGTACCTTGAATGACAACAAAGTATTTATCTATATCTATGGTCAGTTTTTGTTTCATGTTTCTTTGCCTGGTAACTACAGAGAAACATAAACCAGGTCAGAACATCTATTCGAGCGCCTCTATTGCAACATAAGACGGTGACTTCTTCAGAACGTTACCACACTTTTTTATAAACTGTTTCACAACAGCACTCGGTATTTTCCATCTTTCGACCCTATGTTACATGTGTGAATATGAATGCACAAATCAGCCGCTTTTCTTCCCCCAGAGCGCTCTGCAGAAACAGGCCGCTCCCAAGGTGAAGCTATTGATTGGTGGGCTCAGTCTCATCAACGTTTCACAATCTGAGCCGGAGTGAAGTACAGCGCAGATGTCAGAGCTCCCCGAGGGCCCCATCCACGCCGCATACATATACATCAACCAGGGGCCAGTAATAGTGCGCACAGACTGTTTATTCACTCTGACAGTCGACAGAAGGGGAGAGAGAGTGTGGCCGGACTGACTGGGCCAGAGAGAACAGGAGGCTGTTTGAAATGCACAGAGCGCCACTGCTACTCCGGGTATTCAAGTTATTTTAACATTTTGAAAGAACAGCGTATTAACAGAGACGTAATGCTCAGTGATAAAACTCGTCTTTCTTCATGAGTGAGACATCTGTACTCAAGATCATCGTAAGCACACGCAGAGAATCCAAATGTCATCACTATCAATATCCAATACACATGAATGTGGGAGCGACTTGGAGAGTTCAGCTTCCAGACAGCATGATGAAGGAACGGCCCTTCAGTCAGTTGAACCTGTTTCAGATGGAAACTGCAGTCTTCCAGTCGAATGGGCCCTGTCCATAAACACAACCGTCTTATGTGTACACTGCACAATTTTCTGTTTGTCTTATAAGATTATAAGATGTCACATTGTAAAGCGTGGGGATTGTAAAATCGTGAGCCTGCTCTCATGATTTGTGCATTTGCTACAACCAAAGTTTTGTCGCAGTAGTTTCAGGAGCAGTTGCATTTGTTTTCAGTTGTTTATTTAGCCTAATGTCATTAATGTGTATAATCATCACACTACTAGTTTTCATTAGCCCTGCACTCAAACACATGCAAACATAACAGTGACCAGTAGATGGCAGTCACTCATGGTCCCAGCACATACACACTGGGACTGGTTTGAGATCCGTCCTGGAGCACGAACAGCAGGGCTCCGCATTGGTCACATTCACTCGCACGCAGCTCCTCAAAACACTGAGAGAAACTAGGAAAGAATATACAGATGTTCTTCTTATTTTTTGGACTGGTCTTTGCAACGGGACTTTTCGCTGCGACACAAGCTGAAGTGTGGAAGCTGCTGTGATTGTGTGGAGTTTCAAAGAGTCTAAAACAGACGCAAGGACGAGAGAGACTCCATGATACTGGGCGAGTGGTTTAACTGTTACTGTTTAGTCTGCGGTTCTGCCTGAGTTCAGCACTGTTCACTTTCAGCAGGAAATAAATTACTTGTTAATTATTCATTTTGTGCTCAGGGTAAATGCGTAGTTCGTCTGCTGTTTAAATGACGTTATTTCGCTGTTTGACTGTTTGCCTTGTATCTATAGCCACATGTCTGATGCTCTGAGTCTGAATGAGAGTTGTTTGTGACGTTGGTTCAGTTGGTATTTGTTGATAAGTCAGACATGCATTTTTGTAATATAATTGCCCATATTTTGCTGTTTGTTGTTGTTGTTGTTATCCTTGAACCATGGATAACAAGGAGCTTTTCCGTTTTTTTGTCCAAAACCCAAAAGGTAAATTATATAATCCATTAATCATTACTCAGCTTGGCACGGTGGATGCTGTGCCAGTAGCTAAAATTGTTGTTTTTGCTCTTCACTGTGTAGTCCTGGTATATCCCAGTTATCATGCCCTCTGCTGGTGTTTAATTTTGTTAAATATATATATAAAAAAAAAACCTCTTCCTCACCCTCCGCGAGCTGTCTCTTTTTTTCCTCCAAGCTCGGGTCCTCTACCAGAGGCCTGGGAGCTTGAGGGTTCTGCGCAGTATCTTTGTTGTTCCTAGAACTGCACTTTTCTGGACCGAGATGTCTGATGTATTTCCTGGGATCTGCTGGAGCCACTTCTCCAGTTTGGGGGTCACTGCCCTGAGTGCCCCAACGACCACTGATGCCTTCACCCTCCAGGTTTTCTCCAGCTCTTCTCTGAGCCCCTGGTATTTCTCTAGTTTCTCGTGTTCCTTTTTCCTGATGTTGAAGTCGCTTGGTATGGCTATGTTGATCACAATGGCTTTCCTCTGCTCTTTGTCCACCACCACAATGTCCGGTTGGTTCGCCATTACCATTTTGTCCGTCTGTATCTGGAAGTCCCACAGGATCTTGGCTCGGTCATTCTCGACCACCTTTGGAGGTGTTTCCCACTTCGACCTTGGGGTTTCCAGCCCATAGGGGGCTTGTCCTCCCATGACGGGACCTCCAGCACCTCATCTTCTGTTCCCCATTGTCTGAGACATTCACTGAGCACGTCATCTGTCGGAGCCTTGTCCTTGATGTACTTATGGATCTTGGATGTTTCATCCTGGATAGTGGCTCTCACGCTCACTAGTCCTCGGCCTCCTTCCTTACGGCAAGCGTACAGTCTCAGAGTGCTGGATTTGGGGTGGAACCCTCCGTGCATGGTTAGGAGCTTTCGCGTCTTAACATCTGTGGTCTGTATCTCATCCTTTGGCCAGCTTATTATTCCTGCAGGGTATCTGATTACTGGCAGGGCGTAGCTGTTTATTGCCCGGGACTTGTTCTTGCCATTGAGCTGGCTTCTTAGGACCTGCCTTACTCGTTGGAGGTATTTGGCCAAAGCCACTTTCCTTGTCACCTCTTCGAGGTTGCCATTTGCTTGTGGGATTCCGAGGTACTTGTAACTGTCCTCAATGTCTGCTATTGTTCCTTCTGGGAGTGAGACCCCTTCTGTGTGGACTACCCTCCCTCTCTTAGTCACCATCCGACCACACTTCTCTAGTCCGAATGACATCCCAATGTCTGCACTGTATATCCGGGTGTTATGGATCAGTGAGTCGATGTCTCGCTCATTCTTAGCGTACAGCTTGATGTCATCCATGTAGAGGAGGTGACTGATGGTGGCCCCGTTCCTGAGTCGGTATCCATAGCCAGTCTTGTTGATTATTTGGCTGAGGGGGTTCAGACCTCTGCAGAACAGCAGTGGGGACAGGGCGTCTCCTTGGAATATGCCACATTTGATGGAGACTTGTGCAAGTGGCTTGCCATTGGCTTCAAGGGTGGTTTTCCACAACCTCATCGAGTTTGCAATGAAGGCTCTTAGAGTCCTTTTGATGTTGTATAGCTCCAGGCATTCAATGATCCAAGTATGTGGCATTGAGTCGTAGGCTTTCTTGTAATCAATCCAGGCAGTGCTCAGGTTAGTGTGTCGGGTTCTGCAGTCTCGATCGACTGTTCTGTCTACCAGGAGCTGGTGTTTGACACCTCTGGTATCTTTACCGATTCCCTTCTGAGCTGTGCTAATGTATTGATCCATGTGCTTACTTATCTTAGCCGCTATGGTGCCGGACATGAGCTTCCACGTTGTGGAGAGGCAGGTTATTGGCCGATAGTTGGATGGGACTGTACCCTTTGAGGGATGCTTCAGGATCAGGATTGTGCGCCCTTCGGTTAACCATTCAGGGTGATTCCCATCCCTCAGCAGCTGGTTCATTTGTGCTGCCAAGCGCTCATGGAGTGCCATGAGTTTCTTAAGTCAGTAGGCATGTATCATTTCAGGGCCTGGTGCTGTCCAATTTTTCATACCTGAGGCTCTTTCTTGGACGTCTGCCACTGTGATGGTAACTGGATTCTGTTCAGGGAGGTTGCTGTGGTCCTCTCTCAGAGCCACCAGCCACTGTGCGTCACTGTTGTGTGCTGCCTCCTTCTCCCATATGCCTTTCCAGTACTGTTAAGTTTACAGCCTTGGTGGGTCTGCTCTGTTATTGTTACCCTGCCACTGAGCGTACACTTTCGCTGGTTGAGTTGCGAACAGACGATTTACTCGTCTGGCTTCGTTGTCTCTCGTGTACCTCTTTAGGCGGCTGGCCAAGGCATAGAGCCTTTGTTTGGCAGTTTCCAATGCTTCAGGTATGGGCATCTGGCTGTACCTTTTGGGTACTTGCTTTTTCATTGCACCTTTCAAGGCCTCTGTCAATTGACTCACTTCCCTCCGTGCTGCCTTGATGTTATCCTCCAGCCTTCTTTTCCATGGTGGGTATTTCATCTCATGGTTGCTCTTACGATAGCCAAGCGTCTCTAGGATCACTGCTGCTGTGGAGTATATCAGCTCATTGGTTTCAGTGATGGTTGGTGTAGGAATTGCTCTCAGAGCTGCATTCACATCTTCTAGGAGACTTTCTGACAGTACTTCTCTTAGCCTCTGTAATTGGCTTCGGGGTTGCCTGCTGGACATTTTTGCCATGATCTTATTTTTCAGGTCAGTCGCTGCCTCGTTCAGCGTGATTGCGCTTATTGGCGCTTCGTACCCAATCTCTATTGTGGGGGCTGGTGTTAACCCCCCTCTGACCTGGTGTCCTGGCTCCCCGTTGCCGGAGCATTGGTGTTGTACCTCGTCAATCGAGGTATACAGTGCCTCTCGAAAGTATTCATACACCTTGAACTTTTGCACATTTTGTCATGTTTACAACCCTAAACATAAAGATTTTATTTTGATTTTTTACTGAACATTCACACACAAGTAACAGACAACTGTGAAGTGAAAGCAAAATGATAGGTGATTCTGTTATTTTTCAAAAAATAGAAAAGTGAAAAGTGGGGCGTGCATAAGTATTCATACAGCATGCATAAATACTTTGTGGAACCCCCTTTTGCTGTAATAACAGCACAAGTCTTCTGGGGTATGACTCTACAAGATTTCCACATGTAGAGACTGACATTTTAGCCCATTCATCTTTACAAAACAACTCAAGCTCTGTCAGATTAGAAGGAGAGCGTTTGTGAACAGCAGTTTTCAGATTATTCCACAGATTTTCAATAGGATTCAGGTCAGGACTTTGACTGGGCCATTCTAACACATTAATATGTTTTTATTGAACCATTCCATAGAAGATTTAGCTTTGTGCTCCGGGTCATTGTCCTGCTGGAAGGTGAATCTCCGTCCCAGCCTGCTGACTCCAGCAGGTTTTCCTCCAAAATGTCTCTGTATTTGGCTCCATCCATCTTCAAAACTATTCGTACAATCTCCCCAGTCCCTGCTGAGGAAAAGCAGCCCCACAGCATGATGCTCCCCCCCCATATTTGACACTGGGGATGGTGCACTCAGGACGATGAGCAGTGTTAGGTTTGCTCCATACATAACGTTTTGCATTTGGGCCAAAAAGTTACATTTTTGTCTCATCTGACCAAAGCTCCTTCTTCCACATGGATCTGTGTCCTCCATATGACTTCTAGCAAACTTCAAACGGGATTTCTTATGGCCTCCTTTCAATAATGGCCTTCTTCTTCCACTCGTTCATGAAGGCCAGATTTGTGTAGAGTACGACTTATAGTTAGGGGCGACAGTGGCACAGATGGTAGAGAGGGTCGTCTCATGAAAGGGAGGTCGGGGGTTCAAATCCCACCTCCTGAAAGTGCACATATGAATGAGAGTATGAATGGGTGAGTGGATCCTGGCTGTAAAGCGCTTTGAGTGCCTAATGTAGGTGAAAAAGCGCTATATAAATTGAGACCATTTACCATTTACCATAGTTGTCCCATGTCCAGATTCCCCCAGCTCAGCGGCAGGACTTCACAGCTCCTCCAGAGTTATCTTGGGACACTTGGTTGCATTTCTTATCAGTGCTCTCCTTGTTCAGTTTGTTAGTTTACGTGAACAGCCGTGTCTTGGTAAGTTGGCAGTGGTGCTATACTCTTTCCATCCAGAAAGATGGATTGAACAGTGCTCCGGGAGATGTTTAAATCTTGGGAAATCTTTGTATAACTTAACGCTGCTTTAAACTTCTCCACAGCTTTAACTCTGACCTCTCTGGTGCTCCTTGACCTTCATGATATTGTTTAGTGACCAGTACACTCCGACCATAGCTCTGAGGGCCTAAAAGAACAGCTGAAATTATACTGAGAGTAGATTACACACAGGTGGCCTCTATTTAATGGTGTGAACATTCTGCCGTCATTAGGAATGTTATAAAGGCAATTTAATGCACTCAGAAAATGCTGTATGAATACTTATGCACGCCCCACTTTTCACTTTTCTATTTTTTGAAAAATAACGGAATCATGTATCATTTTGCTTTCACTTCACAGTTGTCGGTTACTTGTGTGTGAACGTACAGTAAAAAAATAAAAATAAAATCTTTATGTTTAGGGTTGTAAACATGACAAAATGTGCAAAAGTTCAAGGTGTATGAATACTTTCGAGAGGCACTGTGTATATATATATATATATATATATATATATATATATATATATATATATATATATATATATATATATATATATATATATCCATCCATCCATACCACCCGGATATACAGTGCAGACATTGGGATGTCATTCGGACTAGAGAAGTGTGGTCGGATGGTGACTAAGAGAGGGAAGGTAGTCCACACAGAAGGGGTCTCACTCCCAGAAGGAACAATAGCAGACATTGAGGACAGTTACAAGTACCTCGGAATCCCACAAGCAAATGGCAACCTCGAAGAGGTGACAAGGAAAGCGGCTACGGCCAAATACCTCCAACGAGTAAGGCAGGTCCTAAGAAGCCAGCTCAATGGCAAGAACAAGTCCCGGGCAATAAACAGCTACGCCCTGCCAGTAATCAGATACCCTGCAGGAATAATAAGCTGGCCAAAGGATGAGATACAGACCACAGATGTTAAGACGCGAAAGCTCCTAACCATGCACGGAGGGTTCCACCCCAAATCCAGCACCCTGAGACTGTACGCTAGCCGTAAGGAAGGAGGCCGAGGACTAGTGAGTGTGAGAGCCACTATCCAGGATGAAACATCCAAGATCCATAAGTACATCAAGGACAAGGCTCCGACAGATGACGTGCTCAGTGAATGTCTCAGACAATGGGGAACAGAAGATGAGGTGCTGGAGGTCCTGTCATGGGAGGACAAGCCCCTACACGGCATGTACCACCGAAACATAACTGAAGTGGCGGATATACAGAAATCCTACCAATGGCTAGACAGAGCCGGACTAAAGGACAGCACAGAGGCTCATCATAGCTGCACAGGAGCAGGCCTTGAGCACCAGAGCAATAGAGGCCCAGATCTACCACACCAGACAAGACCCCAGGTGTAGACTGTGCAAAGAGGCCAATGAGACAATCCAGCACATAACTGCAGGGTGTAAGATGCTGGCAGGGAAAGCTTACATGGAGCGCCATAACCAAGTAGCTGGTATAGTGTACAGGAACATCTGTGCAGAGTATGGGCTGGAAACCCCAAGGTCAAAGTGGGAAACACCTCCAAAGGTGGTCGAGAATGACCGAGCCAAGATCCTGTGGGACTTCCAGATACAGACGGACAAAATGGTAATGGCGAACCAACCGGACATTGTGGTGGTGGACAAAGAGCAGAGGAAAGCCGTTGTGATCGACATAGCAATACCAAGCGACTTCAACATCAGGAAAAAGGAACATGAGAAACTAGAGAAATACCAGGGGCTCAGAGAAGAGCTGGAGAAAACCTGGAGGGTGAAGGCATCAGTGGTGCCCGTGGTCGTTGGGGCACTCGGGGCAGTGACCCCCAAACTGGAGGAGTGGCTCCAGCAGATCCCAGGAAATACATCAGACATCTCGGTCCAGAAAAGTGCAGTTCTAGGAACAGCAAAGATACTGCGCAGAACCCTCAAGCTCCCAGGCCTCTGGTAGAGGACCCGAGCAGGAGGAAAAAGAGACCGCCCGCGGAGGGTGAGGAAGAGTTTTTTTTTATTTTATTTTTTTTATATATATATACTAGCTGAGACCCGGCCTTCGGCCGGGCCTCGCTAGTCTCCACATTTGATATTCTGAGATTATGAGTGATTACAAAGAAATGTCCAACCCATCACACAGTTCAGCTGTAGACCAGTGGTTCCCAACCCAGTCCAAAAACTATGGCCACTACAAATGTTTAAAAGAATGAATGCTCAAAATAATTTCAAACAATCTGCAATTGGAGTGTTTGATGCACCCGTGCTCCTTTCTTATTAACTACATCGACAATATTTTCGCTAAACTCAGGGAATTGAATTCAAGAGACAGTGGGATAATTATGGATAAATATTAGGGGTTCAGCTCTAACGGTTCGGTTCACGGTGCAGGACCCGTGGTTTGGTCCATCACGGTAGTGTACAATCAAAAAAATAATAAGTTGGTTTTGAACTGAAATAGCCTAATGATCGTTGTTAGACAGTATGTATAATCTTACAATAAAATTGGCAATGCTTTCAAAGCTGCTTTAGAATAAAATGTACCTCTGGGCTCACAATACGTGAAAGCAAAATAGAAAACAAATGGTACAGCAGCAACGTAAAAAAAAGGCTACGCAGTGCAGGCCATGCGCTCGTTAAGTTGTTTCATTTTCGCTTTTACTCACACGGAGGATAAATCAGTCGGAGCAGCGCGTTGAGAGGCTCGTGTTTGAGCAGGTTGTGGGCAATGTTTTGCATGTTTTTTTTTGTCTGAGACAATTTGGAGACGGAATACGGCCCACGCGCGCGCGCACACACACGCGCACACACCGCCCTGTTTGGATGCGCGCACACGCACGGCAGTCAGATGTCGTGCACTCGCGATTTTGTGACGGCGGGTTGTCCTCGGACAGCAGCACCAAGGTCCGTATAGACCCTTGGTCAAAGCCCGGGGGCGGTGGGACCGTCACGTGGGGCCGGCCGCGGATGTAGTCTTATATAGCGCTTTTCCAGACGCTCAAAGTTGCTGAACAATTGGATGCATTATTCATTCACCCCATACTCGGTGATGATAAGCGAGGCACCCGGTCTGCGCACATCAACCCCCAGCACCAACCACGCACACACTCACTACTGTCGGCAGGCTTCCTGGTGTTCCCAAACGGTCTCCCATCCCAGTCCTAACCAGGCCCGTCCCTGCTTAGCTTCAAAGTCGGTATGGGAAATAAACATGGCGGCGCCCAGGCGGCGGCCATTGAGATAGCGTTTTCTATAATAGATATATATATATATATATATATATATATATATATATATATATATATATATATATATATATATATATATATATATATAAATCATGTAGCACAAGACAGCAAGGCAGAAATGTCAAAAGAATAATTAAAACTAACCAGTAACATGCAGATTTTGAAGAAACAGCAAAACATTATTTGCAGTGTAAACAGCAAGCCACAAAAGTTTGAATTTGTGCAAACCACTTTTCTTCAAATTCAAAGATCATTTTATTTGTCAAACCATTTGTGAATGATTTGAAATTATATTTCTCTCGTCCTTGATTGTGGAGGGGAGTGTGGGTAGTGAGGGTTGGCAGCCCAGTGAGGGCAGGGAAGGGTGGGAATTCAGCTTCCTGATGGCCTTGTGTATGAAACTGTTCTTCAGTTGACTGGAACTGGCCCGTGGATTCCGCAGGCTCCTTCACAGTGATGGGTCAAGGCCCTACAGTTAGTAATGAACCTCAGAGAAGCATGATATACAGTGTCAATTCTATGTCGACTTTGAGCAGACGCATTCATGAACAACAGGTCTCCATAGTCTAAAATAGATAGGCTTTGAACCTTCAAAGTGTTTGAAAACAGCATTAGTTTGCTCTTCTCAGCATTGAGGACCAGTTTTAGCTGCATAAGTGTGTGATGGACGACATCAAAAGCTTTCTGCAGACATTCTCCTGCTTTAAAGGGGCTAGATGCAAGTTGGCCATTTTATACTCACTACTGCCACCTCAGGTCATACATGTAACTGCACCTTCTATATTAAAGGAGCTATATCCTGCTATTTTAGCCATTCCAAAGTTAAGTATAGGCATTTATATGATATATTGTACCTCTACCACTATGGAGCACTCATTTTTGTGATAAATATAAGTGTTTTCTGGAGGTATTTTTCAAACCCGGAAGACACAACGCTTCGATTCAGTTAACTCCGCCCCCTCTCTCCACACATACAACTTTACCGTAATATAAATAAACAACAATAAGTGAAGTCACTTCACGATGCAGTTATACAGAGTTGACATCTGCAACACAGCTTCATAAATGGCTAACACACATGCTAATATGCTAACACACAAGCTGATACACGTTTGGACTGACTCACCGCTCTGGTCCATCGCTGTTTACATTATGGGACTCGCGTTGGTTATAAAAGTTAATCCACTTTGGTTCTGGTGAAGGTTCACCAAACATCCATCAGTGACAGTCACAGAAAAACACAATTTTGGTGATAGTCGCTGAATCCCGGAGAAAAAAACTGCTGAGTGGCCTCTTCTTGAAAAAGGTTGAATAAACTCCTCATCCTCGTAGCCAAACGCGCTTCTTTTTTTCCGTGACATTATCGTTAGTTAAGAATGAAGAACAGATGTGTCCAGAGTAGGTAACGAGCTCCATCTTCACAGCTGCAGCGCAAACATGACTGATCTGTTCAGACGCTCAGGGGATGTGTTTGTTTTGGCCTCAGCTGACCTGGAAGCACCTCGGGCACATCCTTTTTTTTTTTTTTTTTACTCTTTGTTTCTCTCTTACGACAGAAATAATGAAAACGCTGTTTTACAAATTAAAATCAGGCCGTAAGCATAGAATTAAGACATTACATTACAGACGTCGAGCACTTCCGTTCCGCTGTTACGACACAACTGAACACTCAGTCGTTCACCAGGAGAGGGAGGAGCAGCTGCTCAGAGAGCAGGATTCAGGAGGATTGTGGAGAGCTGCGTGAATGAAGCCACAAATCACTCTGGGGGTGTTTTTGATAAGGAAATAGCATAACAACATGGGTAAAAGCTCTAAAAAGTCGATTTTGCATGATATAGGACCTTTAAAGCCTGTGCATGACGGCAAATTGGACCGGAAGTAACACTGTTTTGAGTGACAGTGCAGGATTTTAGAGGCAGTTGTGGTGAACAGGTTTGGGCTCATTCTACACATTAGGACATTGTTGGAACATGTAGGGGGAGGAAAATACGTAATTTTAACATTTTTAAACTCCTTATAGTCCCTTTAACAGGGTTCAATCCAAAACAGTAAATTATTGTGTCAACCGCCCTGAAAATGCATATTAGCGTCAGACACATTTTGTCCTAGTTCATTGATATGCATGATGAACAGGAGGGGTCCTAATATTGAACCCTGTGGCACCCCCTTGTGGACATTCAAAAATTCAAAACACAGACCATCACATTTAATACACTGGGTCCTGTCACTCAAGTAATTTGTGAACCAGGAGACAACATGTGCCTCAAAATAGCATGATCCACAGTGTCAAAAGCTTTTGACAGATCAATAAAAAGGGAAGCACAATATTGCTTTTTATCAAGAGCAACAAGTATGTCATTTATCACTTTTGTAACAGCCGTGATGGTGCTGTGCTTTTTCCTGAATCCGGATTGCAGTTTAGAATGGAGTTCATTAAAGTACAGGAACTCTTTGAGCTGATCACAGACAAGAAACTCAAGAACTTTTGACAAGACACACAAATTTGATATCGGCCTGTAGTGAGTTAAAACACTTGGATCACCTAATTTTAATAAAGGGGTAACAAGAGCAGACCAAACAAGTGGGATGTCTTTGTTTTGGATTGAAAGATTAAAAAGGAACGTAAGAGGCTGTGCTACATAATCAGCTGCTATTTTCAAGAAGTAGTGCTCTATCAAGTCTGGTCCAGGGGGTTTCCTGTGATCTAAGGCTTTGAGAGCTTTATGCACTTCCTGCACAGTAAAAGGAACACAATTAAAAAGGTCTCCAGAAGACATTGGAGGTTCCGTGCAGGGAGTCTCCTTCATCAGTCAGCTCCAGAGGTGCTGGCATTGTTTTGTAAATACAAAACATAACTTCATGTACATACAAACATTACACAGTTAAAATTAGGGATGCACGATAATATCGGCCGCCGATAATTATCGGCATTTATCGGCATTTTGGCGCCATCCCCGATAAGCCGATAAAAAACAAAATGTGGCCGATAATTACGCCCGATAATTATAAACTCAAATTACATTGAATCTGCAGCTCCAGCTCGCTGCCTTTCTCTCGGCGGCGGCACCGCCCCGCACGTCCTGCAGCCCGGAGCTGCTGCAGACTCAGGACAGCACATTTATACACTCTCCACGGCCGACTTTTGCACGGTTTTCGCTGAAAAATACGAGTATTCCATCGAAGCAGCGCTGTGCAGGCGCTCTCCACGAAAGAAGAGTTTTTTTACTTTTTACATTGTTGTACCTTCAACATAAGCCCCGCAACAAAATGAGAAAAAGACGAGGTAATGCGAACCACGGACCCGCTCATGTAAGTTACTGGAACAGAGCGGGGCCTAAACACATATTGGGCCAGATCTTGTGGCGGCGCACGGGGCGGCGCAGGCTCTTGGCGAATTATTTTCCGAGTGGCGGCGCTATATGTGCCATTCGCCTCCGCCACCTGCGAGGGGGCGTCACAAGAGGAGGTGACTGCACTGATGGAAACACGGCTGACGTTCACTTCCTCGTTAACATTGCGCTGTCTTGCGTTCTTTCTTAAGCCTTAGGCTCTCACAGGTCAAACTAAAAACTTTATTTACCCCATCGTGAGCTAAACGATGTTCACGTCTCAAGAGAAAAAGAGCTACAGCGTCCGCTGTGGCGCGGATCGGCCGCGCTTGGCGTGAACGCGAAGCAAAACAAAAGCACATGTTCACCCCCCACTCCCCCACAACCACTCTCCTGGACGCGGAGTCGATCTGGTTGGAGGAAAATGTGTGTCTCAACCCACTTAAATGCGCCAAGTCTGGAGTGGCAAGATCACAAAGTGCTCCTACTGAGCGCAAAATGTCACGCTATCGTCTCCGTTTTGATGCACAAGATCGGGCCCAGTGTCTTCGTATTTCTGATCAAATAAACACGATAGCCCCGCGATTGAAGCGCTATGAATGAGAGAAGCGTTCATGCATAAAGCGTTCATGCATAAATGAGCCCAATGCAGGAGAGAGAGTTTTGTTTTTGTGCTGTCGTATTGCATTATTTGTCAAACTCGACGCAGATTTAGCATCACTTCTCTCTCATGAGATGCCTCTAGACTCAGTGAAATACTATAAAACTGTCTATATTCCAGTATTGTAAATTAGAGATTCATTAGTATGATGTCAACAAAAAGAAAAATACTAGGAAGGAAGTAGTAGTAGTAATATTCTTCTTCTTTTTTTTTTTCTTTTTTTTTTTAAATAAGATGTGGCACAGATGAGCAGAGACAGACCTGCTCAGATGATGGAACTGTAAAAAACCAGAGCTTTAGAGAAAGGTGGAGACCCAAACCCAAAGTAAAACTCATTATTTGATTTATATTTATACACTTGTATATTGCTTGGTAGAGTTACTACATTTTGGGCAGAACTGTGAACTGTTACAGTGAGTTCTTGTCACAAAATAAAGTGCAAATATATATACATAATTATTGGTGTCATTATCGGTTATCGGTATCGGGACATGCGGAATTTTCGGTTATCGGTTCAAAATGGCATTATCGTGCATCACTAGTTAAAATACTTAACAGCAAACAAAGATCACAATACCACCCATCTTGGAGGCCTCTGAAAGCCTCTTGGTCGTCAGCTCTTTTACAGCTGACCATACATGCTCTTAAACTGGGATCTAAATCCATGGCAAAAGGTAATTTGGCTTTGTGACTTTTCCGGATCAATTGTTAAATGCTGCTCCAGTGTTTTTCAATATGGGCAGGATCGGTCCAAGTGTTGGACTTCATTCTATAGACATGCAGATTGTGCATATAATGCATATAATTTCTGCTTTAAAAACTGTCTCTCTCAGGCGCGCGTTTATGAAAGCAGCCTGTATGGCAGGAAACTGCTCTACGAAGCGCTCCACCATCAGAAAGAAACTATTCCATCTAGTCTTGCCATCAAGTAAAATGGAATGCTCAGAAAGGCCTGTAAAACATTACAATAAGATAAGATAAGATAAACCTTTATTGATCTCACAAAGGAGAAATTCACTTGTTACAGTCAGCGTTCAAGAAGATCACACAGAGTTAATAAAGTGCAGCTGATGCAGAGATTATTGCACATGTTACTTTACAGTCTTATTGTACAGTCTGACAGCAGTAGGGATGAAGGCTTTGCGGTAGCGCTCCGTCCTGCACTGAGGGTGTCTCAGTCTGCCACTGAGAGAGCTGCACGGCTCTTCTACAGTCCCATGCAGTGGGTGGGAGGTGTTGTCCATGATGGAGGTGAGCTTGGCTAACACCCTCCTGTCCCTCACCTCCTCCACAGGAGTCCAGGAGGCAGCCCAGGATGGAGCTGGCCCTCCTGACCAGCTTGTTCAGTCTGTTCTTGTCCCACTCTGTGCTGCTCGGGGCCCAGCACACGGCAGCGTAGTGGAGAGCAGAGGCGACCACAGAGTCATCAAAAGTCCTGAGCAGAGGCCTGCTCACTCCGAAGGACCTCAGTCTCCTCAGAAGGTGGAGGCGACTTTGGCCCTTGTACAGGGAGTTGGTGTTGTGGGACCAGTCCAGTTTATTGTTGAGGTGAACATCCAGGTACTTGAAACTGTCCACCTCCTCAATGTCCTCCCCCTGGATGTTCAGCGGTGTGTGCGGTAGTGGCTTCCTCGTGAAGTCGATCACCATCTCACCACAGAGCGGAGGTGGGTGAGGATGAGCCACTCCATCGTCTTCATTAGGTGGGAGGTCAGGGCGACTGGTCTGTAGTGGGCCGGTTCCCTGGCGTGCGCTGTTTTAGGAACTGGGATCAGACAGGAGGTCTTCCACAGGACGGGGACCTTCTCCAGGCTGAGGCTCAGGTTGTAGATGCGGCAGAGGACCTCAGAGAGCTGGTCTGCGCAGGTTCTCAGCAGCCTGGGACTGATGCCATCTGGTCCTGCAGCTTTCCCCCGCTTCAGTCGCCTCAGCTCTCTCCTCACCTGTTCCAGTGTGATGGAGAGGGGGGAGTGAGGGGGGGACTGGTGTGGGGGTGGACTGCCGGGGGTGGGGCATGTGCTAGAGGAAGTCCGTAAGGTGGGGGCTGGAGACGTGGGTGCAGGGGGGCTGGAGGCAGGTGAAGGTGGTCGGGGGAGGGGGGCAGTGTCCACTGGGCTGGAGACGTGTGAAGAGAAGGGAGTGGGGGGAGAATCAAACCGGTTGAAATGTTCGTTGAATTCATCCGCCCTGTGCTGGTCTCCATCAGCTGTCCCTCTGGCACTCTGTCCAAAACCGGAGATGTTCTTCAGTCCCCTCCATACGTCCCGTGCGCTGCCCTGCGCCAGCTTCTGCTCCAGCTTCTCGCCATAGTCCTTCTTCGCCTTCCTGATCCGCCACTGGAGTTCATGCTGGACTCTCCTCTGCTCCTCTCTGTCCCCTGAGTTGAAAGCCCTTTTCTTTTGGTTCAGGAGGGCTTTAAGTTCAGGGGTCACCCAGGGGTGGTTGTTGGAGAAACACCGTACCTTCCGGGTTGGTACAGTGTTTTCCACACAGAAGTTGATGTAGTTCGTGATGCAGTGGGTCAGGCCGTCGATGTCATCTCCATGAGAGCTGCAGATCATGTTCCAGTCTGTGGTCTGGAAACAGTCCCTAAGTCTCTCTTCAGCCTCTTCACTCCACACTTTCACAGACCTCTTCTGTGCTGGCTCCATTCGCACCTTGGGTGTGTAATCCGGCCGCAGTAGGACGAGGTTGTGGTCTGAGCGTCCGAGCGGGGGGAGGGGGGCAGAGGTGTAAGCGCCCTTCACGTTAGCAT
Organism: Gobius niger; assembly: GCF_951799975.1. NCBI lineage: Eukaryota > Metazoa > Chordata > Actinopteri > Gobiiformes > Gobiidae > Gobius > Gobius niger. Next base: position 6,513,615 of record NC_136858.1, on the reverse strand, counting down.
ACAGAAGGTCCAGGGTTTTATTGTTCCTTGTGTGGCACTTAACATACTGCGTGAGTGTGGGGATAGTGGCGGAAAGAGAGGCGTGATTAAAGTCACCGGTGATGAGCAGCAGGGCGCGGGGATGACGCATCTGGGTCTGGGTCACGGTACTGTGGATGCGCTCACAGGCTGCGGCGGCGTCAGCCGAGGGAGGGATATACAAGCACAACACGACCATGTGTGAAAACCCCGTTGGTAGATACCTAGGCCTCATGCTGACGACGATCATCTCCAGGTCCCGGGTGCATATCTGTTCTTTCACGTGCGCGTGGCCGGGGTGGCACCATCTCTCTTTCACAAACACAGCTACTCCCCCGCCTTTCTTCTTCCCGCTCCCCTCCACACACCGGTCTGCGCGCGCAAGTTTAAATCCGTCCAGGGAAACCACAGAGTCCGGTATATTCCCGTTCAGCCACGTCTCCGTAAAGCACATCAGTCCGCGGCCAGCTCCTCGGTCTTGTTAGCGATGGAGCGCACATTACCCAGGATCACTGAGGGTAGCCATCTTCTCCTCTTGCGTCCACCTCTGCAGCCTCTGCATTTTCTGCGTATCTCGGCGGGGATCACCGGCCTCTCCACATGCATGAAAGTTGAGTCCTTGAGTCCAAGAAGCTGCTCCCGTGATTAAACAAGAGGACCGTGTGTGTCACCGTGGCAACGAGAACAACAAAAAAGGAGATGCAGATCCCAAAAATGCCGAAGACATCGCAAATAAAAGGGAAAGTGCAACAAAAAACAGCTTCCCCTGTGCACAAATGCACAATGTCTAGTCTACTTGAAGACAATTTTAAAAAACACGTCTATAAATAAAGATAAAAGCAAAAACTGTAAAACAGGTAACAGAGCCAACGTAACTAGCTGCCAGCAGGGGCTGGCGCCATAGCAACATCACAATAAAACAAATAATATATGATGATTATCAGAAAATTAATTTCAGTGATTTTATAACCAACTCACCTCAAAGCTTCCACTTTTCCATCCAAACTGGCTTTGACAGGGTTGACCTTTTCAGCCATACAACTATGGCCCTTATTCACCCAGCCCACTTTGACATACTGGGCATATTGAAGATCTTGTGTGCACCCAGATTAAGGGTGAGCACAAAGCACCCAGTCTTTCTAGCACTCATCCTTCTTCTGGCCACATCCATATTTGCTGCATTATCTAATGTGACGCCAGTATGTCCCCAATCTCCTCTGCAATTGCTTCCCCAGTTTGTGACGTATACACAGCTCTTGTATGAAGACTTTTTTTCTTTTAATTTGCCCTCTGGTATATAGTGGATAGAGACGGTGAGGTGGTGGTCCATCCATCTGCTGTTAGTGCCACTTCTTGGACATCGTTTAATTTGTGAATCAGATTCTGTTTCTCTATTGCATACTAGGCAGGGTTAGAGTATTGGTATTATAACAGGTCCCTGCTGGGGCAGCAATATTTGGGGTTTAGAGTTTATGTCATATTTCTGTGAAATACATAAAAAACATAATAAATTAGCAGAGATTAGGGAGTAAATAGCCTACAATACAACTAATAAAACAAAATAATCATCTGAGGAATTCCCTGTGGCTTCCTTTTCTTCAGTCATTTTGCTCCCTTTAGCGAATGGATTCTTAAAGGTTGGGGTTTGAGGTGTAACCAGGGTTGATGCTTTGCACTTTTTTTCTGAAATGTTTCACATCATGTCCTAAGTAAATTTAGAAACACTGTACTACATGTGAAGTTTTAAAGGGCTGTCAGTGTGAAGTTTCTGTGATGATTTGAGGAGCCCTGTCTTCTGCTGCTGTTGGTCCACTCTGCTTTATTAAGTCCAGAGTCAGTGTAACCATCTACCAGGAGATTTTAGAGTATGTCATGTTTCCTTCAGCAGTCAAGCTTTATGGAGATGCTGACTTCATTTTCCAGCAGGACTTGGCACCTGCCCATGCAGCTAAAAGTACCAAAACCTGATTCAATGACCTTGGATTACTGTGCTTGATTGGCCAACAAACTCGCCTGACCTGAACCTTGCCAAAAGAAAGATGAGAGAGATGAGACCGAACAATGCGGAAGAGCTGAAGGCGCTATTGAAGCATCCTGGTCTTCCATAAAACCTCTGCAGTTCCACAGGCTGAGAGCATCCATGCCACGCTGCTTTAAGGCAGTCATTCAAGCAAAAGCGGCCCAAACCAAGTACTGAGTACATATTGATATCATGTACTGTAATGAGTGCTGTTTACTCCGTTTTCCATCCAGAACATTTTAACGACTGTCCCTTGCGGGAATGTCAAGTACCTTAAAAACATCTCTAAAAATCCTCTTTGAATGATCTGCTTCACACAGTCAGATTGTTGTTGACTGATAAAGTCTTTGAACAAGAAAAGAAAGCCAATAACCATAACTGCCTAATCCAATCAGTCACTGATATTAATAGTGCTGTAATTTTCTACTTGGTGACATTTGCTGATGTGTAGTTGGTGTGTTTTCCCACAGACACTGCTCTAATCATGTGATCTAATTAGCTGTGTGTTGGTTTGTACTGAGATTTGCATACAGGTGTCAAATCCTCTCAACTTCACCTTGGGCAAATAGGACCTATCCACTTCTGCTCTGAAAATCCCACTATGTGTGTAAATATAGTATTTATATATTCACTTGCCGGATTGGTTTACTCATATCCTTTAGGTTGTGTTCACTTTGTAGCATTTGAGGATGTCTCAGATATATAGTGTAGAAACAGTTTTTGAAAGAATTCCCTAAAGAAGAAAACTGATGTTGAAATGGATCATTATTTGGGGTGACTGGATTGACAAACCTGCCACATTCATCTTTTGGCTGAAAGTCCTTTCTACTGACATGTTTTTTGAATATAGTCACCACTTTTGTACACCTTTTCGAGAAAATAATCGGACCTTGGTTCATACATGTGTTGCATGTATACATGTGACATCATGCATAGCTCAGGCCGCCATTTTGAATACCGAAATAGAATTATGGAGTACAACATCATGTAATAATATTTCTACTCAGGATGAAAATGAAAAATAACTGATTGACAGTGGCATTTGTGGGCTCGTAATCATTGCTCGAGAAGATAAGAGTAAAAACATATATATAGTGTATTATAGTGAATAGGCCTAAAGTTCCATTGGACCCATACAGCGATGACATCATCACTGAACAATCCCAAGAAGGCAAAGCGTCATTACATGTGGGTGTGGCCTAGCCGAGGGGGAAGAAACCTCTCATTGGAATCACTATTTTCCACTATTTGCGGCAACTCAAAAATCAGGTCCATATGGTTGTTTTTTCACAAACTGCACTTGTTGCTAATGTTAGCAATAAGTAGCATGAAGCTAATGTTAACTTCCTGGGTAGCATTGTCAATTTTTTTAAGTATATATGAGCTATTGAACCACTTTGCTCCTCCATGTCTCTGTGTCTTTATTTAGTAGAAAAATATACTCATAATTCAGCATTTGTTAAAGTAAAAGTAATGGGAGGAAGTTCATTTGTTTTCTCTTTGTTTTCCCTCTGGCTGCTTTGAACATGACAGCAACTCCAAAGACGCCAACTGTATCTATAGCTCATGTTAGCATTGAAGACTGTGATTATGTCTTAACGTCAGGTGGAGCAGGTGCCAGCCCAAGTCAAGTGACTAATATCACCACAATGCTTTGACGCCGTTTTTGGACACTTTCATGAGAAAATATTTCTCATCATCAGCATTTTCATGGTTACCATAGTTACCACCATAGCATTTGCAGCTGCCCACCACCTCAACTTTAAACTATAGCCTCTTTACACTGTTGTGACACAACCTATTGCTATCAGCAGTTTTGGGAATAATGGCATCTCCAAAAAACATTAGTAAATGCCTGCGATTTTCTAGTAACAAGAAATTTAAATTACTATTGTTCTTTAGAATGACATCCCGTCACTGTCAGGAATAGATATTTATTAGTCAGAGGTGGTAGGATTGGTTCCAGCTGAAGACAATTTCTCATTTTGCATGAAGCGTTACTCTTATAAGCTGGGCCTGATGCATCCACATAGTCTGCACCGAGTTATGCAGATAAAAAATCATTATTTTACAAATTTGCCTTTCTTTTTCAGCCTGCATTTCTTACCCATGTGGACACTTCTCTGTAATCTCCGCTGGATTGGACTGCAGCAGTTTAAACGCCCCTCCGAGTTACAGCAGAACACCGTTAGCCTACACCATCATGAATAATGAATAGGGTGACCAGATTTCCCACAACTAGGACACAATGGGTGTTTTTTTAGTTTGTAAAGGTCTAATTAAATGGCCTAATCAGCATTGAAGTGGTGAAAAACAGAACACCTGGGACAGAGATTGTGTAAACTAGGACTATTACATGGGACAGAGGGACAGTCACAACTGGGACTGTTCTGGGTCATTTGGGACATCTGGTCACCCACCCCTGTGAATTCCTTTTTTGTTTTAACATTTTCCTAAATTTATCCTTTTACTTTTTTATTTTCACCCTATTCTAAATAATGGAACTGGCTCCAAACATCTCAAATTGATAGCATGAATAAGCTTCAGCTAGCCCGCACTCAATGCTATGGGGGCCTATGCCCATTGGTCATGAATGAACAACGCAATGCAGCAGCTCTTTCCCTTAGTCATGATCTGACAGAATTACATAACATAACGTGTGTAACTTTTATGATCAGGCTTCTGCTGCAGTTAAAGCTTTTTAAAGTTGTAACTCTGAAGGCTACTAAAGCTCAGATGTGCACCTATTTAATCGATGATGGCTTATGCTATGTGGGGTGGTACAGTTTGTGGTAAACAACAAAAGGGACCAACGAGGAGATGGTGATAGACTGTGGAGGGAGCTGTGCAGGAGGAAGAGGAAGGACGAGGTGGAGCTGACCAGTGCAGGACACCACGCTCTGAGACAGGGACAAGCCCAGGAGGCGGTGCACCGTTTCAGATGATCAGAGGAGACAGAGGGCAGCTACAGTTTCTCCATCCTCCAAGGTCATGCGGGTGGAGTGGCTGAAGGACAACGAGATCATAGACCCGGCCGAGGACAGGAACTTCTACATCACCGTGGACCACAACCTGATCATCAAGCAGGCGCGTCTGTCCGACACGGCCAACTACACCTGTGTGGCCAAGAACATCGTGGCCAAGCGCAAGAGCTCCACCGCCGTGGTCATCGTCTACGGATTTCCCATCAACCAGTGCTCCTCCTGTGACCAAAACAGTGAAGATGGCGGCCGCGACACAACGATCTTTCACCAAAGAAAAAAAAGAGTGGAAAAAGAGTGGTGCGCACTGAATGGGTGCTGCTGCCGGATGCTCTCTCATCGAATGCAATTTCTCCATCTGTGAGATCAATAAAGTATCATCATCTTATCTTACTGAATGGCCAGGTGTTGGGGTATGGCCCATGGACTGTTAAAGCCTGTAACAGTCCAATGGTGAGAGTCATTATTACAGTTATTAATGAATATGTGCTACATTCAGATATGTTGTATATGTACGTTGTTGGACTGCAATGCATTGTGCAAACTGCTTTGTTGTGATGGTGTTTTGTGATTGATCAAATAAAGCCAAATAAAGCTCAAACAAGGAGCTTTAATGCAGATCTTACATTTGGGGAGAAATAATGTGACAATAATGTGACAAATTACCTGAAGAATGTAATGTGCCCGACACTGGCTTTAAGACAACTTGTTCTCCACCCGTCAGCAGGGGGCGCTTGTTGTCTGGTCTAGACCGTGTAATTATGATTTGTACTAAATAATGATTGAATAATGTTTCTGAAGGACTAGTGCTGTGCTGTGCATGTGTCCCTGCTCTGGACAGAGGGCGTGGTCCGTTGTGTTGGTCAGACTCATGCTCGTCGTAGATCAGAAGTTTGGTAAGTCCTGAGCCCCTGTAACTCTGCGCCCCTCGACTGTGGACTGACCGGACCAGCATGTTTCTGGACGTAGGGGAAAGCGGAGTACCCGGAGGAAACCTAGTTTCTAAGGTTTTAGCTATTGTGGCTTGTTTCCTGCACAGATAGAGCATCAGCTGCCTTATGTCACTCTGCTCATGTGATCTTGGTGTTTTTCTAAACACATTCTTAGTCCAAGCTGCAACTCTAAGACAACTAAAGACAGTCTGGGTCACACTGACAATACAATTGCAGTAGTTACTATCATGGAATTCCTACTTGCCCTGCACCTCAATTTCAAACTCTTTAGAATGTTGTGATGTCACGTGAACTCAACCGTCTTACTATACTCGCTGTTTTTAGACCTTTACAATGGCCTAAAAACATACCCAAAACCCAACTTTATCTGAATCTCCTGTTGAAATAACAACAGAATTGTTTCACACGTAATTAGAATAGTATAGCTCACCATTTCTCCAGGGAAAATGAAAATATTTTAATATTTAACATAAGATGAAACATTATGTTATGATTAATGTCAGAAACGACTTACCAAAGAAAATCCAGAGTGAATGTAATATTTCTGTGTGATCAGATGTTTACAAAGAACCTGTAGTCAGATCTGGGTCACACTGACAATACAATTGCAGTAAATCCAATTATCACTTTACAGTAAAGGGAGCCTGATGAATTGATTCATAATTTAGTAGTAATGAGTAGTTTATGATGATGATAAAGAAGTCTTAGTGCAGAAGATACAGAAAAAAAAACAACCCTTGTATAAACTTACAAGTAAAAACGAACTCATCATGAGTTCATGTTGTGTCCTTTAAACTAAAGTGTTGCAGCTTTGAAAAGATACTATGGACCTTTGTTTTGGAGAGCAGTAACACACATTCAAGACTTTTATTCATTCCTTTGCGTGTGTTTTGTATAACTACACAATAATTTAATTCATCAAAGTTTATATATGATTTATAAGGTGTTTAAAATAAAATAATGTGGAATATACAGTATTCTCTTTTACGGGCATACTATACTCCCAAATACCTTTAAGAATATGTTGCACTGCAGGTGAAAACAGTGATTTTTCACGCCGTGGTCAATGAGGAGATTATTGCTGATTCTTGCCTTAAAATCCTAGTTTTCTCTTTGCGACGCCTACAGTATTTCATCATGTTTTATCGCGAGCGGGACAGAGATTTCCAGGCAGTAACTTCAGCATTGCGCTGCATCGGTTGTTTTCCCTCACGCGCATTCATTCACAAATACTGAGGCTGTGACTGAGATGACGCTGTACTCCAAATATGGTCATTTCCTTTGTGGGAGACAGCAGCGGCTAAAGACAGGGCGCATACATTTTAGGGACAATTCCATTCCACTCTTTAAAAACATCTGTCCTTTAGTCGCTCCGACAGGGTCCACATTGTACAGGCTCAGACTCAACAATATTTGGAAGGATTTTGTTGCTTTCGACTATTTTTGTGCATTAAAAATGCAATTTTAATATGAAAACATAAAATTACAGAGAACTTGCAATAAATGTTTTTCCTGTGTTCATATCAGTGATGTTCAGCACAAGTTACGAATTGATAACTGTGATATACATATTTTCTTCTATCCACCTGCAGCATCTCACCTTAAAGGGGCTGTATGGAAGTTCTCAGTTTTATACTCGCTACTGCCACCTGAGGTGTAATACGTAACTGCAGTCTCTGTGTTAAGCGCGTGCATGACGCGCGCATCCTAGTACACGCACGGATAAACAGAAACAACAGCATTTGCATCCCGTTTTGCACAGATTTGCAGACATGACTTCAACTGAGGTAAGAAAGTGTTATTTGTGCGTTTTGTCAACGTAGACAAAAATCTAAGATGTATGTCACATTGCCAATTTCTCATCACTGCCAGTTGATAAATCACCAGGCCACAATACACTACATGCTAAGCAAAATAAACAATGCAGACCCACATAGCTACTATAAATTTCTCTAATAATTATAGCTAACAAACTAGCATAACAATGACTCAACAGAACGAACATTCACTGAAGTTGCAAAAAACTTGCTTTGAAAACGTACTACTGGCTAAAGGCAATGATACGCTGATAGCTTGTACATTTATTAGCATTAGATATTATTTTTCACGTAAACCTGTAATTGTGTCTTACCTATCGAGTAAAAAGAAAGCTAACGGTGAGTCTTTTTTCATACCGAGAGCATCTCTTAGCACTCGCCATCGCTGAAAAGCTGCTCCAATATTCACTCTCGTCTTTGACCTGCGCCGGTCTGACTCCAGTTTACTTCGCTTAATTGCGCCCGAAAGTTGTCGCTTCACTTTCTTGTGTTTTCTTGGGGTCTGTGATGGTGTTTCCGCTGGGCTCGAGGCCGATCTCTTCTTGCTTTCCGCAGACTCCATCCTCACTGTTCAAAAGTTACCTCCTTAGAGCGGAGAAATGGATACCTGCGGCAGCTGCTCGGGCACGCGCATGACGTCACGCGCTCTGCAACTTCGGCCCGATGTACACTTTTCTTATTGACAGTGCAGGCTTTTAGAGACAGTTGTGGTTAACAGGGCTGGGCTCATTCTACACATTAGGACATGGCCGGAACATGTAGGGTAACGAAAATACTTCATTTAACATTGTTAAACTCCGTATAGTCCCTTTAAAGGAACAGGCCACTGTTTTTCCATGCTCATCTAAGCTCAGGTAAGAACATATCTCAGTATGTTCTTACCTGAGCTTAGACGAGTTGATGTGTACCTGTCTGGTCTTTGTGTGTGGCCTCAGTCTCGCAAAAAGACCAAAGATGTTGTTATTCCTAAAGTCAACAAAAAGACTCACGGCGAGGACTCAGGACGCTCTGATTTTTAAAACCTATTTTAACTGATATCTATTTATCTAGTCGTACTTACTTATATATTTATTTATGTTAATTTATGATATTAGTGATATATTGTATGTTACCTGTATCTCACGGTCTGCTCTTCACGCTGTTCATGCTCAGACAGAGGGAGGGCTGAGGGCGAGTCGCTGCCAACATCACTTCAAAAAGCCTGCCGCTGACTCCCTGCCCTCCCTCAACAAACTGCGACATCGCGGTACATACACTTTAGCTTCGAAGGTAAATGTTTTTAGCTCAGAGCGCCCAAGGACCCCCCCCCCGCTCCTCTTCACAACAGCACCAACCAAACTTCTGATTGGCTGGTAGCACTGGACATATTTCACAAATTTAGTTTATTTATCCATTTGTTCATTTGAGCAGTTAAAATTCTGCTCAAAAGGAGTGGGCCGAAGCAAAAGCTTATAAACGCCCACCCCGAAATCATTGCAATAAAAGTGGATATCACAACAATAGTACAAAAGAACATATTACAAAGTACGAGAGCCTTGGAACACAGCATGCGCACACGTGAACACAACATACCCGTTTGTGATTTAACACATTATGATACAATGATGCATTTAGCAACATCATAATTGGATTTGCCTCCTTAGCAAGGAACCTGTTACCTTTCAAAGCGTCTGTTTTAACACGGACCACCCTTACAAAGCACTTAAGGGAATGTTCATGTAATTAACAGAATTTAGCAGAAGAGAAGCGAAGCACAACTACTACAACAGTCTCGTTACATATACAATGTTTGGTACAAAGCAAGTTACAAACGGCGAACGATTGTCAGTCGAATGGTTATCAATGTCATCAATCAATGCCAATGAATTATGTAATATGTAGTAAGTATTTAAGCCCTGCATAGTGTAGTGCGTTAAAAAGCCAGGGTGTAGAGCTGGCTAGTTGAAGAGGGCATTAGCTCCCCATCAACAAACCCCCACCCAGCTGCCCTAACATCTGTTTTTTATTTTATTTTATTTTTTAGAAGATGTTCCTGTACTGTGAGGTGCATTAAAAGACTTTGGGAGTTGGGAGGGGCCTCTCAGCAGATTTGTAGCCCGCCTGCCCTAATTCTCTATTTGCAATTATAAACAATAGAATGACAACCGTTCAGAGCAGCAAATTGATCCTACTGCTCCCCCTAGTGTCAACGTGTTTCTTCTTCTCTGTACTTTTCAAAAATCTTTTGTTTGTATTTGTATTTGAACAGGTTGAGGTTTGGACATCGTTTCATCTCCATCTCCAATTTATTCCACAATTGTACACCATTAACTGTCAGGCTGAAACTTTTCAAAGTTGAGCTATGACTCTGAGTCCTAAAGTTTAATTCATCCCGTAATTCATAACGACCAGTACGTTCTTGGAACCTTCTTTGTGTTTGGTTTGGTAACAGTTTATATCTTGCTTTGTATAACATCTGTACAGTTTGGAACTCAACAATGTCGCAGAACTTCATGATCTTTGATTTGAAAAATAGTGGATTTGTGTGGTCTAAAAACCCAACTTTATGAATTAATCTGACAGCTCTTTTTTGCAGCAATACTATTGGTTTAACTGTGTTTTTATAGGTACTATCCCAAACCACAGTACAATAGTATAAATAGGGCAAAATCAGTGAATCAGTAATTATTCAAAATAACAGAAATCCGCCATAGCAACAGAGAACTTTAACCCTTGGAGTAGTTACACGATCCAAGTATAGTTTAACAAAATGAAACATGTTGATTTTCTAAGTGGATACAAAGGGGAACTAAGGCGTAATAATACCTTAGGAGCACTTCGACGTCCGCACAGTAATATACTGCATTAGCTCGTCCAAGCTGAGGTTAGAACATATCTCCGTATGCTAAAGCAGTGGCCTGTTCCTTTCAGTGTTGAACCTGTTGCCTTAGGGGCACATTCAGACGGGAGTTTATTCACGGGTTTGCTCTTTTCACCGCCGTATCTCCAGTGAAATCATTGTGATTATCATTAATTCCTCATGATCATAAATGAGGTCAATGCCTTCATTATCTGTGTGAATTCATGAAGCCTAATGGACCTGTTCGTTCATGAGGAATTCATGCATGGACTGACCATAAATTTCACATACCCTTATTAAAAAGTAATACCATGTATTACCATTTCTCTGACTGATTCATTCAAAACAAACAAGCTCACTGCCACAGCCTCCGCTTCACAGCTAGAAGGTCCCGGCTTCGATTCCCACCAGGACGGGGCCTTTCTGTGTGGAGTTTGCATGTTCTCCCCGTGTCTGCGTAGGTTTCCTCCGGGTACTCCGGTTTCCCCTACCACTAAAAAAATGTGCAATAGGTGAATCCTCCAGCCAGGTGATTCTGACCATCAGCCTGGCTCCACATCATGGAGATGGGTCCCCGAGCACGGCACTGCCGTCGACCACTGCTCCTGACGGGTTGCCTCGGTTGCCTTTGGCATCGAAGGATGGGTTAAATGTAGAGGACAAATTTCCCTACGGGGACAATAAAGTATACAAATAAACAAAACAGTAGTCGCGTTGCTAACTAGGCTAAATGTGATCTTGAACTGCCTGGTTTCAGATGTATCATTATCACATTGAGTGTGTAGAAATAATCAATCTTATTGCCAGCACATAAAAGTTATAAAAACTTTCGGAGAGGCCATATGATTTCTGTTGTGTCATGGTTATACAAACTGTTTGTGCAAATGTACTATAAATGTTCTGGTCAAATTATTATCAGACTGTTCTGGTGAGAATAATGTCAGACTGACCAAACTGTAAGGTTAATGATTAATGGTCAAGCAAACTTGTTTTGCCCAAAACTGCACGTATTATCTGAGTCAAAAAGTCAAGTGTACGTCTGGTTTAGAGGCAGGACTAACAAGTATATAATGACTATAGAGACTTCCATAGACAGACTTCCAATCGAATGCTTGTTGAGATGTAACTTGTATTTTTGTGCTATTGATTGAATAAAGACCTCTTCGAACGAACTTATCTTCCTGAGAGTCATTTTGAAGTCTCGGACCGGAGCAGATAATTATGTTGATAATCGCCAAAAACAAGGCAAGGCAAGGCAACTTTATTTATACTGCGCATTTCGTACACAAGGCAACTCAATGCGCGTAACAAACAAAACAAAAAGACTTGTTATAATTTTTTTTAGTTCAAAGCTAGACTAACACACCTTATGTGTAATTTTGGGAGCTCTGTGATGAACAGAACTGACCTGCTCGGTCCTCTTTCAGCCTCTGTCCATCCATGTTTTTCTGCTACTGGACCTGATTTATACCTCGAGCTAAACTATTTAGAACACAGTCTAAAGCTTGATCGAAATATGGAGTTGCTGTTGTCATGTTGGATCTGTTAATAAACTTTTTTTTTTTTAAATGTTTTTCTGTAAACAAACTACAAGTTACGTATGTGGAATAGTGCGTCATCGTCTTGCCGTCCCTCCTCGTTCTGTGATTGGTCCAAATTCATGTGAACAGTTCAGCCATGGTCCCCAGACTGTGCAGTTCAAAATGATTAAGGTATTCCCAGGCTAATTAACCCCCACCTGAACCCAGCACATTTTCTCCAGTTTGGCTTTACCTAAATCTAAAAGGCTCAAATGGCGCATGTATCATAAAACATGCAATATCTTTGTTTCTAGAAAAAAAAAAAACTGTGATTTTGATCAAAACTAGCCTCTGTCTTTCTCAGGAACCGAGCCACGTAGAATTAAACGGTTTTCACCTACTGAGAGCTTTGAGACTCATCTTTCAAACGAGCCACAGCATATGTCCATAGCTATAACATAGAATACGCTATGATGCTACATATATCATGAAAAATGCTCTGGATTGTTGACAGCTAAATCCCAAAACCAGCGCAGCACTCAATGTGTTAAGGCACCCGTAGCTTAGATGTAAGGAAAGTCCTATTCCGATGGCTCTCCGCTCTCTTGTCCTCGTCCCCGATGACAGTTTGTGGCTAATAAAAGCATCGGGCCATATTTAAAGTGGATAAAGCTTTATCGGAGGCTGTCGCAGAGGCTCATTAGTTGTAAAGTTGACTTCCAGGACAATCCCACACCATCTGTTGTTTACTGTCACACGGCTGATCCCTCATATTTCATCTGACACTGTCTGCTCCGCATTATAGTCATGTCCTTGTAATTGTGCTGTATGTCCGCGCCTGACAGCTCATCCATATTGTTTACTTATAATGCTGTTCGCTATTAATTTAGGCTCATAACGCTGTAAAACACACACTCTAACCAGCACACATCTACACAGCTCTTTCTACCACAGCCCTCTGAAAGGCCACTTTACATTTCTAACGGATTCTAAGATTGTACTCATGATTGTTAGCGAAGACTTAGATGGATTAATTTATCCCCAAAGACCCCAAGAAGCTAATGCTAACAAAATGATCATATGCATTCTTGTGATCTGATGGACGGATAAAATCAGCTGAAGAACATCTGTACACTTTATAACTATCAAATAAATAATAGCTTCAAAAGTCCAAACACTCAGCTTTTTCCTTCTTTTCCAAAGATTACTGATGTTACTGAGGCTGAATACACTAAATGTGTTCAGCAGTGGAAAGAAAGCAAGCTGAATCCAGCCAAATCAGTTTCAAAGCTCGAGCGCTAACACATATTTCTGGACTTCTAGAAATAAAAGTCCAGATAAACTGTTCTGGTCTGGGGCTGCTGCAGACTCACTATAAGCCCAGAGAACGAGATTAGCTGACGCCTGATCATCATGAATGACCAGGTCATTCTGTCAATAGATTTCTACTTCCCTAACGACATGCCAGGAATCACTGGGCTTATGAGACATCATTTTCACACAGATCTTCGCAAATGTTTGACTGATCAACACAAAACAAAACGTGTTGTGATTCAGACCGTCCTCTCTCTGAGCCTTAAGTACCCACATGTGCTACATTTTCTGTGTGAACGATCGCACAATGGTCACATTACAACAGACAGCGAGTGAGGCAGGACATTAAAAGTCATTTGTGCATCATCATCAAGGCCTGAAAACACAGAGAACACTGTTACTGTCCACAAATGGAAATGCTCGTAGAGGAAAAGGTATGAAATATTGATGGGGACTGTCCCTGCTTGGTGGGAACATGCCCACACCAGTCTTAAGGAAGTTACGCCCATCCCACTCCCATACAAAAGGCTGAACATGTCACTGCACACAGTGTTAGTATGATCACTGTTTCATATTTCACTGTGTGCAGCACTTCGTAAACTGTTTGTTTAGAAAATGTGCTCCAGAGGTAAAGTGGATTGAATACAGACTAACTCCCCGTCCAATAATCAGGCCAGCATTACTTTATTTCACTGGATATCGAATCCATACCTGCCCAGAGTTATGTACATCAGTTAGTGGAAGGACTCCGAGGGATCCGCTGGCGGGTATAAATTATTCTTTTTTTCCCTCCATTGGTTCCATGACTGTTGGACATGCAAGGCTGCTCATTACCAGTAGAGCTTGCTCCGTTCTGACAGTGGGAGCCTGTTCATGTGTTGATGCAACCCTCAGACATACGCTCGGCTCTGTGTGATGTGATGTGGAGCTGGACTCGAGAACACACGCTGCTCTCGAACACACATCACTGCAGCAGCCTCTCATAGTGTCCTACACCCCAAACAAAACCACTCATGATTCTCTCTTAAGTTTGTGTCAGGAATCTACATGAAACGTTTCAAATTTCTATCTTCTAGGTATTAATGTGCAATGTCTTTTAGTCTTGGGGCTAGGTCAGGCTAGGCATTTCCTGTAACGGCCTCGCTCTAGCACAGGGTTTACTTCCTTTTGCGTTCAAACAGCTAATTCTCCGAAATGCTAAAGCCATATCTGTGAAGAGTTGCAACCAATGAAAAGGTTTATCCCTAAGAAAGAAAAAATCCGGAGTCAAATCATCAGAAGGGTGTGTGTAATAAGTGTGTGTCCATGCGTGTCAGCATACAAGTAAAAAATTAAGACTTTGATTAAGTTTGATTCAAACTGGCATTAAAGGGGCTAGACGCAAGTTTGCCATTTAATGCTCACTACTGCCACCTCAGGTCTTATGCATAACTGCAGCTTCTATATTAAAGGGATATTTTAGGATTTTTTATTTTTTCCTAGTTATCCAGAAATCCTGCTGATTTCTGGAGATATTTTTTTTTGTAATTCATGCAGTTCTTATATTTGAAGAGTTATGTGGTGCTAAGCTTGTGCTAGGCTAGCACATTTCTATGGTATCAGCTAGCCTGCATTAAAAACAGTCTGACCCGCTCCACGGTGCACCTGAGGCAAATCACTTATAACACCAGACTAACCATATAAATGTCTGTGTCGATAGAATAATGTTTGGAATATAACTGACCTTGCATCACATGAATGGTCGCATTTTGAGGGACTATTTTCTAGCAGATCACTCCGCCGCTGCGTAGCTTATACAACCACGAAGCTGATGCTGCTCAAATATAAGGTATTTTAAATGCAAAATGGTTAAAATTATTCTATCGACACAGACATTTATATGGTTAGTCTGGTGTTATAAGTGATTTGCCTCAGGTGCTCTGTGGAGCGGGTCACACTGTTTTTAATGCAGGGTAGCTGATAGCGCCACGAAACTCTTCAAACGTAAGAACTGCTTGAATTGCAAAAAAAATAAAATATCTCCAGAAATCAGCAACACCCCGGATAACTAGGAAATGAGGCCATATGTCAAAAATCCTGAAACATCCCTTTAAGATTGTGCATGACGGCACTTCTGACCCGAAGTAACAGCTTTTTGTATGACAGAGCAGGATTTTAGAGGCAGTTGTGGTGAACAGGTCTGAGCTCATTCTACACATTAGGACATGGCTGGACCATGTAGGGAGCGGACAACACATAATTTAAAGATTTTTAAACTCCGTGTAGTCCCTTTAAATCTAAAAAGTCTTTGGAAAATAATGATGACAATTCCTACAGCCATTTCTGCTGTAATGGTACACTTTTTGTAGCCTGGGAATACCTATGCTGCTGTGTGCACTCGAATCATTTTGAACTGCACAGCAGCCAGGGGACCATGGCGGAAATCTTCGCATGCATTTGAGGACCAATCACAGAACGAGGAAGGACGGCAAGACATATGGAAGCTCGTAGTTTGTTTACGGATAAAATAAATAAAAGTTTATTTACAGATCCAACATGACAGCAGCGACTCCATCTTTCAATCAAGCTTCATGTCGTGTTCTAAATAGTTCAGCTGAAAGTTTACAGCGGGTACGTCATACGTCATCAGATACAATGATACGATTGGCTGTGGCTACGTGCAGACGCATGACAGACATTCAGCACAATAAACGGCTATGGACGATCGTAAAGCACACCTCTCCTACCAGAACATGAATTGGCGTTCCCCAGACTAAATCTCACTTATGTTTTTTTTTGTCTGGCCAGGCTACACTTTTAGTGCATGTCTTGTCTGATTTGCTTTATATTGAAATTTCTCCTCATTCCATGTCTGGTCTGTCTGGTTTCAAACCTTCAGAAACGATAGTTGCTCAGATTTTTCCTTTTGTTTTGTTGTCAGTAAAGTTATAGTATTGTGGCATTAAATTTGACTTGCTGTGACATGTGTAAACCCTGACAGATGACATTTCACACATAATGGTTTACCCTCCATCACACTCACTATGGAGTTATTTTTTTTCTATAGCTCCTACATTTTTTATGCCATTTGAGTGAAATGTTCACAGGGTGTGTGTTTTGGTGAAAAAAAATAATTTGACAGCTTTGACATAAAAATGTGCTTCTAACTTTAGAAAGCTACAACTCAGTTTCAAACCTTTCTTTATTTTGAAGGTCTGACTCTCCCCTCGTCATCCACAGAGACAGCATTTTTTTTTTTATTGAGAATATTAAAGGAATAGTTCACCATTTTTTCCATACTGAGTTAAGTTCTTACCTGAGCTTAGACAAGTTGATACGTACCTGTCTGATCTTTGTGCGTGCCCGTGGAAGAGTTTGGTCGCTTCTAACTTCACCCCATTTGGAGCTATAGGAATAAACTGGGAGAGGCCAATGCTAAAAACATCTTTGGTCTTTCTGTGTGACTGAGGACACACAGTTCTTTCATACAGTGATATTTTCTTACCTGAGCTTTGACGAGTTGATACGTACCTGTCTGATCTTTGTGCGTGCCCGTGGAGGAGCGTGGTAGCTTCCAACTTCACCCCTGTTTGGAGCTATAGGAATACATTGGGAGAGGCCAAATGCCAACAACATCTTTGGTTGTTTTGACTGAGGCACACACAAACACCAGACAGGTACGTAATCAATTCGTCTAAGCTCAGGTTAGAACATATCTCATTATGGAAAAACGTTCGACACTATCAACCATCATTCCTCACAAAACTGATCAATTTCAATTTCTCATCAGATGCAATAAAATGGATTGAATCCTGTTTGACAGATCGCTCACAGTCAGTCAGAATCATGGACTACAACTCTCCCCCACTCCCATTAAAAACAGGTGTTCCACAAGGTTCCAATCTGGGTCCATTGATATTCTCCCTCTACATAAATGACCTTCCCTCAGTTAGTTCTAGTGTTTCCATTCAGATGTATGCTGACGACACAGTCATTTATGCTCATGGCAAGAATTCATCACAAGTGGCAGAAAAGGTCACGCAGTCATTGGCTCATGGCGCAGGATGGTTCAATTGGTCATGTTTAAAACTCAATGTCAATAAAACAGTCTCAATGTTCTTTTCCAAGTCCAACATCGCAGATAAATAGGCAGATGTTTTTATTGCATGGGAAAAGTTGCAAGTTGTGTTAGAGTACAAATATATGGGTATCACAATAGACTCCAATCTCACATTTAAAACACAAGTCAATAAGGTTTGTAAGCAAGTCAAATTCAATCTGTCAAGCTTCCGTCAAAAAACATCTGAAAAACAACAGATATGAAACCATTAGTGTACTGTCTATCTATTTATGTTATTGTGTTTTAATATTTCTTATAGTATGTGAGCTATGATATAACTGTGCAGTGTTAGTACTCTTGCTGTGCCCTACTTTATGTGTTACTGCATTGTATAAGTGGAAAAGTGTTGATTATGTTTTTTAGGGAGACTATGTACACCTGTCCAAGGACAACAGATGAAAAATAGCCCTCTTGGCTAATTCTGGTGCATTTACAGAAATATTCATCAATATGCAATGTCTCTGTCAAATAAACCAATAACATAAATACATACATACATATACAAATAATATAACTTTTTAAAAAATATTTTAAGCCATAATATTTTCTTTCATTAATGTTCTTGTGTGGTTCCGCGGATTTTTGCGGAGGAGGGTCTTTACTGGCTGTGAAAGAAACAGCTTTTTTTTTTAAGGTTAACTACTTACTCAGTTAATGTGAAGTCAAAGTCAGATTGGTTGAATTTATTATTTATTTGTGAAGCACTTTGGGCTCTGCTGAAGTTGTGAACGTGCCATAGAATAAAGTTGATAATGTGTCTCTCTCAGCAGCTGTTTTAAATGTTCCTTCTGGGTTTCGAGGCATTTTTTCTTGGCTCATTTGTTTTTGTTTATTGCTTATACAACATCACCTCATGATGCACCATCAACCATCTTTGGTTTCAGGACAATTTATATTTTTCTAGGACTGCAATAAACATGACCAACAACAAAAGTCAAGAGGAGAATACGTTTCCTGCACGATAAAGGGACATATATGGCAATATGAATGAATGAAGTTTTCAGACATGATGAAAACGTTTTAGTGGTCATAGTGATGAGGACCTGGAACATTAAGGTTGTAATTGATGAAAATGTTGTTGAAATCCTAACCTTAAAGGATCTGTATCCTGCTTTTAGCCATCCCAAAGTAAAGTATAGGCATTAATATGATATATTGTAGCTCTACCGCTATGGAGTACTATTTTTTGTGAGAAGTATTTTCTGGGGGTATTTTGCAAACCCGGAAGACAAGACGCTTCGATTCAGTTAACTTCACCCCCTCTCTCCGAGCGGATCTGCCAATGCATTATTAGCAGTAAAATAAATATAAATATCACAGCAGTAAGTGAAGTTACTTCACGATGCAATTATAAGGAGTTGACATCTGCTACACAACTTCAGAAATGGCTAACACACAAGCTAACGCACAAGCTAACACACATGCTAACACACACGCTAACACACACACAAACATACACGCTAACACACAAGCTAACACACACGCTAGCACACAAGCTAACACACACGCTAACACACGCTTTGACTCACCACCGCTCTGTTCTGGCCTCTCCATCACATTGGGGACTCGCATTGGTTATAAAAGTTAATCCACTTTGATTCTGGCGAAGGTTCACCAAACATCCATCAGAGACAGTCACATAAAAACACTATTTTGGTGATAGTCGCTGAATCCCTGAAAGAAATTCCAACTTCTGGCAAGTGTCCTCTTCTTTAGGACAGTGTTAATTTCGTCGACTAAAATATTTAGTCTTAATTTTAGTCTAAGTGATATTTTTGACGACTAAAATTGGACTAAAACTAAATTAAAAGTTTTTCATGAGGCTAAAGCTTTGACTAAAATGTCCAGATATTTTAGTTGACTAAAATAAGACTAAATAAAAATGAAAAGGAGAGACTAAAATCATCCAAACTTCTATTGACAGTCTGAAAGAGCCTCAGATCATGTAAATTCTCTGCCAAAGGATGAGCTCTGAGCTTTGTTCATGTGGAGCAGCTCCATGAAGCAGAGGAACAAGATTAAATATGATTATAATGAATATTACTAAATACTAAATTCGTCTTAAATTTAGTCGACTAAATTTACTTGCAATTTTAGTTGACTAAAATTAGACTAAAATTGAAGATATTTTTTTGGCTAAAACTAGACTAAAATCGAATTACATTTTCATCAAAAGGCTAAGACTAAAACTAAATTAAAATGTGTTGTCAAAATTAACACTGCTTTAGGAAGGTTGAAAAAAGTTCTGCACCTCTCGTAGCCAAACACGCTTTTCTCCGCGACATTATCGTAAGAAAAAAGAACAGGTGTGTCCAGAATAGTTTGGAAAGAGCTCCATCTTCACATCCTTCAGTGCAAACATGACCTCTGTTCAGACGCTCAGGGGTGCGTTTGTTTTCAGCCCTGACCTGGAAGTGCTTCCTTTTTTTTTCTTTTTTTTTAAGCTGTTTTATGAATTAAAATCAGGCTGTAAGACATTACATTACAGAAGTTGTGCTCTTCCTGTTTGACACTATGATGTAAAAAAAAAGTGTCACAACTCAGCTGCTCAGAGAGCAGGATTCAGGAGGATTGTTGAGAACTGCATGAATGAAGCCAAAGGAAATAGCATAACAACATGGCTAAAATCTCCAAAAAGTCGATTTTGCATGATATAGGATCTTTAAGGAGAGTGGAGTTTACTAAAGGTGTCTTATTGAGATTCATTGAAATAAATGTTAATTAATAAATAATAAATGGCCTCTGACAGCAGTAGAGATATGTCACTACAAACATGGAAAAGTTTGGATTTCTGTTATGGAATAATAGATCTGACTGGAGTCAGCGGGAGCTGTCCGAGCTGCGGACAGCGGAGTTCTCGGATTATTGAAGTGACATATAACCCGGATCCACCGACGCGGCCTGCACCTGCAGACAGCCAGACACTAAATGCACAGGGGCCGTAGCAGCACTTCCCCGCCTGCATCTTCAGAGCCTGTGTTTGGGAGCCTGGACTCCACACCAGCTCCCGCTCCGCCCGCTCACCCTATGGACAGCAACACAGCAAACACCAGCACTCAACAGACAGGCCCCCAAAGACAATCGATGCTACAATTTGCAGAATATCACCGCGATTTCCATGGTCCATTGGCCTGATCTTCTGTAGCCTATCTCCAAACACTATCCGTCCTGAACCTCCCACAAACATGCACAGGACAGTGTGAAGCCTACAGGCAAACGACCCCAAACACAAGGCCCACAAAGGATCACCCCTGGGTCTGACTGACAGGAAGGGCACATAGCTCAATCGCTCTAAAAATCCACGTCTGCACTGGCTCATGCCCAACCCGGAGTTTGGGATGATCAGATTTCTGAAGTGAATATAAACACATTAGATCTGAGAATGGGGTTATCTGCTTTCTCCAGTCATCTGTTTTTTTTCTGACCATATAAACTGAGCCACTGTGGCTTCATTTCGGGAGGCTGGACGAGTATATCCCATTAGGTATATCTGTGTCTGGTTTCAAATGCTAAGGTAATAGACCACAGCACAGCCGGCAATAAACTTTTGGTGTCTGGGATAAACAGGCATAGGGCATGATCATGTTACCATATTTATCTTGTTACTGCTAAAAAAAAGTTTCTCTCATCGAAGTTCATTTTCAGGTATTTCTGTGTTGTTTTTGGTCCATTTATCCACAGCTAAACTTTCGGACTTTGTTTTTTATTTGTAATTGTCCGCCAAAGCCGGGATCTATTTCCGATGGATCATATTTCTATCATCTACTGACATCTACTGTCTGTGTATCCCGTGTTCCGACATTTGGTTTGATTCGGACTGTCACATCATGGCCTCGCAACATCAGGCACTTCCTGGGTTTGTTCCACTCTGGTTCAGATGATTAATATCAGAGTTTGTTTTAATGGGACCAAAACCCAAGTTTTCAGCCGGACCAGGATTCACTTCTTTGGCCCGGACTTCTTTGGCACGGACTTCTTTGGCACCTCGATCCAACCGTACAATCCGAGCAAACCGTCCAGGATTACAATGACGAGGGTGTTGTGAATGGACCCTAAGGCCCCTTCCACACGAATCCAAGCTCAGGACTAAACGCTAAAATAAAAAATAAAAAATAACACTTCCATTCAGTCTGTGTTTTTGGACTGACAGTAAAAGTCCGGTCACTGACAGCATTTCTGCTTAAGCCCAGTGAGCTCTGAAAAATAAATCCACCTCCTCGTCTCTTCTGTAGATCGGAAGTCCATGAATCCGTTATCTATAGTCTCTAAGTTTCTGTCCTCGAAGAAACAGGAGTTCACATGTGCCAGTGGTGTTTGTCTATACTTTTTCCACAAAATTCCTTGTTAAAGAGCACTTAAAGGAATAGGCCACCGTTTTTACATACTAAGATATGTTCTTACCTCACTTTAGACGTGTTAATATATCCCCGTCTGGTCTTTGTCCGTGCGCTCTGCCAGGCAAACGGAGCACATACGCAGCCTCTCCCACATGTCATATAGCTCCAAAAATGCTCACGATAGAAGCTACCAAGCTCTTCCACATGTTCACTATTTAAATAAAGTTACGTGAAGTGTTTTCATGCGAAGTATATTTACCCAGAAATGTAGCATGTCGATTTTATAAGCAAATAAAAAGGGGGACTATATTGTGAGGCGTAATGATACGAGGAGCAAAACGTCCGCGTAGTAACTCCTAAAGACTTCCCCCGCTCACTTCCGTCAATAACCTTTAGGAGTTACTGCGCGGACGTTTTACTCCTCGTATCATTACGCCTCACAATATAGTCCCCCTTTTTATTTGCTTATAAAATCGACATGCTACATTTCTGGGTAAATATACTTCGCATGAAAACACTTCACGTAACTTTATTTAAATAGGGAACACGTGGAAGAGCTTGGTAGCTTCTATCGTGAGCTTTTTCGGAGCTATGTGACATGTGGGAGAGGCTGCGTATGTGCTCCGTTTGCGTGACAGAGCGCGCGGACAAAGACCAGACGGGGATATATTAACTCGACTAAAGTGAGCTAAGAACATATCTTAGTATGTAAAAACGGTGGCCTATTCCTTTAATAATACATAAAGGCAGTTTGAAATATTTTGAGCCTCAAAACGCACTAAAGGACTCTGAGACTATATGAATGGTCAAATCTCAACACTTGGAGGTTTGACAGTTTCCACTGAGCCCATAAAGAGACGTATTTTTGTCACTAATTACGGTGCCGGCTGCTGACGCCAGGCAGTTTGCAGTTTCTGTGATGGCGGGGAACAAATGAGCCGGTGTAAAAGGTCAGCACTGTTGTTTGTGCAGAGTAATCATGTGTTTATTACCAAACACTCAGCAGCGCTCTCTGCAGGGAATACTCATCAATACACCCCATTATCAGCTCCTCCAGTAGCATTCCACGCACACAGGAGGAGGCACAGCTGCCTTCCTCACGCAGTTTTGACTTCAACACAGCCAGCTCCTGTGTAGGGACTAAGTCTAGGAATAAGAAGACTCCTGGATCGAGTCTGACGCTGTTGGGCCTTTGAAAACAACTGTTAGCTTGATGTTGCACAAACCCGCGCTAATGAAAATATGTATTATATTTATTTTTTCTTGTGGCTTAATTGTGTCCAACAGAAAACAGTCGATATTTTGTTTGTGATCAGCCATGTACCGTATCAGTTGCATGCATTATATTTTGTGGCCACTTGATGGAGCAGTGGAGGGTAAGTGAACCACCTCCTGAGGCTTCGCTGCATGTACAGAGAAATAGTAATTGGAGGAGGGGCAAACAACCTAAGACAAGATCTCCAGTCACAAGCAGATCCACGTGTAATCCATTCAATGTTAGGAAAAGCAATAGTATAAAGGATGCAACAAAACAGCCTCTGCACAAGAGACTTTTCCAACATCACAGGGAGAGCAGCAGGGGCCCACAGTCCTCTGCGCATTTGTGGACGTAAACGTTCAAGTTTGGAACGGCACAAAAAAGATGACAACAAAAAGAAAATCCTCTTAGAGGAGATGAAGCAGGTACATTCTTGTTATGTACATTTAAAGGGACTAAATACATGTTGGTCACTTTTATACTCACTACTGCCAGCTCAGGTCTTATGTGTTACTGCAGATTCAAATATTAAGCTCATGCATGACGGCGCTTCGGACCCGAATTAACACCTTTCTGAGTGACAGTGCAGGATTTTAGAGGTAGTTGTGGTGAACAGGTCTGAGCTGATTCTACACATTAGGACATGGCTGGAACATGTAGGGGGAGGAAATTAATTAATTTAAACCCCGTACAGACCCTTTAAAGGCACACTGCGTAATATTTTGGACTATGCTGCCCTCAGTTCAAAACATGCTCCTAATGATCAGCTAACCACAGAATATGCTATTACTGCGGTGGGTAATCAAGTAATGGATTTGGATGAGGCCCTAACCTGTTTCAATCTCAAATTCGGCTGATTTTAGTCTCGCCATCTCCATGGAAACAGGCTGGAGACGTACCCACTCCCGGTAAAGTTACAGTCATGTCTTAGGAGAGATGAGCCGCTCACAGCAAAAGCACAGGTTTGTTTATACATTTATGAGGTATTTTTCAATTATCAAAATATGTAAATGCTTGTATTTCAATTGTATTTATTTGGTAATATTCTGGCAGTGGCAGCGTGCTCAGTGAGTGGCTCGATATTAATATTGGAGACTTGATGGGCTGTTAGCAAAGTTCCAGGTGGTCCTGCTTTTGAATGGACGCCTGGACAGGCATGTGCATCTCTGTCTTAAAGCTGGTTTAATCAGTTTACTGTCTTCTAGTCAAGTCAATTTCTTTAAACACAGCCTTTGTGAAAGAAAACTGAGGGTGTGCGCTGTTATCATCGAAATATAACGCATTGTTTTTCAAATATTTACAAATGAACTCATGAAGGAACCTCTCACACTCGTTCATACACCAGTGTTTCAGACATGGGGGGTGGAGCAGGTCAAGATTCAAGTGTAAAACAGCTTATTGCCCATTGCCCATGAACATGTGTTGTGGACGTCAGTGATCTGTTGGCTGTTACTTTGATGCAAATAAGTGATGATGAGGCTATGATTTTCCCGGGCTGTTGTGGCAGTGAGTGGTGCCAATCACTGATGTTGAAGGAAGTGTTGATTTCATGGCATTCATATAATTTCTGACGCCACTGGCCTGTCGCTAACACAGAGCTGGGCGGAATGGCTTTAAGGCCAGGCGCTGCTGGTGACAACAGTTTTCTCCCGTAACATCTTTAATAACAAAGAGAGCAAGACCACAAGAGAGCCAGGGATATGGAGTTACTCCAACATCGCACTGCAAAAAGCCACACATGTTCATTCACATATATAAACATGTTTGTATCCACATGTACTGTGATAGGTGAGGTGAGGCTATAAAGAGAAAGGACATTATTTCCTCCTGAGCTGCAGATACAAATCAGATCCACATCAAACACTGTTTTCTTTCAGATAATTTTTTCTAAACACACTGCGCTGTTCGACAAAGTGAAAGCTCCACATGTCAAAGATCTGTTACATAGTGAGAGCGCTCACTCTGTCACTAATCATTTACTCCATTTATTTATTTGTGTTTCTTGTTGTCACTACTTTTGTCTTTGTCTGAGACCTCTAGTTTCTTATTCAGTCCTGGTTTAGTCCTGGCTCAGACCGCGGCTCTGCCATCTCTAATAATGACTTAAGTGTTAGTAAGTTATAGCTTTGCTTCTCTTTAAGAAAACATTTGCAGTTGTGGTGAAGCTGCTCGTGAGTTCAGGCTTTTTTAGACTCACTGCGGATCATTTATTGATGTCTGTAGAGAAAAAGTACCGCAAATTGGCCCCCCAAAAAAAGTTTTTCGATACCGCCCCTGATCGGAGCTTTTCAGTCGGTACCAAGTACCCAGCCTAGGGTGCATCAAACGCCCCAATGTCAACCAATTATTCTGTCCCCAGTTTTAAAACATTCCTTTGGTCATAAAAATAATTTCTACTAATTTTTCTCTAATTCCAACATTGTTTAGGAGGTCCACGTCAAGTAACAAGATTTGCATCATGAAGCATGGTTCTTTGAACTTCTTCCTACTCCTTTTGAGCACAAAGTCTTGTATTTTTCTTTCTGTAAAATGTTGGCATACTTTTCTGCTCAAATTAATAAATAAATGAAATGAATGAATGAAGCATATGCGATATTCATTTAGTTGAATGTCATTTGCTGTTGACGTCTTTACTTATTTTGTATTTTACAATGGTATTGAATTTGATTAAATAACTATTCTTTGCTTGTTTAGTCAAGTTGTTTGTGATGTCTGCAATCTTTGAAAGTGATATTTTTACAAAATATCTAAATTTTATATAATTTTGTATTAAACTTTTTTTTTATTGAACTTATTGTATTATACTTTCATGTTGTCGCAATTCTATTGTTTTACAAATGTTTTATGCAAACTGTTATTAGTCATTACAGGGCTGTTAGCTTTTTCACATGTTGACTGTTAACACATTGAGTGCTGCACTGTTTTGAGGATTTAGCTGTAGTGCCAACAATCCAGACCATTTTTCATCATATTTGTAGCACCACCGCGTATTCTATGTTATAGCTTTGGCCCGAAATGTGGATTGACTGGCTCCTGTCAATCAAGCTCTGGAGCTCTGTGGAGGCTCAGCCCGCCCCACAAGTGCAGGGTTTCCCGCCTTTTTGCCCTTTTAAGGAACAGGCTGCATAGGAGGAGACAGAGCGGCTATTAAGGTTCATACAGGACTCAAGACCTTTTCTATGAATGTGGCTGAATAGGTATTAATCCATCACTAATTATTACATCTACAGTGCCTCTCATAAGTATTCATACACCTTGAACTTTTGCACATTTTGTCATGTTTACAAACCTAAACATAAAGATTTTATTTTGATTTTTTTTACTGAACGTTCACACACAAGTAACAGACAACTGTGAAGTGAAAGCTAAATGATGCATGATTCTTCAAAGCAACTTTTCAAAAAATAGAAAAGTGAAAAGTGGGGCTTGCATAAGTATTCATACAGCATTTTCTGAGTGCATTAAATTGCCTTTAAAACATTTCTAATGACTCCAGAATGTTCACACCTTGGCCTAACGGTTAAATAGAGGCAACTGTGTGTAATCTACTCTCAGTATAATTACAGCTGTTCTTTCAGGCCCTCAGAGCTGTGGTCGGAGTGTGTTGGTCACTGAACAGCATAATGAAGGTCAAGGAGCTCACCAGAGAGGTCAGGGATAAAGTTGTGGAGAGGTTTAAAGCAGCCTTAAGTTATACAAAGATTTCCCAAGATCTGAACATCTCCCGGAGCACTGTTCAATCCATTGTTCGGAAATGGCAACTTACCAAGGCGTGGTCCTTCACCTAAAATATCAGAGCGAACAAGGAGAACACTGGTCAGAAAGGCAACCAAGTGCCCCATGATAACTCTGGAGGAACTGCGAAGTGCTGCTGCTGAGCTGGGGGAAACTGTACATGGGACAACTATAAGTTGTACTCTACACAAATCTGGCCTTCATGGACGAGTGGAAGAAGAAAGCCATTATTGAAAGGAGGCCATAAAAAATCCCGTTTGAGGTTTGCTAGAAGTCATATGGAGGACACAGCTCCATGTGGAAGAAGGTGCTTTGGTCAGATGAGACAAAAATTGAACTTTTTGGCCCAAATGCAAAACGTTATGTATGGCGCAAACCTAACACTGCTCATCGTCCTGAGTGCACCATCCCCAGTGTCAAATATGGTGGGGGGAGCATCATGCTATGGGGCTGCTTTTCCTCAGCGGGGACTGGGAAGATTGTGAGAATAGTTGGGAACATGGATGGAGCCAAATATAGAGACATTTTGGAGGAAAACCTGCTGGAGTCAGCAAGAGAACTGAGGCTGGGGCGGAGATTCACCTTCCAGCAGGACAATGACCCTAAACACAAAGCTAAATCTACAATGGAATGGTTTAAAGACAAACATATTAATGTGTTAGAATGGCCCAGTCAAAGTCCTGACCTAAATCCTATTGAAAATCTGTGGAAAGAATTGAAAACTGCTGTTCAGATCACTCCGCCGCTGCGTAGCTTATACAACCACGAAGCTGATGGTGCTCAAATAAACTTTAAAGCTTTTAAGCTTTTAAATGCAAAATGGTTAAAATGATTCTATCGACACAGACATTTATATGATTAGTCTGGCGTTATAAGTTTTTTGCCTCAGGTGCTCTGTGGAGTGTGTCAGACTGTTTTTAATGCAGGCTGGCTGATGCCATAGAAATGCGCTAGCCTAGCGCAACGTAAACAAGGACTGCATGAATTACCAAAAAAAATATCTCCAGAAATCAGCAACACTCTGGATAACTAGGAAAAGAGGCCCTATGTCAAAACTCCTGAAATAGGAAATAAGTCTATGTGCCTCCGTCCCTGAGAAATATAAGCTAAACAGAGGTTACTTTTTAGGTGAGTTATTAGGTGGTTTATGAAACACTCCTTTCTGATTAACTCCTCTCTCTTCCGCAATAATATATATGAAATGTCCAGATTGTGACTTTTCACAAGTTTTTGATCGTCATTCCAGGTCTGTTCATCACAGAGCTCCCAAAATCACACATAAGGTGTACTACAGTGTCTAGCTTCGTAATAAAAAAATGTTTAAAAAAACCCCCGCCAAAACAAGTGTTTCTGTTTTTGGCACTCAATGTGTTAATCACTATTGTTATATTCATGTTGTTGCCAGACGCCAGTTGAATCATGGAAGGCAGTGAAGAGAGTACCGTCGTAGGTCTGCAATCAACTCCTCGTTTGGCGACACTGTCCCAGAAAACTCGTCCAACAAGACAGTCATCTATAATATTTGGTCTTGGCAGCAAGATAACGGCAGAAGACCCAACAATTAATGGTTCGCGTCTGCCTACATGTCTGCAAGTCTTGCGGTGTTTGGTGCATCATCTAGCTGTTGGTGCGCATGAAAACTGTACCAGATGGGAAGCAGCTAAAAATTGTCCTGACAAAGGTATCTGTGTTTTATGAGAAAGCCCATATTCCGATGCTTACAGAACGCAAGGCATGCAAACGATTAATTAAACTGCTTGACGACAATGCTAAAGTGAGAGCAATTCCAATCAACCGCCGATCAGACCCAAAATCCCTGAACAAGCTAAAAAAGATGGAAGAAATGCTAGCTCAGACATTCCCATTGTGGCCTGCAAATGCAGAACAACTCATCAAAAATCTGGAAGATGTCGCTTTCTTGCAGTCAATGAAGACCGACCGTCTGGCAACATTCGGACCACGTATCAAAGTCCTTGCAGCCAAAGTCCAGCGTCGCGAACAAAGGGACAACACGGAAGCATGGCGGCGCAAGAGAATGCAGAGTCACCTGAAGCCGTTGACTACACCTAAAATACTCCATAACAGCGACAGTAGCAGCAGTGATGAGGATGTTGTTAGTGACCGAGAAGTTGGCTCATTGGCTGCTGGTCCATCCATCACACCAAGAACTTCGAGAAGTCACAAGCGAACTGCTCGCACAGGAACACCTGCTTTCATCCCTCACGACATCATTCAACAGCCCAAGCTTGTTCAACTAGCCACACGTCTGAAGATGACTCCAGTGCAACAAGCTGCATACACAGAGGCATTAGTGGCAGAGGCAGGTGGTGATACAAAGATATCTACATCATACTCAACCGCAGACAAGTCCAGGCGTCAGATAGGAAGATTGATAGCAGCGAATTGCAAGGACCAGTGGATTCCGCCAAAATTGGTATCCCTGCATTGGGACTCAAAGCTGATGCCATCCCTGTCAAACCAGAATATCACAGAAGAACGTCTCGCTGTCGTCGTTGGAAATGCCACAGAATTTAAGCTTCTTGGAGTCCCATCATACCTACCGGGAACAGACAGAAAGTCCGGAGATATAATTGCTGATCTGACAGTGGTGTGACGGATTGACAGTTTGTTATTCTTTTTTTTAATTTTTATTATGATTGTTAAGTTCTTTTTAGGGGTGCCAGTCAGGTTTCCCTCTCCCTATCCCTATAGGATAAAGGGGTTTGTTATAGTCGGTGAGTTTTCCTTACAATCATGCAATGCTACAATCCTCACAAGGGCATGTTCTACATGGCATAAACCCTTTTGTATACATGACATATTATGAACACCACCAACACAGACAGAACATGTGGGTTATGCAAGTGTGTATTGTAAATAAACACTAATATCCAACTAATATCACAAGTGTTCATACAAAATAAATCCCCACTCAAAAGGGAAAAAGTCCAAAGGAGCCAGAAAGTGCCCCCCAATTTCCTCCGCTCCATAGCGTATCTAAATAAACAAAAACTGTGGTTGGCTTAATTTGTCCCTTCCAACATTTCCTTTTCAAAAATACACATACAAAAGCATTAACTTGTACGTACTGCGAGAGCACCAAGTGACGTCACACTGACGTAATGCGGAAGTGCGGTCTAGCCAGCACCAGAGTGATCTACAGTAAACATCAGTATTATTTTAGCATACTTTTATCAAGGCTCGAAACCACAGCAAAAACGCAGAATAATACAAAAATCAAGGCTCAAAGAAACAAAACTCACGGACAATCTAGAGTCCAAGCGGACCTGTACGTACGGTGCGCGGAATGACGTCACCGACGTACGTAGCAACCAGGAAGCGGTAGGTCCGGTTCTGCGGGGGAATTATTTTGTTAAAAACAAGATGTTTGCGATACTGACAAGCGCTATGGAAGGAGGGAATGTTACCAGCAAGGACTTGTTTGTGGAAGAATTAACCACACTCGTTGGGAGTGTGCTTAAGTGTGCTTCTTCGATATTCCTCTAGCTGCAGCTGCTGTAAAGTTGTAAACAAGAGCACGTAAGCTCAGCCTCCGTGGGTCTGTCACTAAAGGTAAAGACGTCTTTCTTATTGTCACTGCTCTCTTTTGCTTTTCACTTTGACTAAAGCTCAAGTTTCTTATTCAGTCCTGGTTTAGTCCTGGTTCATAACTGATTTTGTTTAGCTCTGGGTTTTACAACCGGTGTAGTCCACGTCCTGGCTCACCCCCAGATTCCACTGTCCGTGCTCGCCCCGCTCCGCTCCGTTCCACTCCGCCCCGACCTCCGCAGCAAATGCGTTGCTATGTTGAACGTTCAGAAACATTCCACATCGTCCACTCCGCTCCGAGGGGCCTACGTCGCCTCTCCGCCGCTCCGCCTCGCCACGATAAAAATACGGATCAACCCTATTTTCAGGTCCGTCTGCGTCCCGTCAGCTCCGGCCGGATCAAGCTCCACAGTTCAGACCGCACCAAACGGGAAAGAGAACGACAACAATATCCGTATTTTCAAAGTAAATACCCTCCGAGCGGACTTTATTTTAACGAAAATGTCACTATTTCACACAAAGTGACCTCGATAATTCCCTCTGGGGAGTTTGTTATCACAAAAACAATCACACGACCCGATTAAGCTTCTGTTGCTTTCGTTCACGTAACTTTTTTTCCTGCCTCTCTCTCCCTCGCGCATGAGGGGGGCACAGGCTTCATGCTTCAACGCGGTATAGCTCGCATGCTCATGAATAGTTGTTTATTATTTTATTGGGAGTTTTATTTCTCAAAGCCGTTGCTTTGTGCGCGTGCTCCTCGTGGAGCTGGAGCACTGACGGAGAGGACCGGGGCGGACTGAAGTGGAGACAGTGGGCGTTGATGTCGCAGCCGTTCGGAGTCGGGGCGGAGCGGAGTGGAGCTGAGCGCACAGGCGGATGATGTGGAATCCCGGGGTTAGTCCTGCTCAGTCCTGACGCAGACCGCGGCTTTGCCATCTCTATTACAAAAGTTTAGCAAGTTTTGCTTCGCTAAAAGTTACATCTATAAAATATATCTTTGCTTCGCTCCATTTGCGCTGAAGCGGGTCAGTATCTGCGCACACGTTCATGTAGCTTTTTTGAGACTCACTGCGGGTCACATATTGACGTCTGGAGAGAAAAAGAACCGAAAGTTGGCACCGAAAGAATTAAAATTTTTCGATACCGCCCCCGACCGGAGCTTTTCGGTCGGTTCCAAGTAGGAACCGTTTAACGGTGCCCATCCCTACCCAGGAGGCGTAACCGGCTGAGGGAACAGGGGGAGCGAATGGGAGAAGGGGCAAAGATGGGCGTTGAGGGTGAGGTCAGAGAGGGAGGCTGGACAGGGGAGTAAACCGGGTGTGGTGAAGGCGAGGGTATAGGTGACTGACCATGCACAGACGGGTGCCTGGTTGTCACAGTAGGTTTACTCTCATCATGGCAATGTACCGAGTCTGTTGTGAACATGACATTCAAATACAGGTCACGTAACTGCAGCCTGTGTGACAGTCCAAAAGCAGCTTGGACGAGCTCTCCTTTGGTCAGCCTGTCGTCACCATGTTGGTGAGATTATCCTGTCTCATGTTTTCGATGATCTGAAGATTGAGGCAACCAAGTCTCCAGACGTCACCTTGTTTACATGGTTTCGTAAGAGCTTCCAAATGACGATGGTGCCATCTAAAAGCACCAATGAACAGCTATCTCGATTGAACTTGACATCATTCAACCACGAGGCACTTCAGATTGTAGATACATGTCGAACCAGTGTTCTCCAGCTTGATTATCAAGAATTTTCTGAGCTGTGCACAGTGTTCCTTGCTGGAGAAACTGAAGATCATCCTGTCACCTTCAAGCGACCAGGAGCCTTACACAAAGCCAGGTGGATGGCTAAACTCATCTATTCAATTAAGTTATGCCTGTTTGAGCAGCAAATTCAACAGCTACCACGCAACACTATTACTACACTGCATCAAGTTCAAAAGGTGAGGGCGTTTGTGAACTTTGCAACGCTGGTCTACAGCAGCTGGTGGATGACATGCAATTCAGGAGTAGATGTGCCATGGAACGACCTGCAGTTGTACAAGTCTTTATTGCAGTACAAGGTCGTGAATCCAGATGTCTCTCAGAGTGCACTGCATGCCTTCAAACTGCTTCTCTGGTACCTGACTGCAGAGATGATTCCCCTTGCTCTGTGGAGCAGTAAGGTGCCTGATGCAGAACGGCGAACCCTTGCAGACAGTCTGCTGGCTGTTAAACCAGAAACGGCCCTTTTGGCACCACAGAACCGGTTTGGAACAGGCTTTGGCAAGCCAAAGTTTCCAGCAACTGTTACTCTGACCACAACTCTTGCTGATTTTGTAAGTATTGATTCCTGGTACACATTTACTCTTCTTCAGCTGAATGCTGAGTTCATGACTGAAGAAGTTACGAACTGGCCAAATTCTGCTGCGTACCAAGCTTCCCTCAGCAATCTTCAATCGCTGAACGTTGTCAATGACTGTGCAGAGAGAGGTATTAAGCTCAGCTCAGATTTCTTGGCATCAGCAAGGGGTGAAGAACATTACCAGAACGTGCTGCAAGTTGTTGAGAAGGACCGTAAAGAACAGCCCAACTTGCGAAAACGTAAAGGACATAGCGACTAACTGAAGAATCTACCAAATAACTACCAATGACTTTAAAACATTGCTGAATGTACAATATATTCAACTATATTTAACATTTTAAACATTGAACAAATAATTTAGAACAATGTTGAAAACAACATATACTGTTTGAATTAATTGCAAGGAAACTATTGTCTCCAATGTGTTGAAAAATGTTACAAGATGTAGTGAATGGTTTATTTGTTATATATAATAAATACTTCTAACACCCTTTGTATAAATTTAGCATCATATTATTGAATATAATGGTGGGGGTCAACGGCTATTTGAGAGGGGTCTTGAGACTCCTCCTGCCGCCAGCTGAGCAGCTGCACATGAGGGTGAGGTCGCACACACGTACAAGTGATCTTAGGCGTCTGCGCCTGTTAATGCAGACACTTCCAGGATGTTCTCTCCAGATTCTCTCCACACAATGAACGCTTCAATCTGTCCTCATATAAAAATATGAAACATCGGGAAAGGTTTGAACCTTCAGTATGGATTATGATATTTGTAATGTGGCTGACAAGTCGACAGTTTGATGAGGCCAAATGCCAACAGCTGCATATCTGTTTCTACGGTCATATCAGTATGACCTCTGAGCAGAGTCACGTGTCATCTGTGCACTGTAGTCACTGCTCCGGGCGCTGACAGTCACCATGCATTTACATACCAGACATTAATATTAGATGAGGGGTTACAACATGCAACCCCCCCACACCAACGCCTTTGAACGCACTCAGCTTTCCAACTCACTCTCGAGACTTCTCAAAGTGGACCTTTCATGCATATGGGGCTTTAAAATGAACTTAAAAATGAAGACTATGCCTGGGGCTTCCCTACAGACAGCTGTGGGAGTAACTTATTTCCAAAGTAACTGTCAGTTTCGATTTACGGCGTGGTTCGCAGCTTCAGCACGGCCTGATGAACACACTTTGAGCAGAACGGCGAAGAACTGATTCAATATCGGATTAAGAGTTTTTAAAATGTAGAGGACATTTGGGTTTGAACAATAATAGTTAGGAAGTACTGGACTAAGCTTAGTCCAGTACTTCCTAACTATTATTGTGTTGTGCTTGCACTGGAACTGTAGAAGAGACAGCTGAATTAAAGATATGGTTTTAACGAAGGAACAACTGTCAGACCGTTTTTGTAGATATTGGTAACAAGCCAAGTAATTAGCTCGGTAACTGACGACTTACAAAAACGTTTCAGACAATGACAATGCATCTAGTCGATTCATCATTGTCTCTCAGACAAATGTCTCCAGAGGGAAGGACACGGAACAAAGATCCCAAACTGATCCCAGTCTAAAATGCTTCTCTTCATCACCTCGAATGGTCTGTAAGAGACCTCCCAACTTAAAGGGATATTTCAAGATTTTTGACATAGGGCCTCATTTCCTAGTTATTCAGAGTGTTGCTGATTTCTGGAGATTTTTTTTTTGTAATTCATGCAGTTCTTATATTTGAAGAGTTTCGTGGAGCTAGGCTTGTGCTAGGCTGGCGCGTTTCTATGGTATCAGCTAGCCTGCACGAAAAACGCACTCCACAGTGCACCTGAGGCAAATCACTTATGACGCCAGACTAACCATATAAATGTCTGTGTTGTTGGAATATAACTGACCTTGCCTCACATGAATGATCGCATTTTGAGGGACTATTTTCTCTGCTGCTGCGTGGCTTATACAACCACGAAGCAGATGCTGCTCAAATATAAGGTATTTTAAATGCAAAATGGTTAAAATTACTCGATCGACACAGACATTTATATGGTTAGTCTGGTGTTATAAGTGATTTGCCTCAGGTGCACTGTGGAGCGGGTCAGACTGTTTTAATGCAGGCTAGCTGATATCGTAGAAATGCGCTAGCCTTGCATTAGCCTAGCGTCCCAGAACTCTTCAAATATAAGAACTGCTTGAATTACAAAATCCCTTTAGGAAATATGTTGCTATGATCTCACCTACCTGCCTCAACACAACTTCATTTTCTACATTCTGTCCCACAAGGAAATTATAGGTGTAACTTTACCCACAAAACCCAAACCTTCAATCACCCCAGGACTGGGAGGTCCTTTAACATCAAGGGAGTGATCACCTGTAAGACAAATAATGTCATTTACATGTTGCAATGTCCGCGTGTTTTGGCTTATGTTGGCAAAACAGCAAGAGCTTTGAAAACAACAATTTCTGAACACAGATCCAACATCCGAAAGACACAAGAAGCCCGGTGAGTTTTTTGAGAATTTTACTGTGAATCAACAGATGTTGCACATTGTATTGGCTTTTGAAAAATATGTCAGTTGGCTACCTCTGTGCTGTCCCCTAGCAATGAAGTTAAGTTTATGAATACAGTAAGGTATTACAGCCCGTAATTAATGATCTACTCATTTTAGAGAACTCCAGGTTTGGTTTGGTTCTCAGCAGAAGTAGGGAAAAGCACTAAAAACTTCAGGGTTATGCATTGATGACAATCTCGGTGCACACAGCATACCTGACTTTGTTGAAAGTTTCTAGTTTAGTTTAGTTATTTATAGGACAATGTATAGTTACATTTAAAAGATGGCTGCACCAGATTTAGCACCATGCTTATTTCCATCTGTAATTAAAATAAATATAACAAAAAATAAAATGACATAACAAAATTATATAACAAAAGCCAGTTTTTGGATAAAAAACCTTTTTTTTACTGAAAGTCCACACCCTACACAGTAAATGCTGTAGAGTAAATTTGACTCTGTTCAGACTGTGTTTGGTCCCACTCTTCACAGAGTAACTGTGAGTCGACTCTCTTCAGAGTAAAACTTCAGATTAGACAATCAGACACCATGAGTGACAGTAACGTGACACTTAATACAATGTGCTCTTTGTTTTCAGTGTAAAGACACTTCAGTCTGTCGCAGACCGACAGGTGAAGAAGGAAGCAAGTTGTGCATTAGGCAGAGCTTCTGGGACTTAATCAGCAAATAAAAACCTTAAATGATAATGTTAAAAGGCCTGTTAATAATTGGTAATAACGAGACAAACCAAATACCTTTTATTTATGTGTAGTTGTAACAGAGTCATGTGTGAGTCAGGGTGGACCATGACTGATGTGGACAAGTCCATGTTACAGAGACTGCACTTGAGGGTCAGTTCACCTTCTCCAAATTAAAACTGTGGATACCACAGTCCTGTCCACGTCTGCTGTGTCCACCATGACTCAGAGGAACAGGGACACAAATGACCCTACATCAGATACAATACTGGAGCTTTTTTTTTTTTTTTTTTCAAACAGTTCTGTTATTTCTTTTAATCTAATTGTTTTGAATAACTGCTTGATTTTCAATATTTAATTTGTGCTTCCAGCTGAAGGCCGAGCTGGATTTCTTGCTTCTTCATCTGTCGGTCTGTGACAGACTCAAGTGCAATGAGTCGTGAGCGTTTTATATTAGAAATAAACAACACATTCGGCTTAACGTCATGTTACTGTCACTCATGGTGTCAGATTTTCTAACCTGACGTGTAACTCTGAAGAGAGTCAACTCACTGTTACTCTGAACAGAGTCAAATTTACTCTACATTATTTACTGTGTAGTAGCAGACAACTGTGAAGTGAAAGCAAAATGATACATGATTCTGTTATTTAAAACAAAAAAATAGAAAAGTGAAAAGTGGGGCGTGCATAAGTATTCATACAGTCCATTAAATTGCCTTTATAACATTCCTAATGACTGCAGAATGTTCACACCTTGCCCCAACCATTAAATAGAGGCCAACTGTGTGTAATCTATCTATCAGTATAATTACAGCTGTTCTGTGAGGGCCTGAGAGTGTATTGGTCACTGAACAACATCATGAAGGCCAAGGAGCACCAGAGAGGTCAGGGATAAAGCTGTTGTGAAGTCGTACTCTATACAAATCTGGCCTTCATGGACGAGTGGCAAGAAGAAAGCCATTATTGAAAGGAGGCTATAAGAAATCCTGTTTGAAGTTTGCTAGTCATATGGAGGACACAGCTCCATGTGGAAGAAGGAGCTTGGGTCAGATGAGTATGTATGGCACAAGCCTCACACTGCTCCTTGTCCTGAGTGCAACCTCCCCAGTGTCAAATATGGGGGGGGAGCATCATGCTGTGGGTCTGCTTTTCCTCAGCGGGGACTGAGGAGATTGTAAGAATAGTTGGGAGGATGGATGGAGCCAAATACAGGAACATTTTGGGTCACCCTAAACACATGGAATGGTTAAAAAAAAACATTAATGTGTTAGAATGGCCCAGTCAAAGTCCTGACCTAAGTCCTATTGAAAATCTGTGGAAAAATCCGAAAACTGCTGTTCACAAACGCTCTCCTTCTAATGTGACAGAGCTTCAGTTGTTTTGTAAAGAGGAGTGGGCTAAAATGTCTTTCTCTACATGTGCTAGTCTTGTAGAGTCAGACCCCATACCCCCTTCATTCATCTGTATGAATACTTATGCACGCCCCACTTTTCACTTTTCTATTTTTTGAAAAATAAAGAATCATGTGTCATTTTGTTTTTACTTCACAGTTGTCTGTTACTTGTGTGTGAACGTTGAGTAAAAAAAATCAAAATAATCAGTCTATGGTTGTAAACATGGCAAAAGTTCAAGGTGTATTAATACTTTCGAGAGGCACTGTACATGAGCAGACATGACAGATTGTGGATAATTCCTTACCTTTACCAGTCCTGGGTCTGTCTGTCGTGGGCCAGGCAGAACTGGGTGAAGGTTAAAGCCGGGGCTGGTGTCAGAGAGTGGAGCTGATGGAGTTCACCGATAGTTAGTGGAGGAAAAACTTTATCTGTTTCTGTGATGAGGTAGGCTCCTCTGCGTCCAGAGGAAAACCAGCCGCCTTGATACTGTACTCACATTACGACGCTTTTTTCCATCGTAAATATTCATTACGTTTAGTTCTTTCATGGTTAAAATATAAAACTCCGTCTCCTCTTGACCCCAGAAACAGGAGCCTCCATGTTTGTTTACTATGAAAGGCGAATGCGCAAGAAATGGAAATTTTCTTAACACCGGAAATTAGTGTATACATGCTGTTATATATATATATATATATATATATATATATATATATATATATATATATTCAACTATGAATGAACACATTATGGAGGAATCAAAAAAGGGTGAAAATATGTTTTTTATTTTTATTTTAACATAATCAAAAGTGCCAGCCTTTATTTTTGGCATTTTCTCAATGAAGTTCATACGGTCGTCTATGAAATGGTTTAACATCTGTGTTTTGTTTAAAACATTCCATAAGGGTTCATTCGTAAAAGAACGCCTTCAGTGAGAATCTACACAACCAATAAGGGAGAGTGGGTATGGTTGTAGCATGGTTGTAACACCACCAATTACACTTTCTTGATTTGAATACTTTTACAGAATGCCTAGACAGTGTCAAAGAAAGACTGACAGGGGGTGTGCTTTCAAATGTTTTTAAAAAAGCATCTGATGAGGTCACAAATAAGGACAAGTCAGTCAGATCAGATGCAAATGCACATGGGATCTGCTGAACATACTGCAAAACACTGAAGAAGCTGAGAGAACAGGGTCCAGTGATCTTCTCAGTGTAGGTTATTGCAGCATCAACGAATGCTGAAGTTTTCTCTGAGGTGCAGGAGAAAGTGTTGGCTGACTCTTTGACTCAGGAAGCAGACCTGTATTATGGACTGACTTCATGTGAGGTAAGCATATGAGGGAGACATTGTTCTGCATTGTTCTTTTATTTAAATAAACCTCTTTTTGAAGCATATCACATATTTTTGCGTCTTTTGTTAATCTGTTACAACCAACCCTGGTAGTGTAGTGTAGTTTGTAACCAAGGAACACCATGTATTTGACATCAACTCACGAGGTCTGTGATATTCTTGCAGAGGTTTGAATTGGTGCCATCTATAGTTGACAAATGTGGTACTTTGTATGAACATTTGAGAACTCTAGCTGAAAAAGAGTTACAGGGGCTGAAGCAAAAGTGTCGCAACCATACCCGGTCTCCCCTACTTAAAAAAGGGTTTCCAAACTTTTGAGCGGCGCTGTATGACAGACTTCATGATTTTATGTGGCTTTCAAAATGAGCTGATCTTGCAGATATTTTCAGCACACTCTGTATGCTCAATCTAGCACTTGCAAGGAAAGGCAATTACAGTCCCCACCATACAGGACAAAATTAAAACGACCCGGGCCAAAATGAATCACCGGTGCACCCGTCTCGATCGCCATGGATCTGACTGTTGGCCCGACTTTCTTCTGGAAACAGAAGAGGCCCTGGATGACGGCACCGTTGCAGCCTTTGAGGAGCATCTTCAAGGCCTACACGTACAGATCCCCAAACTCGATGTGGGCTTTGAGTGGATCAGAAATCCATTTGGTGACAAAGATCTGATTGAGCATGTCAGTACCACGCTCTCAACACAAGAAGGCAACAGTCTTGTGGACACTGCATCAGATGGAGGGCTCAGAAGGATATTTGGAGAACAGTGCTTGACAGACTTCCTGTCTCAGCTCTGCCCTGAATATCGTAAGCTTGCAGAGACTGCCCTGAGAGTTTTCAACTATAACAGGGAAGTGATAAGCTGATGCGGCTGTTCAACATACATAGCTGGATTATATATTTATATATATATTTTTTTTATCTTAGCTGAACAGTTCATTGTTCATATCCAAGTAAAGATGCAGATGGTTTCGTTTTATTTAAATTAAAGTCATACATGCTTTTTCTGATCATAGTACTGCATCTGTGGTTTGTTAATCGACTGTGCATGAAGTTGGAATCAAGCTAATTGGTTCTTGCTACTTGAAGAACATGATTAAATAAGGACATTTTAAGTGTCATTGTAATGCTGTCGAGACACAGGTCCGCTATATGAATAAAGATCTTCTTCTTCTGCGTGGTGTCTCTGTCCTGTGGGTGCTCAGGTGGAGGCGTGGTGTCTCTGTCCTGTGGGTGCTCAGGTGGAGGTGTGGTGTCTCTGTCCTGTGGGTGCTCAGGTGGAGGTGTGGTGTCTCTGTCCTGTGGGTGCTCAGGTGGAGGTGTGGCGTCTCTGTCCTGTGGGTGCTCAGGTGGAGGTGTGGTGTCTGTGTCATCGATCCAAAAGGGTTCGCCCCACTCCGGGTTCTGCTTTAGGGACAAGGAGCGCCTCTGCCTTTCTGTTGACAGATTTATTATGTGTTTTGTCTGTGAAGAGTTCAGGTTAAAGAGAGTTGATCTGATGAACTGCTGAGCTATGGAGTGAGACGAGCAGTGTCAATGCTGTGCTTTTATTCAAGCGTGCTGGACCCAATGCATTTATCTTATACTCATGTTGTTTTCTGGAGGCGTGTTAAAGTTGGATTGTTAGTGAAAAAGGTAGGTGTTGCTTAAGAAATACCCCAACATGGATTCTGTTTGTAACTGCAACTACTATGGACTGAACTACAGAAAGG
Source organism: Gobius niger (assembly GCF_951799975.1). NCBI lineage: Eukaryota > Metazoa > Chordata > Actinopteri > Gobiiformes > Gobiidae > Gobius > Gobius niger. The sequence continues at coordinate 6,473,142 of NC_136858.1, read as the reverse complement.
GGACGACAGCATATGGGCTGAAAGGATCGTTGTTGAGCCGAGCTGTGTTTTACTGCCCTCCAGCATCACATCACTAACACTATCCTACCCATCAGGCTGTATGAACTGTCAACTTGCTCCACAAAGCTATTCAAGCCGCTGGAACTCAATGAACCCCGAGCCATATCCGACGCAGGAGTTCTTCATTGGGGAAAAGAGAACGATAACTCTCAAAAGATTAGTGCATTTTTAAAGTGAGTGTCTGATAAGATCTTTTAACCCACAGAATCTTTAGGACATTCAAAACGACCGTCTTACTGCGTCCCGCCTCAGCAGCGACGGAGGCCCCGCTCATTTAGCATAACAACACGACCATGATCAGAACATGCTTTTTAAAGGCCCATGGTCTGAAAAATGTTATCAGCAGACTATTTCATTTTAATTGTTGATTTCAATAAAAGCTTTAGTTTTTTAAGTTTATTTTTTTTTGTCTCACTCCCTTTTCTTCTTGTTGCACAGTGAAGTTCTACTTTGGAACCTCGCTATGATCCATCCACGCAAAAGATGATATTTTTTCATAAACAGAAGAGAGAAGTGAATGAATTTGGTTGGGACCTCAAGATCTGGACTGTGTCTTTGCCTGGTCGCCCACATCTGCCGCCTGTCACGGTGTTCCTCTACTGGGACCACCAGCAAGCTACCCAGGCGAAAATAAAATATATTTAGTATACTAAAATTTAACATACTAAATATATGTTAGAAATTACAGCAACATTTTTAAGTGTGCTCTTTTGGAACAACATATTTTGTGCTTGAAAGTGTACTTAACATACTTTTGTGTGCTATAACAACTTTACATACACTTATTATACTTAAATTATATTTACATTTTTGGTGTTTCATTTATGTTTGAATAATGCTTTTCAATGTAACTTTAAATATTTTCATAAAATCGTTGCATTTAACTTGTGATATAAATCAAAATAGATTTTAAATATTTAATATATACGTTTTTCCACAATATAGTAATAGAACTTTGATAATAAGTATTGAAGAAAACAAACTAAAAAAACCTGGTTGACACAATGGAACATCAACTTTATTATGCGCTTGCACAGAACAGTTGCTCACTTTGTCGGCATGAAAGATCATGTACGTCTGTCACAGTTTCACAGGACCCAAAGCCAGAACACAAGATGAAGGTTTATTTATGAACAGGTATGTTGTATGTTGTATGTTATAGACAAAGGCAACTTTAATAGTTTCAGTCACAGCCAAAAGGAGCACGTTTCTGATCACAGCAGACTCGTATCCAATCACATGAGCGTGAGCCGCTGACAGGTGGGCGTTTTCCCATCATGCACGGGGCCGTGGAGCCGCTGCAGTTGCCTCTGGAGAGATGCAGCGGCTGATCCAGTCGACTGGTCTCGTTGGGGTCTGATCTTTCCGTGCCCCACGTGCCCGTGACACCAGAGCCTGTCTGGAACAAGTCGGACAGAAATCTAACCGGCACCGTGCGTCTGCAGTCAGCTGTAAAAGCGTCTGGCTCATCTCGAACGAGATTATTGTTTCATTTAAACAAAAAATAAGCAATGTTACATTCATTACACAAATCACAAGTATTTTTTTTTTTTTTAAATCTATCATTTTATAGACACAATATGTTTGAAATGACTGCCTCAAGTACAACTCAAGAAAAATATTGTATATATATTTAAAATGTGCATTTAAAATATATGTATGTATTTTAAAAATACAGAGAAAGTGTAGAAAAGAATATTGAGGATGCGCTCACCAGGATCTCAATTTATAAATAAATTGGTGCTGATTGAGGTTCCAGCGTGGGTCAAAAATATATAAAATGAAAGAAAGTGGGACCGGGGCACTGGAATCACAGTGGAGAGTTTATTATGCCAACGCGTTTCAACTCAAAGAAATATTTTTCATCAGGGCACGTGAATACACCAGGTGAAAGATCACCTTAAAGGATCTATATCATGCTAGTTTTGCCATTCCAAAGTTAAGTATAGTCATTTATATGATATATTGTACCTCTACCATTATGGAGCACTCTTTTTGTGATAAATATAAGTGTTTTCTGGAGGTATTTTTCAAACCCGGAAGACACAACGCTTCGATTCAGTTAACTCCGCCCCCTCTCTCCGCTCATACCCATACTTTACCGTAATATAAATAAACAGCAATAAGTGAAGTTACTTTACGATGCAGTTATACGGAGTTGACATCTGCAACACAGCTTCATAAATAGCTAACACACAAGCTAACACGCGTTTGGATTGACTCACCGCTCTGGTCCATCGCTGTTTACATTATGGGACTCGCGTTGGTTATAAAAGTTAATCCACTTTGGTTCTGGTGAAGGTTCACCAAACATCCATCAGTGACAGTCACAGAAAAACACTATTTTGGCTGATAGTCGCTGAATCCCGGAGAAAAGAACAACTTCTGATGGCCTCAGAGAGGTTGAATAAAGTCTTCGTAGCCAAACGCGCTTCTTTTTCTCCGTCCGTGACATTATCGTGAGGTAAGAATAAAGAACATGTGTGTCCAGAATAGGTTATAACGAGCTCCATCTTCACAGCTGCAGCGCAAACATGACGTCTGTTCAGACGCTCAGGGGTGCGTTTGTTTTGGCCTCAGCTGACCTGGAAGCACCTCGGGCACATCCGGTTTTTTTTCTTTATTTTTTTTCCTTCACTTTTTTTTTTTTCTCTTTGTTTCTCTCTTACGACAGAAATAATGAAAAAGCTGTTTTACAAATTAAAATGAGGCTGTAAGACATTGCATTACAGACGTCGAGCACTTCCGTTCCGCTGTGACGTCCCAACGGAGCAGGTCAGTCGTTCACCAGGAGAGGGCGGAGCAGCTGCTCAGAGAGCAGGATTCAGGAGGATTGCTGAGAGCTGCGTGAATGAAGCCGCAAACCACACTGGGGGTGTTTTTGATAAGGAAATAGCATAACAACATGGCTAAAAGCTCTAAAAAGTCGATTTTGCATGATATAGGACCTTTAAAGCTACCTATTTAAAGTGATCTTGCACCTGGTGTATGAAACGCGTTGGCGTGATAAACTCTCCACTGTGATTCGAGTGCCTCGGTCCCACTTTCTTTCATTTTATACATAGTATTTTAAAAAATGTAATACAAAGTACAACTTCAGTAATATATTTAAACGATGATCTAAAGTATATATTTTTTATAAAGTGCATCAAAATATATTTTAAAACAATACATTTGAAGTATAATTTTCAAAAATATGTTTATTTTAAATTTTCAATATATTCTTAATACGTACATGCAAATGACAACATATTAAAAATGTATTTCAGAAAAATGCTGCGTATTCAAAATACACTTTTCACCTGGGTAACTCCCATGGCTGCCTACGGCCCAACCCTGCTGTGTTCTGCTCGAGTAGCCGACTACAACGCGGCTACTGGCCGGCCTGCTTCCTACTGGCCTCTCCACGGCTCAATTCTCCTCAAAACCTCTCCATCCAGAAGCAACCAAGCTCTTCAACGTGTTCCCTGTTTAAATATGGTTACATGAGCCTTTACATGATCCAAGTATAGTCAAACAAAATTAAACATGTCAGTTTTCTAAGCGGATAAAAAGGGGAAATATATTACGTGAGGAGATAACATTTCTGTTATTTTTTTCATAATCTTGGGCAAGGCAAAGCAACTTTATTTGTACTGCGCATTTCGTACACAAGGAAACTCAATGCGCCTTGAACCTTGTTTAATAATGTTGAGACACTAAACTATGTTTTGTTTTTTTTAAGCGTAGATTTCAGTAAATGTGACCTCCTAGTAGCGCATGAACGACTACTGATTTTTAGAAGTCGACTTTATAGTCATGAAAGTCGACGTAGAGTCGACTCGTCGTGTGATGACGTCATCACATTAACAACGGAGGAATAACGCCGAAATAACAACAAGTACAATATGTTCACGTCCAAATCCAGTTAATTCCATGTGAATAAGTCCATGAGAGAGAAAAGTTGAACAGTGGAGACTATCTCCATTTCAGCTGAGCGCACGTGATTACGCGGGTGAAACTCTATGTAGAGCACTAAAAAGTGAACGCTAACCGGTAAAAACAACTAGCCGTTGGCCATAGCCGCTGGTCTGCAATGGTGTTACCGCTGTTTATTGTCCCACCGAAACACGGAAAAGGGGTTCCACCTTGACATTAATATTGAAATTAGGCAGAGAGAGGGAGGGAGGGAGGGAGAAAGAGATAAACACACGACTAGTCGAAGGAGGTCAACTCTTGCGCAGAAGTCGACTAGTCTGTTAATGCCCTACCTCCTCGTGCTGCAAATTCAACAAATGACCATTTTGAGGTCTTTACAACCTTTAAAATGCATTGAAACTATGAGTTGCATAATAATTTGGAACAGTGGATTTTTAGTTCTTTGTTATATTTATCCCCTCCTGGAACCACCACCGTAGCGTGGTGGAGGGGTTTGAGAGCCCGAATGATCCTGGAGCTCTGTTGTCGGGGGCTTCGTGCCCCTGGTAGGGTCTCCCATGGCAAACAAGTCCTAGGTGACGGGTCAGACAAAGAGCGGTGCAGAAGCCCCTCATGAGACCACGTTTGAATCCTGAGGCCGTTCTTCCGTGGATCCACCTCCTGCAGTAGGAGCCATAAGGAGCTGGTGCAATGTGATGACCCGGAAACGGAAAAGTGGAAGAAAATGGATTGATGGATGGATATTATATTTATTTTTGATTAAAAATACTGTTGTCACTGAAGGTTTTTTCAATCACATTCATATTTTCCTCTAACAGTTAAAGACTTGAACGCTGTCTGTCATTGAGTTGATGATATATAAAATCTGAGAAAAATATCATTTGCATAATAATTTGGAATGCCGTGTACAGTGTGAGAACCCTCCCCTGTGCCTCCCCTTCACCCGCAGAATAAAAGTTGGACTCTTGCCGGGTAAGATCATGTGTAACTAATTGTGCCCTTGCTTACAGTGCAGTTAACAGCAGTTTTTCACATTTCTGCGGAGACTGGAGATTTGTGCTGGATCAATGCTAATGCAGCCCGCTCACCGTGGGGCCCTGGGGAGCCTGATAAGCCACAGAGGACGGCACTGAGCCGTCGGCAGCAGAATGACCACAATGGAGAGGTCAAAAGGCCATGGCTATCTGTGCAGCTGCTGGCACTGTGCATGTGTGAGTGCTGTACAGGAAGCAGTATTCACTATGACGTTCACAGCTGCGCCACTGGTTTCCTCACAAATTCAAACTTGAACAGTCAGAGATAGTGTGTTGCTCCCACAAAGCCTCCCATGCACCCGGTTCTATTCATTTATTATATGAGGCTTATCCTGGACATTTACTCCGGTAGAAGGAAGTCAGCTCAACCTTAAGTGTTTGTGAGCCTGAGGGTCTGGCCATAAACTGTTATTTTCCCACAAATAAATGCATTCAACCGCTTCTGAAGACATTCATGACCTAAGGATTTATTGATTCTTTTGCCAGTTTATTTGGTTAGGCATGTTATTGAGCACCCATGGGACCCATCCCCATGTCGACACACCGCGTCAGACTGCGGCCTTGAGCTGTTTATCAGAGACGATTCCATCTACATAGTTATAATAAGGTTTGCAGATGATGCGATGCACAAAGACTATATATTTAGTGCTAAGCTTCAACACCTGATTCATTGGCCCACACTCCCACTCACAAACACAGTCACTCAACCTGGGCTTTGTTTTAGCAGTAGGGAAAAGCGGAGACCTTTTAGCTGTGCAGAATCAGTGTTAACTGCTGCGCCTCTGTGCCAATAATGCACTTCTTTTGTTAAAAAAAAATGTTTTGTCTTCTATTTGCAGTAATGTTCTCATTGTAGTGTAGATGTATGGATTAGGCCTTTATGTACCAGCCAGAAAAACAATATGGGCTCTGCATGGGTTTGCCCACCTGGATTTTAAGTGGGTTTGTCCGCAGTTTCCATGTGGACCCCAAGTGTGTTGGCCCCTATGTGCAGGACCTTTACAAGTCAAAGTTAACCCTTTCTACTCTGGTTTTATTTTATTTTTTAATCACATTTAAGACCAACCCACTCTGACTCATTGTGATCTGATTGGCTTCAGAGTCACACTGTAGGTCAGACACTGTGAGTGACAGAAAGATGACGGTAAATAGTGAGCTCTTTAATTTATGTAAAAAGACTGAGTTCACCCCGGTGAACTGCTACCTTAACGTGGTGGGGTTGTTTGAGTGCCCGAATGATCCGAGGAGCTATGTTGTTTGGGGCATTATGCCCCCTGGTAGGGTCTTCCATGGGCCTTAGCTGACGAGTCAGACGAAGAGCAGTTCAGAAGACCCATATGGACGTACAACAGTCAAGGACCGTGACGTCGCCCGGTATGGTGCAGCAGGGGCTCCACCCTGGAGTCCGGCCTGGGCATGGGGCTCGAATGTGAGCGTCTGGTGGTCAGGCCTCTGCCCACAGGGCCCGGCCGGGCACAGCCCGAAAAGGCAACGTGGGCCTGCCCTCCAGTGGACCCACCACCTGCAGAGGGTTCCGTAGGGGTCGGGTGTAGAGAGGACTGGGTGGCAGTTAAAGGCAGGTGCCTCGACAAACTGGTCCGCGTGCGCAGCTTCTGCCGTTCGGGACATGGAACCTCACTTCGCTGGGGGGAAAGGAGCCTGAGCTTGTGTGGGATGTTGAGAGATAACGGCTAGATATAGTCGAGCTCAACGCCACGCACAGTTTGAGTTCCGGATCCCAACTCCTGGAGAGAGGCTGGACTCTCCATTTTTCAGGAGTTGCCCACGGGGAGTGTCGGCGGGCCGGGGTGGGTCTGCTTGTAGCCCCCCAGCTCAGCCACCACATTTTGGAGTTCACCCCAGTGAACAAGAGGGTTACGTCCTTACGCCTTCGGGTTGGGGACAGGTCTCGCACCGTTGTCTCAGCCTACGGGCCCAACATCGGTGCAGAGTACCCGGCCTTCTTGGAGTCCCTGGGAGATGGTGCTCCAACTGGGGACTCCATTGTTCAACTGGGGGAACTTCAACGTCCACGTGGGTAACGACAGTGAGACCTGGATGGGGGTGATTGGGAAGAACGGCCTCCCCGATCTGAAGCCGAGTGGTGTTATTGGACTTCTGTGCTAGTAACGGTTTGTCCATAGCGAACACCATGTTCGAACACAAGGGTGGCACCAGGACACCCTAGGCAGGAGGTCGATGATCAACTTTGTAGTTGTGTCATCTGATCTCCAGCCGCGTGTCTCGGACACTCGGGTGAAGGGAGGGGCTGACCTGTCAACTGATCACCACCTGGTGGTGAGCTGGATCCGCTGGCAGGGGAGGAAGCCGGTCAGACCTGGCAGGCCCAAACGTGTTGTGAGGGTCTAGTGGGAACGTCTGGTGGTTTCCTCTGTCAGTGGGGTCTTCAACTCCCACCTCCAGAAGAGCTTCACCCAGATTACGAGGGAGACTGGGGACATAGAGTCCGAGTGGACCATGTTCTCCTCCTCCATTGTCGATGCGGCTGCTCGCAGTTGTGGCCATAAGGTCTCTGGTGCCTGTCGCGGCAGTAATCCTCGACACCGGTGGTAGCACCTGGAAGTAAGGGATGCCGTCAAGCTGAAGAAGGAGTCCTACCTGGCCTTGTTGGCTTGTGGGACTCCCGGAGGCAGCTGAGAGGTACTGCACAATTTGCAGCATGCATGCAAGGTTACAGAGGGATCACACTCCTCAGCCTCCCTGGTAAGGTCTACTCTAGGGTGCTGGAGAGGAGGATCCGGCCGATATATATATATATATATATATATATATATATATATATATATATATATATATATATATATATATATATATATGTATATATATATATATATACATATACATACATACATACATACATATATAGACACTGCTCACAAAAACTTAGGGCACACTCAAAAAACACAATGTAACTCCAAGTCAGTCAAATTTCTGGGATATCAGACTGTCCAGTTTGGAAGCCACGCTTATTGTGAATCAATTTCACTTGGTGTTGTGGAAATTAAACAGACAACAGGTGGAAATGAGAGGCAATTAGCAAGATCACTCCAAAAGAGGAATGCTTTTGCAGGTGGTGACCACAGACCATTTCCCTGTCTTCATCCTTTGTACCGTATTTTTGGAACACTTTTGCATTTGTCCAGTGTTCTCACCACTAGAGGTATCATGAGGAGGCATCTACAACCCACAGAAGTTGCTCAGGGACTGATGCTCATCCAAAATGGCACGTCCATTCGTGCTGTGGCAAGAAGGTTTGCTGTGTCTCCCAGCGCAGTTTTCAGCGAGAGTACACCAGGAGACCTGGGGGGGGGGCGACCAAGGTCAACAACCCAGCAGCAGGAATGCTATCTGCTCATTTGTGCACGGAGACACAGGAGAAGCACTGCCCGAGCCCTACAAAATGACCTCCAGAGGGCCACAAATGTGCATGTTGGTCCTCAAACGGTCAGAAACCGACTCCATGAGGGTGGTATGAGGGCCCGACGTCCACAAGTTGGGCCGGTGCTTACTGCCCAACACCTTGCAGCCCGATTGGCATTTGCCCGAGAACACAGCGATTGGCAGATTGGCCAATGGTGCCCTGTGCTCTTCACGGATGAGAGCAGGTTCACCCTGAGCACATGTGACAGACGTGACAAAGTCTGGAGACGCTCTGGAGAACGTTCTGCTGCTGTAACATCATCCAGCATGACCGGTTCGGTGGTGGGTCAGTGATGGTCTGGGGAGGCATTTCATTGGAGGGCCGCACAGCCCTCCATGTGCTAGCCAGAGGTTCCCTGACTGGCATTGGGTACCGGGATGAGATCCTCAGACCTATTGTAAGACCATATGCTGGTGCTGTGGGCCCTGGGTTCCTTCTGATGCCTGATAATGCCAGGCCACATGTGGCAAGAGTGTGTCAGCAGTTCCTGCATGATGAAGGTATTGATGTTCTGGACTGGCCTGCCTGTTCCCCAGACTTAAATCCAATAGAGCACATCTGGGACATCATGTCTCGGTCCATCCATCAACGCCACGTCGCACCACAGACTGTCCAGGAGCTGACTGATGCTCTAATCCAGGTCTGGGAGGAGATCCCTCACGAGGACATCCGTGGTCTCATCAGGAGCATGCCCAGGCATTGTAGGGAGTGCATTCAGGCACGTGGAGGCCACACACACTACTGAGGATGATACAGACTCGTTTGGAGGAATTTCTACAGAATTTGGATCAACCAGTGACCTGATTTGTCACTTTGATTTTGACTATAATTTTGGATCCAGACCTCCAGGGGCCGAGAATTTGATTTACATTTATCATTCTTATGTTATTTTGTTCTGAACACATTGCCCTACACTATGAATAAAGATTTTCATCCGAAAAATCGAATTGATTGACATCTAGGATGTGTTTTTTGAGTGTGCCCTAAGTTTTTGTGAGCAGTGTATATTAGTGGTGGGCCGTTATCAGCGTTAACGTGCTGCGTTAACGCGAGACTCTTATCGGGCGATAAAAAAAATATCGCCGTTAATCTATTCTCAAAGCTGGGTTGGGAGCTGGGTCTATACTATGCAAGCTATGATGACTTTCATCGTGATATTTTATGGTCAGCACACATTACACGACTTTTATGCCCAATTTCAGGAGCACGGGAGAAACATGAGTGAATAAAGCGTCTCCAGGGGGCGCTAGTGAGATGGCTGGAGAATAGACGTGTTTTTCGGAGCTCCTCGCGGCACTTCAACATAAACGCCATAATACATATATTTGCCAGAATTTGTGCCCTCGTTACCATGTAAGGACTATTTTTCATGTGTTGAGTGCACAATTTGACACTTTGAAGAAAGAAAATGACCGGTAAAGGACGTGAACGCCAGGGTGATGCTACAGCTAAAGCTAATGCTACAGCTAAAGGTAGCGACCAGAAAGCTAGCCCGAAAATCAATGAGGAAGAAGAAGATTTGCCACTCATTTGGCAAAGAATTGAAAAAAGCATCCTTCGCTCAATCAATGTTCGTTTTGACGACTTTGAACAGAAGATTCAGAGCCTCGTATCTGGCCAGCAGGAATTAACTGAGAAAATGGACGATATGGAAAACCAGGCCGCAGACCACGAGCAGCGTATCCAGAGTTTGGAAGCGGCATTAGGCGAGTTGCGTCAGGAAAATAAGTCTCTCCACTCCAAGATGTCTGATTTAGAGGGGCGATCTAGATGCAATAATATCAAAATAGTGGGTATTGCTGAAGACGAAGAAAAGGGCAAGCCAACTGAATTTGTGTCGCACTTGATCCCCAAACTACTCGGAGCCGAGAACTTCGACAAGCCTTTGGTCATCGATAGGGCACATCGCACTCTCCAGCCGAAGGCTCCAAACCGCGCACTTTCATCGCCTGTTTGCACTACGCCCAGGATAAAGAGGGTATTCTGCGGCTTTGCAGACAGCGCACTCTGGAATACAGTGGAAAGTGTGTCTTTATTTTTCCCGACTACACCGCAGATGGAGAAACGGCGGAGCTTCAAGGAGGTGCAACGAGTGTTACGGGAGAAAAACATCAAGCATTATCACAGCTTCACGTTCTTTATGAAGAGCAGGTGAAAGTGTTTACCAGTCCTGCTGCTGCAAACATCTTTATTGACAACGAACTCAAGTAGACAGAGGACACTTTCATGATAACCGAATTGAAAGACTATTGTTAAACAACTGGCACAATGTCATTTTCTGTGTCTCTGAGGTGCTCTTTAGAACAGGTTAGGTTATTTAGCTTTTTTGTTTTGTTTTTGTTTTTTCGACCTGTGGACCCAGGTGAATATGAGGGTAGCTCGGCTTCGTTTAGGGAAGCTATGGGTGGGGGGTTGTTCACACGCACACATGTTCTGTGTGTGTTTTGTTTTTTCCTCTTTTTTGAGGTTTATTTTGTTTGTCTTTTTTGTCTTGTGTTTTTTTTTTTTTTTTTTACTGCCAGACGAATTCAACTATCTACTGTTTTTACTGCAACCGTACTTTGTGCAATTTTTTTTAAACTTTTTTTTCATAGCAATATATGAATAATCCTACTTGTGCATTGTCCCTGGTTTCATGGAATGTTCGAGGATTGGGCAACCCTATTAAGCGGGGGAAAGTTTTTTCACATTTAGATTCACTTAAAGGGGCTATATCATGCTATTTTAGCCATTCCAAAGTTAAGTATAGGCATTTATATGATATATTGTACCTCTACCATTATGGAGCACTCATTTTTGTGATAAATATAAGTGTTTTCTGGAGGTATTTTTCAAACCCGGAAGACACAACGCTTCGATTCAGTTAACTCCGCCCCCTCTCTCCGCACATACTTTACCGTAATATAAATAAACAACAATAAGTGAAGTTACTTCACGATGCAGTTATACGGAGTTGACATCTGCAACACAGCTTCATAAATGGCTAACACACATGCTAATATGCTAACACACAAGCTAACATGCGTTTGGATTGACTCACCACTCTGCTCCATCGCTGTTTACATTATGGGACTCGCGTTGGTTATAAAAGTTAATCCACTTTGATTCTGGTGAAGGTTCCCCGAACATCCATCAGTGACAGTCACAGAAAAACCCCGGAGAAAAAAACAGCTGAGTGGCCTCTTCCTGAAAAGGGTTGAATATAAACTCCTCGTCCTCGTAGCCAAACGTGCTTCTTTTTCTCCGTCCGTGACATTATCGTTAGTTAAGAATAAAAAACAGGTGTCCAGAGTAGGCAACGAGCTCCATCTTCACAGCTGCAGCGCAAACATGACTGATCTGTTCAGACGCGATGTGTTTGTTTTGGTCACAGCTGACCTGGAAGCACCTCGGGCACATCCTTTTTTTTCTTCTTTTTTTTTCTTTTTTTTTACATTTTTTACTCTTTGTTTCTCTCTTACGACAGAAATAATGAAAAAGCTATTTTACAAATTAAAATCAGGCCGTAAGCATAGAATTAAGACATTACATTACAGACGTCGAGCACTTCCGTTCCGCTGTTACGACACAACTGAACACTCAGCCGTTCACCAGGAGAGGGAGGAGCAGCTGCTCAGAGAGCAGGATTCAGGAGGATTACTGAGAGCTGCGTGAATGAAGCCACAAACCACTCTGGGGGTGTTTTTGATAAGGAAATAGCATTACAACATGGCTAAAAGCTCCAAAAAGTCGATTTTGCATGATATAGGACCTTTAAAGCTGACATTGTGTTCCTGCAAGAAACGCATGTCAACGCTTCACACCACAGGAATCTTGTAGCTAATTGGATTTCGCAAGCTTATCATTCTCCATTTACATCTAAAGCTAGAGGTGTAGCTATTCTTTTCTGTAAATCAGTACCTTTTAGCTTGCAGTCTTGTGTAACCGATCCCAATGGTAGGTTTATTATTGTAAACGGGCATATTGATCGCTTTCCTGTGACCCTAGTTAGCATATGTGGACCAAATTCAGATGACCCAGCCTTTTTTCGTAAAGTATTTGATAAAATTCCTGACGATGATGCAAGTCATTTACTTATTGGTGGTTATTTCAACTGCTACTTGGATCCATATTTGGACAGACTTTCTAGAGCCCCACCACCTAGTTTCCTCTCAGTACAAACTCTCAATAATTTAATTAAATCGAGGAGCACTGTGGATATTTGGAGGCTGCAGCACCCAACAGATCGTGATTATTCTTTTTTATTCTCATGTTCATAAGTCATATACACGCATAGATTATTTTTTAGCTGATTCCAAATTAATTTCTAACATTGAATGCAGTAAATACCATAACATAATAATTTCTGATCACAGTCCCGTTAGCATTAAAGTCAAATTTAGTCTCCCCAAACAAACCGATAGCTGGCGCTTTAACGATCTGCTGCTTGCTGATCCAAATTTCAACAAATACATTAGTGAACACATCTCTCTATTTCTTGATACCAACGATAATGGTGCAGTCAATGATTCAACTTTATGGGAAACTTTAAAAGTCTACATTAGGGGTCAAATAATATCTTTTGAAGCGAGGCTGAACAAGGCGTGTGGCAGGTTGAAGGAAATAGAGGAAGAAATAAAGGCTGCAGATCAGATTTATCAAAATTCTAAACTTCAGTCAGATTATAATAATGTCCTTAAACTACAATATGAATAGAATTCTATACTCGGAGAACAAGTCAAAAAAACAATTCTAAAACTAAAACAGAGAAACTTTGAGCTTGGTGAAAAGCCTCACAAGCTATTATCTAGGCAGCTAAAAGGTGAGCAGATGAAGCGTTCAAAAATCAGATCGAGTTCAGGAGCAATTCTGACTGATCTACAAGATATAAACGAACGTTTTAGGGTGTTCTATCTTGATATCTACTCATCTAAAACAAATGCCACTCAAGATGATATTGAAAATATTCTTGGGTCCTTGCCCTTTCCACATTTGAACGACACCTCACAGGAGTATTTGGACTCAAACTTCAATACAAAGGAGGTGCTGGAGGCTATAAGAGCGCTCCCTTCTGGAAAGGCCCCTGAGTATGGCCCCGAATTTTATAAGACCTTTGGAAACCAGTTGGCCAGTCAGAGAAGGGCAAGGAAGCACTCCTAGTTGGTTACAACTTGAGGCTCCTAAAATTGACAACGTCACATTACATACATTATTATTTTTTAGCACTGCATTGGACAAATCACTTCAGAAAAGTTTTGTTTTAAGGAACTCCCTGCGTATTTTACGTCAGATTAAAGCAGGAATTCAATTCCCCTAGGACTCCATTTATACTCCCATCTGTTATAATCCTCTATTTAAACCTGGGCAAATTGATACAGCATTTCAAATTTGGAGGGAGAACGGCATCTCATCATTGGCTGATCTTTATATTGATGATCACTTTGCCTCATTTGCTCAATTACATGATAAATACAATATTCCAAATTCACACTTCTTTTTTGGTTCTGCCCTCGATTGTCTGGCTTTTGGTCTGCAGTTTTTAAATGGTTTTCAAAATGTTATTCTGCAGATATTAAACCCGACCACAACGTGGCAATATTTGGAAGCTCGGAATGGTGGTGGCTAAAAAACTATTTTTGACCTGGAAATCCACTAATCCCCCAAATTTTGCGCACTGGCTCAAGGAAATGATGTTTGCGATACAAATGGAACAAATTCGCTTGGACAATATGGACAGACAACATACATTTGAGGCTATCTGGGGGCCCTTTCTGGCTCAATGCCAGATCATCACATCTGGAGAAATATATCTTGGACATTAGTATGTAAACTTGATAATGTTGTACTTGTCGGTTGCTTTGTTTTTCTTTTGCTTTGTCTGGCAGTCTGTTGTTTTTGTTTGTTTTGTTCATTTTTTTTAATTTTGTACATGTAAAATAACAAAAATCAATAAATATAATATTAAAAAAAGACAGAAAAACACCGCTGCTCCCTCTTTCAAAACAGCAACATAAACAACTCATTTCATGGCCACAGTCCCACACAAAACAGCGCAACGTTATCACCAAAAGTTCACGAGAGCCTTTTCCAACTACATTTCAACCGCGAGCAGAGTTTAACCGCAGCACTTACGGAGTTTGGAGACGAACTTTACAGCTACTTTTCTCCGAGTCCGTTAGCTTCTGTCTCCTCCGCCTCGCGGCTGGGGCCCGTTTCCTTTTCTTATCAAATCCAAAGAAATACGTCCCGCATCTTCGTGTTGTTGACGTTTATCTCCATTTTGACAGAACTATCGCCAAGTTGAAGCTCGTAGTAGCAGTAGCTGCAGCAGCATTGAACTGTGTTGTTGTGACAGTGATCACGTGACACTGTTGACCAATCAGGAGACGCGCACATGATTCCCGCGCTCACAAACAGAGGCCTATATTTTCTGATCTGGTAAGATGGCCCACATTACCCGTAAATACTTGGGGACTCCTGTCACAACTGTCCCATGTGAGAGACTTTTTTCTTTAGCAGGTCATAGTTGCAGAAGAGGAGATTTAGTTTGTCACCAGAAAATTGATTGACACAAAGCTACTGACTGTAAACGGTTCATCAGGACCTCTTATGTAGGCCTATTAATGTTTAACTGAACAGTTCGGAAACACAAGTGCATCTTATTGAACATGAATTTATTTTCATCACCAATTATCATAGTAGAACGTTCTCAAGCAGTTTGTGATGCATTTTGGAAACAGGAGATGAGCCCCTGGTCTAATGCACCACCTGACTTGAGAAACTCGTTCTCAAAGACTTACTTTTAGTCATTATTTCGGTAGCACACATATTCTGAATGGCTTCGGCAGAATTCAAGCGAGCCATTTTAATCTAGATTAATTTCAAAATTAATCAAAATTAATCTAGATTAATCTAAAAGTGACTAAAAGTAAGTCTTTGAGAACGAGTTTCTCAAGTCAGGTGGTGCGTTAGACTAGGGGCTCGTCTCCTGTTTCCAAAATGCATCACAAACTGCTTGAGAATGTTCTACTGTGATAATTGGTGATGAAAATAATTCATGTTCAAGAAGATGCACTTGTGTTTACCAACTGTTTATTCAGTTAAACATTAAGAAAATATAGGCCTCTGTTTGTGAGCGTGGGAAACATGTGTCCTGATTGGTCAACAGTGTCACGTGATCACTGTCACAACAACACAGTTCATGCTGCTGCAGCTGCTGCTACTACGAGCTTCAACCTGGCGATAGTTCTGTCAAAATGGAGATAAACGTCGACAACACGAATATGCGGGACGTATTTCTTTGGATTTGATAAGAAAAGGAAACGGGCGGAGCGGAGAAAGAGAAGCTAACGGACTCGGAGAAAAGGAACAGGCAAGTTCGTCTCCAAACTCCGTAAGTGCTGCGGTTAAACTCTGCTCGCGGTTGGAATTTACCTGGAAAAGGCTCTCGTGAACTTTTGGTGATAAAGTTGCGCTGTTTCGTGTGGGGCTGTGGCCATGAAATGAGTTGTTTATGTCGCTGATTTGAAAGAGGAAGGCGCTGCAGTGTTTTTTTCACTTTGTGATTGGCCGCTGCTTCTGTGTGTTCGCTTTGAAGACGCTATATTCACTCACGTTTCTCCTGTGCGTCCCACATTGGGCATAAAAGTCGTGTAATTTGGGCTAACCTTAAAATATCACGATGAAAGTCATCATAGCTTGCAGAGTATAGACCCAGCTCCCAACCCAGCTTTGAGAATAGATTAACGGCGATATTTTTTTTTATCGCTGATAAGTTTCTTGCGTTAACGTAGCACGTTAACGCTGATAACGGCCCACTACTAATTTATATATATGTTTCTGATTAACTCCTCTCTCCTCTTCTCTCCTCCTGGACCGACACTAACGTTGTGGGAAGAGGCAAATGCCTAAATATCTCAGTTTCAAGTCAATTTTCAACGACAACACTGTTGACACGTTTTGAAACACACGTGTTTCCGCAGATCGATGTCTTTTTATGACGTGTGCACAGCCTGGTACTCGGATTGAAGACTTTAACAGGATGTTTCTCAGCCGTCCTTGGACCGATTTTAGCCATTTAAAAACTCAGAGAAATGTTAAAATCTCAACTGTTTCGATCTTTAATGTGATGTGGGTTTACAGCTGTTCGCTACACAACACCACGCCCCCTCAGACAAAAAAAAAGAAAGAAAAGAAACGCAATAATATATATAAAATGTCCAGATCGTGACTTTTCACAAGTTTTTGATCGTTATTTATTTCACTTCAGTTCATCTCAGAGCTACCAAAATCACACATTAGGTGTATTAGAGCTTTTTCTGTTTTTGGCACTCATTGTGTTAACGGAATAGGCCACCGTTTTTACATACCGAGATATGTTCTTACCTTAGCTTTGACAAGATCTTTAGGACCTGTCTGGTCTTCCCCCGTGCCTTCAATCACGTAAACACAGCGCAGACGGCGTTAGCATTTAGCCTCTCCCCCTCTCCTCTATAGCTCCAAAACAGGTCAAGATAGAAGCTACCAAGCTCTTCCACGTTTTCCTTATTTAAATACGGTTACATGAAGTGTTACACTACAAAGTATAATTACACAAAATTAAACAATGTGGATTTTCTAAGCGGATAAAAGGGGGAACTATATTGTAAGGCGTAATAATACCAGGAGTAGTTCGAGATCCGCACAGTAATCTTCACTTTACTGCGCAGTAATCTTCACTTTACTGTGCGAACTACTCCTGGTATCATTACGCCTTACAATATAGTCCCCCCTTTTATCCGCTTAGAAAATCAACATTGTTTAATTTTGTGTAATTATACTTTGTAGTGTAACACTTCATGTAACCATATTTAAATAGGGACAACGTGGAAGAGCTTGGTAGCTTCTATCTTGACCTTTTTTGGAGCTATAGTGGAGAGGGGAAGAGGCTAAATGCTAACGCCGTCTGCGCTGTGTTTACGTGATTGAAGGCACGGGCGAAGACCAGACAGGTCCTAAAGAACTCGTCAAAACTAAGGTGAGAACTTATCTCAGTATGTAAAAACGATGGCCTATTACTTTAAGAGCTGATGTAACAAGTGAGATCAATAAAGTTCTATCTTATCTTATCTAACACAGTGAGGCCAGGCAATAGAAGAGTTAATGTTTATGCATTAGATTAGAGTACTGTAATTTCACAGAGTTCTTGATTTCATGATGATTGCTGTTATCGAGGAGGTGCAGTCAAACTGTGCTCGGGGACTGCTGTGGTTGTCCTTGTTTTCATAAGAAAACTCAGTCTCCCTCTGTAAAATGTTTTGCTGTCCAGAGCAGCCTCAGCAAATTAACAACAAGCTCCATGCACTCTTTTTACTCTCTGGTGTTGGAGATTGTCTGTCAGATGTGTTTTTGTTGTTACCCAATGTGGCGGAATGCTATTCCAGATCGTTCTGGCCCATTTCCGAGAAAGTGCTGAAAAATGTTGTTTTTTTTCTACGGGCAGACACTACTCAGCCCAGTGCCTGTTCAACCCTGTAGGCAAGCTTTTTCACTGCCGAGGCCAGGGCCAAACCGGTCTGACCAGGTATCATTTAGGAGAGGACAGTGAACAGCCCTCACTAAAACAGGCAGGTCATATGGATTTAATATTTCACACCATCATACAGCTGTTTGCTGATATTTGCTTTTAGCCGCTGTTAGTCAAACTTTAGCTGGTGTTTAGCTTACCTCGATAGTTCATATTTTAGCTGCTTCTTTCCTGTAGTATTTGCCTTTTCTCCTCTGAATAATTCCATACGCACCACCAGAAGACAGCATTTGTCCACCTTTGTTCTCATCGCGACTCACAAAACCTTTAATGACGTTTGTACAGCGTTCACATCTGTGGGGTTACACCCCACCATTCTGACATGGAGGTCTAATTGCCCCATTTGTCGGAGTGGTGACACAGTCTTTTCCCAGCCAGCAAAACAATGTGGGCTCTGCATGGGTTTGCCCACCTGGGTTATCAGTGGGTTTGTCCGCAGTTTCCATGTGGGCCCCATGTGTGTTGGCCCATGTGGGCTGGACCTTTACTAGTCAAACTTAACCCTTTCTATTCTGGTTTGATTATGTTTAGTCTCAGATCTTGGATCTTGGTGTTTGGTCACATTTGAGCCCAACCCACTCTGAGTCACTGTGATTTGATTGGCTTCAGAGTTACACTGTAGGTCAGACACCATGAGTGACAGTAACATGACGCTAAATAGTGAGCTCTTTATTTTCTGTAGAAAGGCTGAGGCCTCATTGTTCTTTAGTCACAGACTGAGAAGTGAAGAAGGAAGTCGTGGAAGACGCTCATGAGGTTCATTTCTTTAACAGGTACTAGAGTAACTATTTTCTCTAAAGTAAAAGTAGATCTACCACAGTCCTGTGGTCCACCATGACCAACCATGACTCAGAGGAACTGGGACACACATGACCCTACATCAGATAATATATATGGATATTTTCTCAACCTTTATAAGCATCAATTGTGTGATATAAAAAGAAAAACAGAATATTATTTCCCTATTTAACTTGTTTACTAGATACTTTACTTACAGAATTTTCCTCTTACAGTAGAAGTCCTGTCTAACACGAATCTCCATGACTTCCTTCCTCACCTGTCGCTCTGTGACTGAAGAGCAATGAGGCCTCAGTCTTTTACTGGAAACAAAGAGCACACTGTATTTAGCGTCATGTTTCTGTCAGTCATGGTGTCTGACCTAAAGTCTAACTCTGAAGAAAGTCAATTCACATTTACACTGAGACTGTTGGAAGGGCGCCCCCCTGTGTCCCATTGCGTCCAAATACCGGGACCATAACTGTAGCCAGATCTGGCTCTTTAGGGTAGAAAGGGTTAAGTTTGACTTATAAAGGTCCAGCCCAAATGGGCCAACACACATTGGGCCCACATGGAAACTGCGGACAAACCCATGCAGAGCCCACGTTGTTTTGCTGGCTGGGTTGTGCATCGTCCTGCCATTCCGACACACAAGATAATTCTAAAAAATATGTGGGCCTACTAGAACTAACCCTAACCTTATATACACTGCTCACAAAAACTTAGGGCACACTCAAAAAACACATCCTAGATGTCAATCAATTCGATTTTTCGGATGAAAATCTTTATTCATAGTGTAGGGCAATGTGTTGAGAACATAATAACATAAGAATGATAAATGGGAATCACGTTCTCAGCCTCTGGAGGTCTGGATCCAAAATTATAGTCAAAATGAAAGTAACAAATCAGGTCACTGGTTGATCCAAATGCTGTAGAAATTCCTCCAAACGAGTCTGTATCATCCTCAGTAGTGTGTGTGGCCTCCACGTGCCTGAATGCACTCCCTACAACGCCTGGGCATGCTCCTGATGAGACCACGGATCTCCTCCCAGACCTGGATTAGAGCATCAGTCAGCTCCTGGACAGTCTGTGGTGTGACGTGGCGTTGATGGATGGACCGAGACATGATGTCCCAGATGTGCTCTATTGGATTTAATTCTGGGGAACGGGCAGGCCAGTCCATAACATCAATACCTTCATCATGCAGGAACTGCTGACACACTCTTGCCACATGTGGCCTGGCATTATCAGGCATCAGAAGGAACCCAGGGCCCACAGCACCAGCATATAGTCTTACAATAGGTCTGAGGATCTCATCCCGGTACCCAATGCCAGTCAGGGAACCTCTGGCTCGCACATGGAAGGCTGTGCGGCCCTCCAATGAAATGCCTCCCCAGATCATCACTGACCCACCACCAAACCGGTCATGCTGGCTGATGTTGCAGCAGCAGAACGTTCTCCAGGGCGTCTCCAGACTCTGTCACGTCTGTCACATGTGCTCAGGGTGAACCTGCTCTCATCCGTGAAGAGCACAGGGCACCTTTGGCCAATCTGCCAATCGCTGTGTTCTCGGGCAAATGCCAATCGGGCTGCATGGTGTTGGGCAGTAAGCACCGGCCCAACTTGTGGACGTCGGGCCCTCATACCACCCTCATGGAGTCGGTTTCTGACCGTTTGAGGACCAACATGCACATTTGTGGCCCTCTGGAGGTCCTTTTGTAGGGCTCGGGCAGTGCTTCTCCTGTTTCTCCGTGCACAAATGAGCAGATAGTGGTCCTGCTGCTGGGTTGTTGACCTCGGTCAGCCCCCCCCAGGTCTCCTGGTGTACTGGCCTGTCTCCTGGTGTCTCCTCCATGCTCTGGACACTGCGCTGGGAGACACAGCAAACCTTCTTGCCACAGCACGAATGGACGTGCCATTTTGGATGAGCATCACTCCCTGAGCAGCTTCTGTGGGTTGTAGATGCCTCCTCATGATACCTCTAGTGGTGAGAACACTGGACAAATGCAAAAGTGTTCCAAAAATACGGTACAAAGGATGAGGACAGGGAAATCGTCTGTGGTCACCACCTGCAAAACCATTCCTCTTTTGGAGTGATCTTGCTAATTGCCTCTCATTTCCACCTGTTGTCTGTTTAATTTCCACAACACCAAGTGAAGTTGATTCACAATAAGCGTGGCTTCCTAACTGGACAGTCTGATATCCCAGAAATTTGATTGACTTGGAGTTACATTGTGTTTTTTGAGTGTGCCCTAAGTTTTTGTGAGCAGTGTATGTATGTATATATATATATATATATATATATATATATATATATATATATATATATATATATATATATATACATATATATATATATACATATATATATATATATATATATATATATATTGCCACAAACGGCAACTGCTATCACAACTGCTATCACAACTTGAGATTGACGAGGTACAACACCAATGCTCCGGCAACGGGGAGCCAGGACATCAGGTCAGAGGGGAGTTAACACCAGCCCTCCCAATGGAGATTGGGTACGAAGCCCCAATAAGCGCAATCATGCTGAACGAGGCAGCGACTGACCTGAAAAATAAGATCATGGCAAAAATGTCCAGCAGGCAACCCCGAAGCCAATTACAGAGGCTAAGAGAAGTACTGTCAGAAAGTCTCCTAGAAGATGTGAATGCAGCTCTGAGAGCAATTCCTACATCAACCATCACTGAAACCAATGACCTGATATACTCCACAGCAGCAGTGATCCTAGAGACGCTTGGCTATCGTAAGAGCAACCATGAGATGAAATACCCACCATGGAAAAGAAGGCTGGAGGATAACATCAAGGCAGCACGGAGGGAAGTGAGTCAATTGACAGAGGCCTTGAAAGGTGCAATGAAAAAGCAAGTACCCAAAAGGTACAAGGTACTGTGCTAAATGTTTTTAAAAAAAGACAAAAAATACATTTCTCACTAAATCGGATACATGTTTTTTATAGTAGTTTTTTGTAGTAGTAGTAGTCTTCATTTGACATATGATTGTGTGTACCAAAATATATCCACAAATACAGACGGTGTTCCAACCAGCCCCAGTCTCCCCTTAACTGTGGACAGAGACTTCTAAAGACAAGAACCTTTCTGTAACATTAGGCGCAGGGGTAAAACACGGACCTGTGAGAGAAAAATCAATGTTTTTTTGGGATTCTGCTCCCAAAACGTAGACACCATATGTGTTGTAATACCTGCCCAACCCAGCAGGGGGTGACATTGAGTGGAGCTCAATGGATGCCCATTACTGATTCAGCCAAGGGCCCATTGCATGCTGAGTCACTCTGATCTCATCAGGCTATATCATCAGGCCTTTGAGATCATTCCTGGCCCCGTCTGGATGTGTCAGCTTAACTGACAGGTTCCACATTCTCCGTGTTCACCCCATCCCACTCCACCCCGACCTCCACAGCAAATGTGTTGCTATTTTAACTGTTCCAAAAAATTCCACATCCTCCTCTCCGCGGGCCTTTGTCGCGCCTCTCCGTCCCGCCTCTCCATCCTGCCTCTCTGTCCCTCACCGACAAAAATACTGATCAACTCTATTTTCAGCTCTGTCAGCACCGGCCGGATCAAGCTCTATATCATATCGCACCAGACAGTAAGGAGAACGGCAACAACATCCAGGTTTTCAATGGCAATACCCTCCAAATGAAAGTGTCGCTATTTTACACAATAAAGCTGGATATTTTCCTCTGTAAGAGTTTATCATCACAAAAACAATCACACGACCTGATTAAGCTTCTATTGCTCTCATTCATGTATCTTTTTTCTGTCCCTCTCTCCCTTGTGCAAGAAAACAAAAAACGTGTGATTGTAAAAAATCAGAGCATGAACCTGCTTTGGCCACACTTTGGAGTTTGCAAATGTGAAGAAAAAGTAGTAAATACATATTTGTATTGCTTCATTTCATTTCCTCATTGGTACTTTTTGTTTGTTATGATCCAAGAAAAGTGCTCTCCAGTCCTTGCCTTGTTTGAATCATCACGGCATCAAAAGTCCTGTTGTATGATCCATCAATATTATGATGCATTTAGAATAGGCCACTTCAATAGAGGCTATGCTTTCTACATAGATGGAAGTAATAGAGATGGGCGGGTCCCATTCAGCCCCATTCACAGTAATGATCACGAGAGGTCTGTGAAATTAACATGGCTGCTCAATCTCCTTCTATGAAGCCTGTTCCT
Organism: Gobius niger; assembly: GCF_951799975.1. Classification (NCBI taxonomy): domain Eukaryota; kingdom Metazoa; phylum Chordata; class Actinopteri; order Gobiiformes; family Gobiidae; genus Gobius; species Gobius niger. The sequence continues at coordinate 6,450,145 of NC_136858.1, read as the reverse complement.
TAAATGGGAAAAATATAATATACAAAAATATGACACATACCCCAGCGTTGTCACATGGGTTGCAGTCTGTTGTGGGAAGTTTAGTTAAAGTTAAGCTAGTAACCAACCCGGCACCATTCGGCCTGGCTCCCTGCCGTGTGGTCAGACTGGTTTTCTTCCTGTACCCCAGACAGGACAACAGGCCGAGATGGGCCATCTCCATCTCACAAAAGATCCAGATCCTGGGCATGGTCAAGATCCTGGGCAGGGTCGTTTCGCACCTACAAGACAATAGGCCCACATGGCCCACCTCACCAACATGACAAAGGTCTCCTCTGCCAGCCTGATTTCATTCCCATGCAAAGCGCTCCTTGGCCGCTTGCATTTACATCTCCAAATGTATCACCATGTCTTTGTTCTGTGCTACCGCCTTTCATGTATGTGTATAAAATCAGCTACAAAACCTTGCTCCGCAGATTTGCACACAGATCCTCCTGTGCGCACAATCTCCGCATGCGTAATAAATTCACATGTTGACTAGACAAACTTCTCTTAAGCTTTATTAAGTAAGAAAATCCACAACAATTTTGGCGTTGTCGGCAAGTCTTTAGCTATAATTTGTTTTCGGCGTGGAGACGACGGTGCGTTTTGGCCGACCTGGGAAGACCAGCCTCAGTACCTCAGCTAGCTTTTGAGACGAAGGAGGGCACGCGCTCGTCTCCCGCAGGACAACTTTTTGGCTAACACAGGACCTTAAAAGAACCTGCTTGTGGTGAGTTTTGTTGTCTTTTCAAATGTGTAAGCCCAGGGCAGCGCTTAAGTGTACACGTTTTCTTGATTTATTTACGTATTTTAAGGTGTTTTTGTTCTTTTTTTATTTTTATTTTATTTACTTTTTGTGCGTAGAGTGTGTAAGACTTATCTGGCGGCTGCGCGTTAGTGATTGCTCTGAAAAGCAAGCCTGATCTCTTTGCGTCTCAGCCGGCCCGTTCCGATCCAAAAACGCGCGCCTGTTACGGTCGTAAACTAACAGGGGGGGATCCGAACGCCCGAAAGTGGGGAAGAGCAGGTAAAAAGGCTAAGCGGGCTAGAAATCCTATTTGTCTGTAAGAGAGAAAATGGGGAAAGTCAATCTAAAGATGCTACATTGAAGGGAACCCAACCGTCGCCTATAACAATGGCAATGGAAAAACGCTTTGGAGTTAAAGCTCTGGAATGCTTGCCAATGTGGTCGGCTTCGTTTGGTTTTCCGGAAGGTGGCTCTATGCCGTTAAATCAATTACGCGTGTTGCGTGAAAAATTAGAAGAAGAGAGAGAAAGAATACTGGGGAGTAAGAAAATCACAGCAGAAGATGTCAGAGCCATGCTTAAACATCAGACTTGTCTTGCTATGTGGGAAGATTTGGCTACAGAACGAGACCGCAAGAAAACCACTAAAATGATAGCTCCTCTACCTTCTGCAGAGGTAGAGAACATCCAGGCGCTCACAGACACAAAGCCCCGTGGGAAACCTCCACCATATCGTTCCTTTTCCCCTACTAACCCTTTTGCAGAGGGAGCTGAGCTCCATGCTGAATACGCGCCCACACAAAGCGTTGGGTTAAACCACGAACACACTACTGTTGTCCCTTCTGCGTCTTTGTACCCAGATTTGTCGTCGCTTTCCTTCGTGCCACCGCCGTGTGAAGCTGCCCCCTGCCTTTTACCCCCGCCGTTGCCGCAGCGCCATCAACCCGAGCAGCACCAGCCCATCCAGCCCTCACAGCGGCAGCACCCTCCAACCCCAACGGTGCCAGCTGTAACCCCGCAGGAAGTGGGTACCGCATCGCCAGCAGAAGAAGGCGTGGCGGAAGCACAATGGAGCAGAAAAACGCAGCTAAGGCACGACCCGAAGCCGACAAAACATTTCATTGCCACTTTTCCAATGATAGAGATGGTGGGACGCGAAGGACCGGAGTTGGTTTTCAGACCTTGGGGTCCGAGCGAGTTCTTATCCGCCTCACAACTGCTGTCTACGAGGCCAGAGACAAACTGTTCCAAATTCAGCGAAGATCTCCTCGCCTTTTGCCGCGAATACAAGCCCTCCGGAGCGGAGTGCGCCCGGGTTCTTGTTTATAAGATATCACCTGTGGACTTTCAGAAATTTAAGCCTTATTTGCCCGATCCATCACTACGGGCCAAGGACATCACTGAGTCAGAATCTGGACCGTACATGACTGCTATGAAGAAAATGTGTGACGGGCTAGCGGTCGTTTTTCCCCGTAAATACGACCTCAGCGTTTTGGCTAAATGCAAACAGGGGACGGGCGAAAAAGTTGAGGAGTATTATAGCCGCTTGCTCGCTGTGTTTAATGAGAACTCTGGCGTACCCCCGAAGATTACTACAGCAGGAGAAGAGAAAGACAATCCTGTGTACAACGGATATTTGTGCTCCAGATTTATCGAAGGACTGCTCCCGGAGGTAGCAGTAAAGGTGCGCGACTCTTACATTGCGTTTGCCGATGGACCCCAGATAAAGGATCTACTAATGCACGCTAAACATGCAGTTTTTTGTCTGGAGGCAGCTAAAAGTCCGGCCACAATGCTATCGGCTCAGGCCCGCACACCCCAAAACCCCAACGATAATTCCAACAAGGACGAAAAGATTTGGGAGAACAACAACGGGACAAGGGCGATAGAATGCTGGAACTGTGAAAAGCGCGGACACAGAGCTAGAAACTGCCGCAACCCGCCGAAAAGCCAACAGACCCAAAACAGCCGCGAGCAGTACAACCAGCCCCAGTGGCAGCAAAATCAGACCCGTGAGCCACACCAGCAGCAGTATGATATGCCACAGTGGCAACAACAACAACCCCGCTCATTTAATCACGGAGGGCGCTACGAGGCTGACTGACTAGACGGGGAGAAACGGCATGGCAGCGGCACACGCGGGGGACACACGGAGGAAACCGTACGAGCGACTCATCACGCGGGTAACACATTCACACTCGTCACAGAAGCGATCACTCATCTGTCACGTAAGTTTGAACCAATTGCAATTGGCACATACACGTTTTTGGAAGAAAATTCATGCTAAAACTCCGGAATACACGCTAACAATCAGCGGTGAAAAAGTTACATTTATAGTTGATTCTGGTGCAACTAATTCTGTGCTAAAAATGACAGCCTTAGCTGTCTCTCCTAAAATGAGTGTCCGCTTTACATTCACTAGCAGCGTTGGGTGAAACAACCAAAGAGCAATTTACGTCGCCACTAACGTGTTTTGACTCTCAGGGCAACTCGGTCAAACATTTGTTTCTCTATTCCCCATTGTGCCCAATCAACTTATGAGGCTGAGATCTTATGTGCAGACTGAGTCTAAATCTGATCTCGACACCGACCGACGTGACTTCTGTGTTGTGTTTTGTGTCTTTGTCGGTTGCTGTGTGCGTGCGTGTGTCTGTTTGTTGTCATGCATCTCTGGTACTGATTACAGGCGTAGATGCGACCTGTAATATGACCACGATAACAAAATTATTTTCTTCCAACAGGCTGAGCTTCGTACATAATAACCACTAACCACTAACAAACCTGAAATTAACAACTTGTTCTATAGCAGACATGTACAGGTGGAGACCGGCTGCAGAAAAAACGCTTTGACACATAATATGTGTCAAAAGGGGGGATATTGGGGTGTTAGTTGAATAAGAAGACCTTTTAATGCTGTCAGAAAGTAAATTGTTTTGTCACAAGATCTGCCTCACAGAATGAATGGAGGCCCATGGCCAAGGCCCATGGGCGCAAAGTGACCACGGAGAGCCCTGCAGAAGGGAAGCGCCGAGGGGACGACATGGATCCACGCCAACCACTGCTAGGTGATGCTGCCACAGATGACCCCAGAACGCTGACACCGATGGTGGGGACGGAGCAGGCACAACCGCAGCTTCCGACGCTGAAGGGGTGGGCTGTTGTGCGACCTCCGACGCTGGAACCGGCCAACAACAACAACAACAACAACAACAACAACCAGAGAGCCTCACTGCTCATGTCGGCGTCTCCAAGAGACACCCCAGAGAAGAACACAACGCCCCGACTCCCACGTGTCCCACTCTCCTGCCCAAGGCCATATCTCTGACCCCCGAGACTTGGCCCAAACGAGTGTGGGGAAGGCCCCAAAGTGAGTCTCGTCGCCCCAGAAACACCAGACCTCACCAGGACCACTAATGCTCTGCACACGCTCAGAGAGAGCACAAGCCGTGACATTTGCCTCGCACAGGAAAGACTGCTGAACTTCTGCATAGCATGCCTCGGACGGACAAGGCTGGCATCGACTCTTGCTGGCACACTGGCAGCACCCTTCTTGCTGTCCGGATTAATTATTTTATTCAAAACTCTGTGACTCACGACGTGGCTTGCGTGAAACGCAGCTTTACTTAACATAATACCGCCTGGTTGCAGGCCTCAAACATTCTACAGGTTTCTTGCTAATTTTGCCTTTGCCTGAAGGTTTACGGTGACACAATGTTCGCAGCTATAATGTGTTCCTTTTATTGACAAATGTGTTTCTTCTCTTGGGAAACTTGTCCCTTATTGAAGAGTCTGTACCCTAAATAGGAGGTTTGGGTGACGGCATTTTGCCCATCAACAACTCCTGTTTTACTTTGTGTCTAAATGTCATGCTTAAATTCGACTCTAATGACAGCAATGTTTCTCCCGAACACACGTTTGAAGGTGGTGTGATTTCAATGTCTCTGATGCTTAACTGAATGTGATTTCTTCAAAACTGGGTTTTGTAATCATCAAGAGGGAGGAGTGTTGTGGGAAGTTTAGTTAAAGTTAAGCTAGTAACCAACCCGGCACCATTCGGCCTGGCTCCCTGCCGTGTGGTCAGACTGGTTTTCTTCCTGTACCCCAGACAGGACAACAGGCCGAGATGGGCCATCTCCATCTCACAAAAGATCCAGATCCTGGGCATGGTCAAGATCCTGGGCAGGGTCGTTTCGCACCTACAAGACAATAGGCCCACATGGCCCATCTCACCAACATGACAAAGGTCTCCTCTGCCAGCCTGATTTCATTCCCATGCAAAGCGCTCCTTGGCCGCTTGCATTTACATCTCCAAATGTATCACCATGTCTTTGTTCTGTGCTACCGCCTTTCATGTATGTGTATAAAATCAGCTACAAAACCTTGCTCCGCAGATTTACACACAGATCCTCCTGTGCGCACAATCTCCGCATGCGTAATAAATTCACATGTTGACTAGACAAACTTCTCTTAAGCTTTATTAAGTAAGAAAATCCACAACAAGTCCTTTTCAAGTCTAAAGCTACATAAGAATCCTGTTTGCCAAGTGTCTTTTGGAGTCGCCCCTGGCCACCAGGGGGTGGTATAACAGCAATGTCAGCTCCCCGCTATGAGGACCAAAGAGAAGAGCTTTCCTCACCCATTGGACTTCTAGCACTAGCGGTTTTGAGCGCTGGAATGGTTTGGTGAAAGTGAACGGACTCAAAATACTGCACTTCATGAGGGGCCGACATTAAAACAACATGCATCCATCCATCCATCCATCCATTTTCTTTCGCTTTATCCGGGGCTGGGTCGCGGGGGCAGCAGTCTCAGCAGAGATGCCCAGACTTCCCGATCCACACACACCTCCTCCAGCTGTTCTGGGGGGACCCAGAGGCGACACCAGGCCAGCTCAGAGACATAGTCCCTCCAGCGTGTCCTGGGCCTTCCACGAGGTCTTGTCCCACTAGGACATGCCTGGAACACCTCCCGCGGGAGGCGACCAGGAGGCATCCGGAACAGCTGCTCCTTTCGACGTGAAGGAGCAGCGACTCTACTCCGAGCTCCTCCCGGGTAACTGAGCTCCTCACCCGATCTCGAAGGAGATCCTGAGGAGGAAACTCATTTTGGCCGCTTGTATTTGCGTTCTTGTCCTTTCAGTCATTTCCCAAATCTCATGACCATAGGTGAGGGTGGGAATGTAGAGCGATCGGTAAATCGAGAGCTTTACCCCCGACTCAGCTCCCTCTTTACCACGACATGATGTATTTCCAGTGAATGTTTACATATGATGGGCAATTAAAATATGATCGAATGTGAATGTATGGGTGGTATTGGTGATTTTGATAAAGATCAGACCACATTTTATAACCAATTTAGGCAGAAATGTAAGAGATTCCACACAGTGTACTCACTTTTTCCTCCCAATGTAGCTAACTGAATTGTCCAAACACACAGTAAACTCTATTTGTGGTTGAAATGTAGCTGGAAAAAGTGTTCTTGTGAACGTTTGGTGATAAAATGTGCTGTTTGTGGTCTTTGTGGGGCTGTGGTCGTTAATTAGTTGTTTGTGCCTCTGTTATAGAGAAATATTATAGGTACCTCCCTCTTCATTTGTCTGTGTGTATTCTGCTCTGTCATTTGCCGCTGTTTACCCGTGTGTTCACGGTTGGGATGGTAAAGTCACCCAACCGCAGGGTGCGATTTGTAAAAAAACAGGGGGGATAGTTACACTTTATTGCATAAAAAGCACATAGATTACATGCGGTGGAACTTCAAACCCAGTGCTGTAAAATGTTCTAACTGTCTAATAGTAGCTCAGTCTTTTTGTCCAAACAGAGAGAGCACCGCTCTGTCCTGCATGCTTTAGCAGGACTCAGAAAGGCCCTGACCACTGACGGATCGGCCCGGTCTCTGTGTCTGACTCGCTGAGTGGAGCTCAGCGTCTTGTCCGAACAGCTCTGGCAGGGATGGATCTACCCTGTAACCAGGACTATCTAAAGCAGAACTTTGCAAACAATCGTGGCATTGTGGATTATGATTTTTTTTTAGGAATGCACACAGCCCAATTCAGTGCGTCATGATCCAGCCTATAGCCTACTCCGAGGCAGATATTTATATACATGAGGCGCATAGGCCTATGTTACGTGTTCCTCTGTATAGTTTTGGATTCCATTCAGCGAGGAGCCGCGAGGGAGACAGGAGACTTCAAATGGCCTGTGCCATCCCGGGAGCGCATCAGCTTTCAGACATTCATTCAAAAAAACGTATTAGCAAAGTTCTGCAAAAATCCTGGTGACGAGACATGCGATCCATGAGTGTTTGTGACTCCCCAGACCCTTGCTCTCTGCAGCAGTCATGAGTATAGACCCTAAAGCAGAGACCCTCCCCCTTGACTCAGGAAGACTCACCACGACTGAAAAGTATAGCAAAATCGGGCAAAAAAATGGTGTAGTGTGTGCTCAGCTTTACGTGTAGTTTTACAATGAAACAAACGTCTCAACACTTCACTCAGAACTTGTTGTTCTAGCTTTATCAACGTTATTTTGCATTGGCAAACATTTGCATCCTCTGCCACACAGAGACAAGCAGGCGTTTCTCTGACACTTCCCTGCAGTCTGACAGTCTGAGACAGTCAGGAGATTAGCACAGAGCTGCACTGGAGGACACATTTGTCACAATGCTGATACACAGATTTCAATATTTAAAGAGTGCTTGACAAATTTGCACGTTCATGTAGAAGATTATTGCATATTTTTGGAACATGTGTCTTTGGGGTGAGCCCGACGGGATCATTATGGGAAAGTTCTGTCACTCATGAGTCAAGAAGGGAACAAAACCAATCAGGTCAATTCGAACCTTTGACGTTGGTCACGGACGCTACAAACATGTTCATTTTAAGGGTGAACACTGGGGGTGTAACGGTTCTGCTCTCACGGTTTGGTTCATGGTGCAAGTTAAGATATTTAAAAAAAGCTTAAATGTTCAACACTATTTATAGTCTATAAAACTGGCAATGCTTTCTAATTTTAATAAAGCTGCTTCATAATAAAATGTTCCCATGGGCTCACAATGCAGAACCAAATATAAAACAAAACTGAAGTGTCTAAAGTAAAAAATAAATCAAATAAAAGTAGCAGTGCAGTGTGCTTGTTAAGTGAAGGTTTCATTTTCGCTTCAGGGAAAACACTCAAAGCCGCACATTTGACTTAAAGGAACAGGCCATCGTTTTTCCATACTGAGATGTGTTCTTACCTGAGCTTAGACGAGTTGATACGTACCTGTCGGGTCTTTGTGCTCGTGAAAGAGCGTGGCAGCTTCTAACTTCACCCCGTTTGGAGCTATAGGAATACATTGGGAGAGGCCAAATGCTAACAACATCTTTGGTCGTTTTGCATGACTGAGCGATCGCACAAAGACCAGACAGGTACACATCAACTCGTCTAAGCTCAGGCAAGAACATATTTCAGTATGTAAAAACGGTGGCCTGTTCCTTTAAGGCTCACGTTTAGGCTGTTCCTGGACAACTTTACACGTTTTAAAGTTTTTTAAGCCAGATTTTGACCAAGATTGGATCTCATGTCCCCTCCTGGAACCGCCACCTTAACGTGGTGGAGGGGTTTGAGCACCCGAATGATCCTGGAGCTCTGTTGTTTGGGGCTTCATGCCCCCGGTAGGGACTCCCGTGGCAAACAGGTCCTAGGTGACGGGTCAGACAAAGAGCCGTTCAGAAGCCCCTCATGAGAGACCAACGGGCCCGGTTAATCGTGAGGCCGTCCTTCTGTGGACCCACCACCTGCAGGAGGAGCCATAGGGGGCTGGTGCAATGTGATATGGGCCCCCACGACCCGGCAGCTGACAAGTGGAAGAAAATGGATGGATGGATCTCATGCATTTGTCTGGCGCACTGGATCATTCACCACAGCCTGGCAGGATAACCTTTACAAAGACACGCAGATTTGTTTTTGGAGGATGTACCTGTACTGGTGTGGAGTGTCTACAGCCTTTAGTTTAGCGGTCAGTGATGATTTGGGTGCGCACACACACGCATGGCACGCGGAGCTTCAATGTGAAGAAATATAGACTAAAACTTGCACCACTGATCCCGACTCACCAGTGAGCTCAATAGGGGAGGGACTGAACCAAGCTAACCCCTCCCACTGGTCTTTATCTAGAAACTTTTGTGTGGCTGACCAAGCTTTTTGGATATGAGGCGAAACGTCCAACACGTCAACTATGTACAATGAATAATGACCACGGCCATTGTTATTATTTTTAACTAGAGTAGGCAAGATGACTCAAGAACCTTCACCGAATAATCTATTAAGAAAATAAAACACCATTTGAAACCTGGCTTTCTGATTCATTCTGAGAATACAGTTTTAAAGCTTAGAATGCCTTACTGACAAACAACATTAATGAATAAAATACATGTTTCTATATTTTCTCTTATATATATTCTAACAGGTAGAGTTTCAAAGTGATACATATTTGATCCACCTTCAGTGAATAGGAAAGATTTGGATGTAAACTTGTCATAATTACATTATTATTGTGACGCTACAGCCTTCTCTATTTGTGCACCATTTGACCCCTGTTAGAGAAAATGTAAAGTGAGAAAGTGAGGCGCTTCCATTTGCCGCGGTCTGTGGATGGCACTGGATTGCCTCGTTTGCTCACTGTCAGATCAGAGAAATAAAGAAAAAAAGATGCACATCGAACACAAGCTTGTTTATCAAGTCGCTCTTCCCGGATTGATTTGTAAAATGGAAATGCGTGAATTCCCCCGTGGCACGTCCCGTCCATCGATCTGCGCCCGCCCCGCGCACGTCCAGGGTAATTAACGCGAGCGAGCGGTTCCCCTGCACTCACACTGGGCCGGGAGAAGGGGGGTGCAGCTGCTGAGCGCCGGTCGCCATGGTTACAGGGACTGCTTTGCAAACGAACAGGCACAGTTTCCTCTGGCCTGCAGGGGGAGCAGTCGGGCTGCGTTAGAGCAGAGAGAGAGAGCTGCGTCTGTCTCCTCAACAGCTCAGATTGTTCTGTTACACCTGATGACATCATGGGGTGGTGCCCTCGTTGTCCTGGCTGTTCATCTCGGGGAACTTTTGGTGAGACACTGCACAGGTAAATAAAATACATTTTGATTCAATTTGAAACTTTTACAGACATTTATGCACAAACATTTTACTTTTACAAACGCACGGCACGGTGGCACAGCAGTTAGCACTCGTGCTTCACCGCAAGAAGGACCCAGGTTCGATTCCCACCCGGACGAGGCCTTTCTGTGGCGTTTGCATGTTCTCCCTGTGTCTGCGTAGGTTTCCACTGGTTTTCCCTCCCACTTAAAACATTTACAATAGGACAATCCTCCAGCCAGGTGATACTGACTAGCCTGGGCTCGTGATGAAGTCGCTACACTGAGAAAAATAAAACATTGGCTTAATCTGAAAAATGTATAGAAATCATTTACATCTGCATTTTACTAGTTGTTCATAATGATATATATTCATTAGTCCAACTATAAATGTTTCATCTGTAACTGTGAACATTTAAAATTGGTTCAACAAAAAAGTGTTTGTGACTTGAATGTTCAAAGGTTCATTGAGTCAATTTAAAACTCTTCATTAGCAGATATGAGCTAATTTAAAAATGTTCATTGAACCAATGTACTTTTAGAGTGAACCATGAGAGCCAAGTCTCACCACTTTTCTGAGCACTTTTTATTTGAGAACAATCTGTCTCATATGTTCAGTTTTATGGCTAGATAAAGTTACGCTGTGTTTGTGGAGTGAAATGTAAACAATGAAATCACACAGAGCAATGTCGGCCTTTGCTTCATGTATACGAGCACATTATACAAGCAGTCGCACTACAGGAGTGCTACTAAAGTTTGGACTTCAGCAATGTCTGGAGTCTGTATCCCTCTCTGACACTGGCTGCTGAGGGACAAATGGGAACACTAAGGATTTTGACTGTAAATAAAAAAAGTACATACATGAAACTATTACCAGCGTTAAAAGTGTTTATGTTGCTATAGTAAACAATGGTTCCACCACCTCGAAAAATCTACTTTGATTCCTGAAGACAACAGCGACCACGACAAGTCATTACTACACTACAAACATACATTCTTCTGTTCTTTTTCAGGTCTCTCTTGATTATGGTTGTTATTTGCGAGGGGAACAGTCGAACGGGTCATTTAACACATTGAGGCTGCGCTGTTTTGGGGATTTAGCTGCAGAGTGCCAACAATCCTGACCATTTTTCATGATATTTGTAGCAACACAGCGTACTCTATGTTATAGCTATGGGCACATGCTATGGCAAAATCACAGCGTAGATATTTCGTGTTTTATGAAACATGCACCTTTGAGCCTTTAAGATTTGGGTAAAGCCAAACTGGCGAAAATGTGCTGGGTTCTGGTGGAGGTTAATACGAGCGATCGCGATGTCGTCATATCCGTTGGCCGTGGTAGGTATTTTACATTTTCATATTTGATAAACATTTTATTAAAATCCTATAATCAGCAAAAAACAATGACACGCAGTTTATCAGATCTGGGACTGAGTGGGAGGCAGCCGGGGGGACAGATGCAGCAGCCAGAAGCGTTTTTTTCCCATACGCAGACAATGCAGGTGTTGTTTTGCTTGTGAATCAACGCGTTGTTACAACAACAGGTTCTCCCACAGCGCTCACTCACTGTCCGCCTGCTTTGTCACATGTAACACCAAAATGGAGCAGTCTGCTGAAGTGGATGAGCAGGAGAGACCGACTCCTCTTCCCCCCGTCACTCCCAAGGCGCAAGTTCTACTCCCCTTGGCGTCCCCGCTTGGCCGTCTGTCTCCCGGGTTTCGCCTCCCCTCCTACATGTCCTGCATGTCCCGGGCGCTGCTCTCATGTTTTCTCTGCATCGGCCACACTCTCATTTAAACTCGCTTATTGTATTCAGCAGAGCATCAGGACAGTAGTTTGCTAGACGAGAGTAGAGCCGTTTTCCGTGGCCTATTTATCTCAAAGGGGAGTTGAATCCACACGGTTCTCAGGGACCAGAGGTGAGAGAATGTGACCTGTTTGCTATTAAAGGGATATTTCAGGATCTTTGACATGCCCTAGCGGCACGGTAGCGCTATCGCTTCACAGCTAGAAGGTCTAGGGTTCGATTCCCACCAGGACGGGGCCTTTCTGTGTGGAGTTTGCATGTTCTCCTTGTGTCTGTGTAGGTTTCCTCTACCACTAAAAACATGTACAATAGCCAGGATGAATGATGTGAATGTATGGTGGTGGTCAGAGGGACCGTTGGCGCAGATGTGTGCAGTCGCAACAGCGCTTCTGTCTGTCTCCCCCAGGGGAAACTGAAGCTACAAACGTAGTTTACCACCATCGAGTATGGAGTGAATGTACAATTGTCTCTTTGTGACTATGTCTGTGAAAGGGGCTATATAAATAAAGATCTTCTTCTTCTTCTTCTGTGAGTGTTGCTGATTTCTGGAGATATTTTTTTGTTGTAAGTCATGCAGTTTTTTGAAGAGTTTCGTGGCGCTAGGCTAGTGCAAGGCTAGCATGTTTCTACAATGTCAGCTAGCCTGCATTAAAAACAGCCTGACCCGCTCCACAGTGCACCTGAGGCAAATCACTTATAACACCAGACTAACCATATAAATGTCTGTGTCGATAGAATGATTTTTGGAATATAACAGACCTTGCATCACATGAATGATCGCATTTTGAGGGACTATTTTCTAGGAGATCACTCCGCCGCTGCGTGGCTTATACAACCACAAAGCTGATGCTGCTCAAATATAAGGTATTTTAAATGCAAAATGGTTAAAATTATTGTTAGTCTGGTGTTATAAGTGATTTGCCTCAGGTGCACTGTGGTCAGACTGTTTTTAATGCAGGCTAGCTGATATCGTAGAAATGCGCTAGCCTTGCACTAGCCTAGCGCCACAAAACTTTTCAAACAGAAGAACTGCATAAATTACAAAAAAAATATCTCCAGAAATCAGCAACACTCTGGATAACTAGGAAATGAGGCCCTATGTCAAAAATCCTGAAACATCTCTTTAAGAAGTGGGGGAAAATAGACTAGTGTCGTCCCAAACCCGAATCTGACGGTGGCTTAGTGGTTAGTGGTTAGTGGTTCTCGCACAGGGGGGAGGGCCTGAATTGAGGTCATTATGTTCCCCTTCTGCCCAGCACTGCTGCACAGTGGAACTGATTTTGACCGTAAATGTCGCTCTTCGCCAAATTGCTGTGGGATGCGTACTGTAGGATACTGTGAATATTTAGCACCAGTTCTGGGGTTCTGGCAGCAGACTATGTGCAGACATTGACATTAATTTGATTCGCCACAAATTAGTCTATGTGTGGGAAACACTAGATGAAATGCCTAGATGAAATGCCCAGATGAAATGTCCAGACAGTGACTTTCCACAAGTTTTTGATTGTGACTCACAGAGCTCCGAAAATTACACATAAGAGTGACACATAAGCTCAAAATCTCTGCCAATTTTGCCTGAAATTGAAACCCTATATATAAAAAAAATGAAGAGCCATAAGAGGATCTCTTTTTGGTGAGCTGATCCAAATGATCTGGTTCCCCAAAAAAACCCAACAATCCCATCACTCCCCCGGCCGCTGCTCTGCTGTCCCCTCTGCTCCTCCAGCAGTATCGAAGTGAGGGTCAAATGCAGAGGACAGTAAAGTTTACCTAAAGTCTAACTTTAATGAATATCTTTGTTTTGAAAAACAGCAGTGGTCCATTAGGTAGGGCGCCACCCCTCCTATTAATCTATCCAATTTGTGTGTGTAAAGGAAAGGATATTGATGAGCTAATTCAGTCATATTAATGTGTAGTCACTGCATGAATGTTGGTTATACGTTATGTAAATGTCTGCTCTACACTGTGTAAACGTGAGATAATAGTTTACGTGGTCTGTTTGTGTAAAACCTGCACTTCCTGCGTTGGCGTTGTGCTGCTCTCGCAGATGGAGACGGGCCCTTCGATAAAAAAAATCCTCCCAATCAAAACTTGATGAAACATTTTAACGTCAGCGCGTATGAATTAATTAGCCAATAAATGGTGTTCATTTGCCCGGGGTCCAGGTGCAGATTTCAGGCGCCCATCGGAGTTTAACATGGGCCAATTACAGTGGACTCGACTGTAAACAAACGTGAGTGGCTTGTTAGCAGCAGCTGAGCTCACGGACAAGCTCAGGAGGAAAAACAACTCATTTGAAAGACAGGAGGTAACTATGGACTTTTGACAACTTCAATCATGTCTAAACAGACTTTGCTGGGGGTAGCATTATGATGCTAACTAGCTCGTCTGCTTTACATACTGCTTGTTTATTTCAAACTTTGGGCCAACCCTCACTGGCTGGGACAGACAGTTATTTCCCAGGACGTGGACATTTGATGGAGAGAAGATTGAGGACCATGAGGACCATACGACAGAAGATGTGAGTTGGTTGTAGAACCAAGGGACGAATCAGGAGGAGCACTGTATGAGCTGCTGGGGGGGTCACAGGGGGGTGGGATGGGGCTTGTTTGGAGTTTGTGTGAAGAATCCCACACATATTTTGTTTTAGGTTAATAGCATTTTCAAAGTGTAAGACAGTGATATAGACATGCTTGAGAGGGGCGTACGAGCCAGGAAGGTGTTTGAGATTTTTAGGTACTGACACCATGTTTGGAGAACGTACATTTAAGGAGTTCTGACAGGTTGGCGTTCTTCAGCTTTCTGCATCCACACCTCTGTAATGTAATGGTAATCTGCCACTCCAGTATAAGCGAGTGCTTTCTACTCCTAATTAGTGGCCGAGTGGGCGGAGGAGTCTCTTTTTTTTAAACAGTAGGCTGCAGATTAGAATTCTGTTAAAGCTGGTTTTGATGCATAAAATAAATAAGTTCTCTTTCTCGCTCATTATTGGGACTGTGCACTACTTCCAAATCGGGCCAGGTGCAAAATGAAGCAGCGCCGTCTTTGATGTGCCACGATCACAACGGTTTCCTCTCTCCGTTTGGAAGAAAAACACTTCTAATCAAACTCAATTATTCTCGTTGTGTGCTGCTCTTGCTTTTATCAAGTCACTTTGAACATTTCTGAGCCTTTCTCTTTCTAATCGAATCAAACAGGTGTGAAATCAGTGCATAAACGCCTTTATCCAACTCATGATCCAGCTTATTTGGAGATTATATATATTACTCACTTATTAAGGCACCAGCTTTTTTTTTTCTTTTCAATTTTCATTGTTAAACAAACAAACAAGGTGCAGGTGCAATTATTGTCCATTATTCAAAGACATATAAAGGTTTTTTTTTTTAAACAGGAACATAATTAGTTACTGTACAGACTGTAAAATATAGTCATTTATATATACAGTGCCTCTCGAAAGTATTCATACACCTTGAACATTTGCACATTTTGTCATGTTTACAACCCTAAACATAAAGATTTTATTTTGATTTTTTTACTGAACGTTCACACACAAGTAGCAGACAACTGTGAAGTGAAAGCTAAATGATACATGATTTCGTTATTTTTCAAAAAATAGAAAAGTGAAAAGTGGGGCGTGCATAAGTATTCATACAGCATTTTCTGAGTGAATTAAATTGCCTTTAAAAAATCCTCATGACTCCAGAATGTTCAGTCCTTGGCCTAGCGGTTAAATAGAGGCCACCTGTGTGTAATCTACTCTCAGTATAATTACAGCTGTCCTTTTAGGCCCTCAGAGCTGTGGTCCGAGTGTATTGGTCACTAAACAACATCATGAAGGTCAAGGAGCACCAGAGAGGTCAGGGATAAAGCTGTAGAGAAGTTTAAAGCAGCGTTAAGTTACACAAAGATTTCCCAAGATTTAAACATCTCCCAGAGCACAATCCATCATTCAGAAATGGAAAGAGTATAGCACCACTGCCAATTCACCAAGACACGGTCGCCCATCTAAAATATTAGATCAAACAAGGAGGACACTGGTAAGAAAGGCAACCAAGTGCCCCAAGATAACTCTGGAGGAGCTGTGAAGTCCTGCTGCTGAGCTAGGGGAATCTGTACATGGGACAACTATAAGTCGTACTCTACACAAATCTGGCCTTCATGGACGAGTGGAAGAAGAAATCCATTATTGAAAGGAGGCCATAAGAAATCCCGTTTGAAGTTTGCTAGAAGTCATATGGAGGACACAGCTCCATGTGGAAGAAGGAGCTTTGGTCAGATGAGACAAAAATTGAACTTTTTGGCCCAAATGCAAAATGTTATGTATGGAGCAAACCTAACACTGCTCATCGTCCTGAGTGCACCATCCCCAGTGTCAAATATACAGGGGGGAACATCATGCTGTGGGGCTGCTTTTCCTCAGTGGGGACTGGGGAGATTGTAAGAATAGTTGTGAAGATGGATGGAGCAAAATACAGGGACATTTTGGAGGTAAACCTGCTGGAGTCAGCAAGAGAACTGAGGCTGGGGCGGAGATTCACCTTCCAGCAGGACAATGACCCTAAACACAAAGATAAATCTACAATGGAATGGTTTAAAAATAAACATTAATGTGTTAGAATGGCCCAGTCAAAGTCCTGACCTAAATCCTATTGAAAATCTGTGAAAAGATCTGAAAACTGCTGTTCACAAACGCTCTCCTTCTAATGTGACAGAGCTTGAGTTGTTTTGTAAAGAGGAATGGGCTAAAATGTCAGTCTCTACATGTGCAAATCTTGTAGAGTCAGACCCCAAGACTTGCTGCTGTTATTGCAGTAAAGGGGGGTTCCACAAAGTATTCATTCATCTGGATGAATACTTACAGTATGCAAGCCCCACTTTTTGGTTTTCTATTTTT
Source organism: Gobius niger (assembly GCF_951799975.1). Lineage (NCBI taxonomy): Eukaryota > Metazoa > Chordata > Actinopteri > Gobiiformes > Gobiidae > Gobius > Gobius niger. Next base: position 6,433,561 of record NC_136858.1, on the reverse strand, counting down.
TGAAAAATAACAGAATCATGTATCATTTTGCTTTCACTTCACAGTTGTCGGTTACTTGTGTGTGAACGTTCAGTAAAAAAATCAAAATAAAATCTTCATGTTTAGGGTTGTAAACATGACAAAATGTGCAAAAGTTCAAGGTGTATGGATACTTTCGAGAGGCACTGTATATATATATATATATATATATATATATATATATATATATATATATATATATGTATATTAGTGGTGGGCCGTTATCGGCGTTAACGTGCTGCGTTAACGCGAGACTTTTATCGCGCGATAAAAAAAATAGTGCCGTTAATCTATTCTCAAAGCTGGATTGGGAGCTGGGTCTATACTCTGCAAGCTATGATGACTTTCACCGTGATATTTTATTCAGGGCTTAAAGTATTCCGGCCGGGGGCCGAATTTCCGGCTTGAGGCCTCTGGCGCAAGCAAAGTATATGCAAATTATTTGTCCGTTTTTTCCGCGCATTTGTGAAAAACTCGCCTTTCCCGCACTTCTTACGGTCCATGAATGCATCTCACACGCAGTCTCGCTGTTACGTGATTCCTCTGAAACCAAAACAACTGCCACGCGGATGCTGTAGCTACTTTTGTTATGGATTAAGTTTTACCAAATGGACGCTATGACCAGACGAGTGAGAATCGGATAAAGAGGCGAAGAGCAGCAGGTTCTACGACTGATCCACAGTGAGTTTATTTACTTATTCTGTGAACGGCATTCCCGTTCTATTTTCGTTCATTCATTATGGCGCCAGATTTCTTATATCTGTGATTTAAGACCGCGGATCAGTGAATATAATTATAAACCCTCGCCGCGCCGCCAGAGTTTATCAGCGGTTCTAAATTCTGGCGGGTCCACGGTGTAGGTTGCGCTAGCCCCGCTCCGCCCCCGCACCACCCTGACTGTGTCCAGTTCTGTGGCGGTGAACTCTGTTGTTTATGGCTCTGGCACATGCCCTGGCACACCGGTAACCAGTGGGTCCGCACGGTGCCCTCGAGCAGCCACAGTGTGAAGTTAACGTCTGCTCCGCGGTGCACACTCATTTGCATAAAGTTTTTTTAACAACAAATTAGCTCCTAAAACAATCTTATTCACATGATTTATTTACCAAATTGACACAAATGCAATTGAATATTTTTAGCTTAATTGTCCACTAAGAATTTACCAATTAAACTAAAAAGTAAAATATGATTAGATATCCAAAATCCACTCATAAAACAGTGACAGGCATGACATACAGCTTCCATAAACACTAAGTGAGGAGGCCATAATACTGTATTTTTGACTCATGGCTGAAGTCAACTTTCTCCAGCTCTCCCAAGATTGGCAAAAATGCATCTCAAGATACATCAGATTGTTGCTTTAAGATATGGAATATAAAACTATTTCCCTGAGGGGGCAAATATACTTGTCACTTTTTTCACCCCTGATCTGTTTTCATCAATAACAGCAAAAAAAAAAAAAGAACTATGAACTAGTTCATTTTTGGAACTATGAACAAACTGTTAACTATAAACAGTTATGAACTATGAACGAACTAGTTCATTTTGAAATTTGTCAACTGAACTTTGGACTATTTCATGTAGAAAATGAACTTTCGCAACACTGGTTAATGGTGTAATCAATAAATATGATTGGTGCAAAGGGAACATGTTTCTCACATTGAGTTAATGTGTTGAGGCAGAAAACAAGGCCAATTGGCATGAATCACATGTCAGGTTAATTCAAATTGACACACAAAAAAAGATGTTGTTTGGCACTCCATGTTCTTGGCTTATTTCTCTCCAAGCAAGTCTCCAGTATTTCCCCTATTTCTCTTCCCATTACAGTCTGATACAGCCACCGCATCCCCGATGACGCTACACCGATTCATCTGTCAATCTCACGCTCCATCCGTCCCTCACTCATGAACATGACCCTGAGATACAGTGGGAGGGAAAACCGTTTGGAATTTGTCACATTTCTGCCTAAATTGGTCACTATATGTGGTCTGTCCATCCATCCATCCATTTTCTTCCGCTTTATCCGGGGCCGGGTCGCGGGGGCAGCAGTCTCAGCAGAGATGCCCAAACTTCCCGATCCACACACACCTCCTCCAGCTGTTCTGGGGGGACCCCGAGGCGACACCAGGCCAGCTCGGAGACATAGTCCCACCACCGTGTCCTGGGCCTTCCACGAGGCCTTGTCCCACTAGGACATGCCTGGAACACCTCCCGCGGGAGGCGACCAGGAGGCATCCGGAACAGATGCCCGAGCCACCTCAGCTGGCTCCTTTCGGCACAGCTTCTGGCGTTCGGATATGTGGTCTGATCTTTATTTAAATCACAAGAATGATTAAACAGTGTCTGCTTAAACCAATACCACCCAAACATTTATATTTGATCATGTTATTTTGGGCCATAACATGTAAACATTCACAGGAGAGGGAGGAATGAGTAAGTACACCGCCTGAATCTCACTGAACTGCAGCAGTTTTGTAAAGAGGAATGATCCAAGATTCATCCTGATCATTGTGAGCATCTAATCTACAACTACAGAAAAGCAGTTATTGCTGCAAAAGAAGGATCAGCCAGTTATTTAATTCAGGGGAATACTTACTTATTCACATGCTGTTGTGTTCATGGTTTTTCTGAAAAATATCTTGATAAAGTTGTGGATTAATTTTTCTATTGATGATAGCACGTTGTCCAGGCCCTGAGACAACAAAACAGCCTCACACCATGATGCTCCTGCTCCGGGATCGGCCCGATGTTCCCCGGGTCCGATGTTCCCCGCCCCGGGGAACATCGGAGCCGGGGAACATCGGACCTTCCAAACGCCGGAGGGCCCGGTGTTCCCCGACTGCGGGCCTCGCTCATAGACATGTTATTGCTGCGCGTCCTCATGCGCCCGACGGCTACGCGCGGATAATCGAGCAACAAGCGGCTTTCGCTCATAACTAGTGTAGGGCTACTGATTACTTTATATTATAAGCCTTGTAGATCTCGCATTGTAGTAGCCAACTACATTTTTCTAACCTACAACCTCAGAATAAGAACGTGTTGCAGATAAGAAAAGTAAAATTAGCTCCACCACCTTTTCTTTTTGGAAACATATCTCCCTCCGTTCATCCTCGCAACCCGCTACTTGTTGTAGCTGGACTGTGCTCGTGCCATAGCCGCTCCAAACTCTCGGCAAGTTTTTTCTGATGGCTGCACTCCAGCCTTATGCACATTAAATTAGGGGTCTTTTTACGAATGGGGCAACGCATTGCGTCCTCACTCCTCTCCCAGTGCAGACGCTCCGAGAGGCACCACTGAGGCCTCTGAGACCGAATGAGGTTGAACTATATTTGCGCCGCTGTTTTTTGACATAACGATCCATGTATTAAATGAGAACGCTGAGGAAGCGCAGCAAAGGAAAAGAGATCGGGGCTTGTGGCACAATTACGCAGCACCGCGGGTGGACCTGTGAACACCCACTTTTGTCCTTAGCCCACCGCACAGTTCTGATACTGCCACGGAGCGGGGGCAAAGCGCCTATAGTAGCCTATTGGACTCAAAACAACTCCTCGTGGTTCATTCTAAAGCAACACTACAATTATTATAAGATAGGAATACAACTGATATGCCTCCTTAAGGTGCAAAATGTGTTTTAAGCACAATAAAAGAAAAAAAAAGTAGGCATGGAAAATTATGTTATTAATACGCCTCAAGTTATAGGGATATATTTTCTTATGTATTCCAAGTATACGATTGGATAGACGTGAAATTGCCTTATAAAGGTGTTTTTTGCTCATTTTTGTGTTGAAATCCGCTTCGCTGCGCAGCCCACACGCAAAAGAAATGCGCTCAAGTTCCATTTTTGGTTTTGGGAGCGGAGGCGGCAGCGGCCCGCTGGATGAGCGCGTGGAGGGTTTGGAGTTGTTGTTTTTTTTCGTCATAACTTGTAAATACTCCCTCAAAGGCGCTCTTTCAGGTAAGAGTCGCAGCAGTTTTGCGCAGACTGTGCACGCGCAGTTAAGTAATTTGCATATCACATTTGCGGCACTAATGATACAGTTTCTAATAGTAAATCAGGAGCAACACGCTGACTTGCTAATTTTAAGTGCTACTCGCATACAGGCTTAGTAAATGACCCTGATGTGTGTAAGTGCAGCCTGCGCCTTGTCTCGCATTAGAGTGAACCTGGCCCCCCATCATACTCAAATTTAAATGAAAAATATGTCAATGTTTTGTGCTGTAAAAATCTTTGTTTGTGCTGTTATTGTTTTTGAGATATTAATGATTGCTTTTTGCATGCAGTGTGTGTTGCCGTGCTCTCCTGACACGTGTGCGCGCTTCAGATGAGCACGGGCATGGACGCCTCGAGGCTCTAAAGTTTGTAATAAAAACCGAACCAGCACAAACGAAGATTTTTACTGCACAAAACTGCACAAACGATGGACATTTTTATTTAAATTTGAGCATGATGAGGGACTAAGTTCACGGATGTTCTCCATTGGTTCTCCGCGTCTCTGTTCAGCCTCCTATATGGCTCCATTTCACTGGGTGATTCAGCTGCCCGTGCACATCACTGCCCGGTGCGTTTTTCTGCATTTAGTCTGGCTATTTCTAACCTGACTCTATCTAAAATAAAATATTGAGCGCATCATTATAATCACTCCTCTGTTTGTTTTAAATAACCTATATGACTTGTTGTCCAATCCCTGGTCAAGCGCAATCAGCGCACCTGTGCAATGGCGCGCAGGAGTGAATTTAAATGGCAGAAGCGAGTTGGCACACAAAAAGGAAGACAGGAAAGAGAGCCCACTGGAACACAAAACATTGAATTTCAATAGGCAAAATATGTAAAAATGTAAAGACTGTTTTGTTGACAAATCAAGTTTTATTCTGAACAAACAACATCAGGCCCGCCTTATCCAACGGGCTAGCAGGGGCTGGAGCCCAGGGGCCAACTATTGTCAAGGGCCTATCAGAATTAAAGAAAAAAGGAAAAAGAAAAGATGATTTGTCGATTTTCATGTCAATCACTTCACTTTGCTGCATGACGAACCGGATGATAGTGACGCGCTCCTACGTGTGTACCTGGAGTAGGCCCACCCTCCCTGGCCCAGAGGGCCTATCAGATATAATCGAATTCCATAATATTGTAATTTGTTTGTTTTACCTGTCAATCACATACTGCAGCGTCAACTGACCAATTGGCTAGAATTTGTCATAGCATCACATTGATACTATGACAAATTCTAACCAATCCAAGCGCATAGAAAGACGTAACTTATGCCCCGGGGCCTATGGGTACATTAAGGCGGGCCTGAACAACATAAGTAAGTGCTTTCAACAAACTTTCAACAAAAAGTGCAACATGGAAATAATCAAATTCAATCAAAACCAATGCAATCACTTGCTGCCTTCCAATAGGACTTCAAGTCCCGTTCACCCTCAACATACTGCTGCTTCAATCGTCGCAGCCTTTCCTCCAAAACCCTCCATTTGCGACGTCGTGCAGGGGCCAATTCTCCATGTTCCGCGCCATCAATATTTCGCTCCACGACGGTCTGGCGGTCCTTCAGACATCGGATGAAAGTCCAGAGAGATGGGTGCCGGACTCCGATGGTGTCATTTAAAGTTTTGTGAAAACCTAACAATAGTAATTAAAAGGTGAGACGGACACATGCAGCTGTGGATTTTTGTCAGAATTGATTGGGGTTTTGTCTTGTAATGCCGATTGTTGTATGCTGTACGCATTGCGCAAGGGCGAGACATTAAAAACTACCTATTGCGAAAATTACAATAAAATAGGGTAGCCTAGCCTTATTTGGAATTAAAAATAAACAAAAAGACTGAATATGCTATTGGTTTTGGGGGCAACACTAAATTATTATTTCAATATAAACATTCTACTCCTTTTGAGGACAATGGTCTGATTTTGTTTTTTTATTCTGCACGGACCCCGCGGTTTCTGTAAGGATTACACCCCCGCTTTAACCAAGCACATTTTCTCCGGTTCAGCTTTACCCAAAGTATACCTTTTTTGAAAACTAAGATATAAAATGGTTGTGTTGCGTTTTTGTCGCATTTTTGAAGCGTTATTGTCATGTTTCCCCCTCCTGGAACCGCCACCTTAACGTGGTGGAGGGGTTTGAGCGCCCGAATGATCCTGGGAGCTATGTTGTCGGGGGCTTCGTGCCCCTGGTAGGGTCTCCCAGGGCAAACAGGTCCCAGGTGACGGGTCAGACAAAGAGCGGTTCAGAAGCTCCTTATGAGAGGGCCCGGTTAATCAGGAGGTCGTCCTTCTGTGGACCCACCACATGAAGAAGGAGCCATAAGGGGCTGGTGCGCTGTGGGCAGCTCAGACGGCTGCCTCGACCCGACCCGGCAACGGACAAGTGGAAGAAAATGAATGGATGTGTTGTCATGTTTTTTGTAGGGTTTTTTTTTTTTTGGTTGCCTAATTTTTTGTTGCTTTCATCATTGCTTTTTTTAATTATTATTTTGACGCTTTACTTAGGTCCTGTTTCTCGGTTTTGTCACTTTTTAGTCGTGTTTTTGTTCATTTTTAATCGTGTTATGCTTTTCCAGCGCGTTTTTGTTGCTTTTTATGACTCCTTCTTTGCTTTTGAAAATTTTATTAATTCTATAGGGTTACAAACATTTGAAAATAAAGTGCATTATTGTGCTGTGCAAGTTTTAGAAGCAGGTCTGCTTCTCCAACGTGCTTCACAGTCGAGATAAATGCGACAGCGCTTGCTAAACGCAATTATTGTGGCAAAATTGTCATGTATTCAGGCCTGTTGGCTCATTTAGGCTGTGTCATGCGACTTACTTTCGACGTGGTTGTTTGTCCGGGTATCCATCTCTCGGTCAAAGACGTTCCACAGAGGAACGGGGAAGAACCCACCGATGTAGGTGTTTTGGACGTAACCAAAAAAATCCAGCAAAGCTGGATGACGGTCAATCAGCCGGATTGTTCGTTGGCTTCTTCGGAGAGCGTGGAAGTTTAGCCACACCAGCGGGCGTGGCAGATATCCCAGAGCCATCAGCTTGCGGATGCATTTCCGAAGACGGAGGTTTTCCCTGTAAGCCCTCACAAGTCCAAGTTCTTGGACCCTTCTCCAAAGGCTCTGGGTGAAATGAAAATAGCACCCCTGGATGCTCACCTGTGGCAGCTCCGACTGAAGAGCTGTAATAAGTGCCATCTCAAAGTCGCACACAACTTTCTGTGGGCGCCACCTGCGGTGGGAGATTTGGCGCACATGCAGCGCAATAGCCTTTAAAACAGCCCTGTAGTGCCCGACTTGGCGGTGACCCATCATGCAAGTGACCAAGGGAATCACCCAGCCCCTGTATTGACCGAGGATGGTGAAAATCTGAGAATATGGTCCTGGGCAGCTTTTAAAAGTTCCGTCCATATATACTTTCCGACACTGGGAAAGGGCGCGCAGATTTTCTTTTGTTGCAAATATAGCAACCTCCCAGTCATTATCTTTGTGGAGCAGATATTCCTCCTGTTGCCAGGTTTCTGCCCACGGCCCCTGGATCTCCACCTCTTCCACTCCTCTGGGTATCTCTGGCATTCTCTTTGATCTTGCCCTGTTGAGAATTGTCCTGAAGGACGAAAAGGCATCGATGCGCGGAGGGCGGTCACCTCCTCCTTGGCGGCTGACCGATGATACCGCAGCATCATATAATCTCCGGACAGGGGTGGTTGGCTGGTCATCGATTGATGAGCGCATCTTCTCCCTAAAGGTGGTCCTCTCAATCATGTGATCAACCGGGCCATGTCCGTGATCTTCCCAGAAGATGATGTGGGTGGCAGGATCCTCCGGGTTAAGGCCAGGACTCCCCACCGACCTGAAGACACAAAACACCAATGTATTTACATTGATATTTAGTGTACGTCTACTTTTTCGGCCCCTGCTCCAAATGAGTTTGACACCACTGATCGAGAGTACAAAGAAAACATGTCATCAGACAAACTTTACATTTTCAGCATATTTCCCTCAGATCTGGAGACACACATACAGTACATATTGTAGGTCATGTACATTCATTGCATTTAGGCAACCCCCATTCAGTTGCAGTTATCGAAACATTACTTTAAATCTACATCGGGAAAGACATTTAGTTCCTCCCAATCCATCAATTGAAAAACTGTAACGTTATATTCAGGGAGTGCAGACTGCCATGCCAGATACTCTCACTGAGATGCAACTGATGCAACCAGGCCGTGCTGTATCAGTCGTGTGTTCAGAGAGGCTAAGAACTGCGTCACATGACTTGCATCCACAATGGAAACTGTCACTAATCCTGCAGGATTCCACATCTTCCGCCTGTTCGCTCCCCTCTGCTCCTGGCTGCCTCCGAACGGCAGCGACATCAACGCCCAATACCTCCTCTTCAGTCCTGGTCGTCCCCGCAGCTCGACAAGGAGCTCGAACTAAGTGACCACGCACAAAGCAACGAGTTTGAGAAATGAAACTCCTCATAAAATAATAAACAACTATTTAAGGACAAACGAGCTATAAACTCCGGTTACAGAGGAGATTGTCTGAAGCAGACAATTCTCTTTCACTATCACATAACTATCAGTTATGTGAATGAAAGCAACATAAGCTTAATTGGGTCATGTGATTGTTTTTGTGATGACAAACTTCACAGAGGGAAATATCAAAGTTATTTTGTGTGAAATAGTGACATTTTCGTGAAAATAAAGTCGGTTCAGAGGGCATTTACTTTGAAAATCTGTATGTTGTTGCCTTCACTGTGTGGTGCGATCTGAACTGTGGAGCTTGATCTGGCCGGCGCTTACGGAGCAGAAAATAGAGTTGATCCATATTTTTGTTGGAGAGAAGAGACGTTGACCAAAGAGTTAAAATAGCTATGCATTTGCTGCGGAGGCCGGGGCAGAGTGGAACGGGATGAATATGGAGAACGTTATCATGCGGATTCATTTGAACAACTGATTTTCATCAAACATGGATTTCTTGACCAAAAAATTCAACCGTTCTTATTGAAACTCTTAGGATTCAAACTAATTCAATAAGTTGCTGTAGTCCTTTCTAGACGCAGACGCATTTTTTTAGTAAACAACATAAAACAACAACCCCAAATCAGATTAAGAAGCCTCAATTATGCACTTTAAAGTGAGCTGCAGTCTTCATTTATGGGTCACTGAAGTAGATGGACATTGGGCCGCTTCCAGGAATCAATCTCAGGCCAGCCCAGGCCAAGCTCCGCTCTCTGGACCAAAGGAGCTGTCAATACTAATCCTGTAGCAACACCGATGCTGCAATCAAGAGAGTTGACTGCATTCACCATCTAAGGCACTCAGCATTTTTTGGAAATGTCCAAAGGTTTATGACCAACAAAAACCCCTCAAAACAGAATTAAAAGTTCCAAACATGAGCTCAGTAATGAGTAACTCCACCATTATGGTTGATCTCTTCCAAAATGTGATGCTGGTGTGTCTCCCACACCAGCACAGACGTAGCACACACTTGGCTTAGCTGTTTATGTGAACATGCGTTTGGTGGGAAGCCCACTTCACAAAGTGTTTCTTAGCAGGATATACTTTGTTGTGAAGGGATTTCTGTGTTAAATTCCATTTCCAGAAGAAAGCTCCCATTCGTTTGGCGGAGACCAGTGGAACAATTTATTTCAAGCTTTTGAAAAGAAGAGTATGCAGGATTTCTCACACACATGAATGAAGAAAAGCACAACAGTTATGTTTGTGGTGAGCAAAAATAAATCAAGTTGTTTTGTAAAGTCCAATATCACCACACGAGCTGCCTCGAGGGCTCAGTGTATCGTACTTCGTGCTGTTGCTCCTAGAGCAGCTTTGCTTAGGCTGTGGGTTAGCACTGTACCAAGCGGACCATAAACTGATTCAAAGAGGAACACTTTTAACCTTGTGCTATGTTCAGACCAAAGGTGTCGAGATGTGCTACGCACTTCTAGTTGGTCAATTGAAACAGTTACAATTAGTCGCCCGAGTCGCTTCAGTCACATGCTGTGGTGACTGAGGAAAAGCTTTGCCACCTTCCTCCGACTCTTAACGTAAATCTAATCCAGCTTTCAAACCTCCTGCCTTTCCTGGACACTCGTACATGCCCTCCCTGACACTTTGCCTCCCCTCATCTTCCCTTCCACACTCTGCCTTTACCCCCATCCCCCGGCCTCGGTTTACACAGGCAGCCCACAAACTCCCAGCCCACTCATATGGCCTAAACTTGATTTCACTGGCTTTGGCCAATAGTGTGTAGTACCATTAACTGTAGAGACTGTTCCTGCTTCTTTAATAGGAGCTGGAAGTTGATTGCATGAACCCAGAGCTTGGTAGCTAAAGGCTCTACCTCCTGCTGTGCCCTTAGAGACTCGAGGAGTAACTTGTCCCTGCATTTTGAGAGTGAAGTGCTCTGCACATATGGAACTGTAGCAGTAGCATAAATAAATAAATGAAATAAAAGCTAGTCTCCCTTCGCTTTCTTCTGAATCCTTTTACTGAATAAAGTTGAGTCTACTTTTGTGTTGCTAAGCTGTTAAATGATTGATGGCTGTGGGCAAAATCACAGAAGGTTTATAAGTCTGCCAGCTTCTTCACGACACACCTCCAAAACAAATGTGCAGGAGCAGTTCCCAGAGTGTTGCCATAGAAACAGCCACATGACTTGCACTCAGTGCTATTCTTCCGATGTGCGAGGCTCTGGGGGCGTAAGAAGAAGTCCTTGGCAAGGGGGAACCCTCCGGTTTAGGGAAGTCTTCATTGTTTTGTTTTTGTCCACCATCCTTCTGTACATACAGTGCCTCTCGTTAGTATTCATACACCTTGAACTTTTGCACATTTTGTCATGTTTACAACCCTAAACATAAAGATTTTATTTTGATTTTTTTACTGAACGTTCACACACAAGTAACAGACAACTGTGAAGTGAAAGCAAAATGATACATGATTCTGTTAATTTTCAAAAAATAGAAAAGTGAAAAGTGGGACGTGCATAAGTATTCATACAGTATTTTCTGAGTGCATTAAATTGCCTTTAAAACATTTCTAATGACTCCAGAATGTTCACACCTTGGCCTAACGGTTAAATAGAGGCCACCTGTGTGTAATCTACTCTCAGTATAATTTCAGCTGTTCTTTCAGCCCCTCAGAGCTGTGGTCGGAGTGTGTTGGTCACTGAACAGCATAATGAAGGTCAAGGAGCACCAGAGAGGTCAGGGATAAAGCTGTGGAGAAGTTTAAAGCAGCCTTAAGTTATACAAAGATTTCCCAAGATTTGAACATCTCCCGGAGCACTGTTCAATCCATTGTTCGGAAATGGAAAGAGTATAGCACCACTGCAGACTTACCAAGACACGGTCACCCATCTAAAATATCAGAGTGAACAAGGAGAACACTGGTCAGAAAGGCAACCAAGTGCCCCATGATAACTCTGGAGGAACTGCGAAGTGCTGCTGCTGAGCTGGGGGAAACTGTACATGGGACAACTATAAGTCGTATTCTTCACAAATCTGGCCTTCATGGACGAGTGGAAGAAGAAAGCCATTATTGAAAGGAGGCCCTAAAAAATCCCGTTTGAAGTTTGCTAGAAGTCATATGGAGGACACAGCTCCATGTGGTTTGGTCAGATGAGAGAAAAATTTAACTTTTTGGCCCAAATGCAAAACGTTATGTATGGAGCAAATCTGACACTGCTCATCGTCATGATGTGGGGCTGCTTTTCCTCAGTGGGGACTGGGGAGACTGTAAGAATAGTTGGGAAGATGGATGGAGCCAAATACAGAGAAATTTTGGAGGAAAACCTGCTGGAGTCAGCAAGAGAACTGAGGCTGGGGCGGAGATTTACCTTCCAGCAGGACAATGACCCTAAACACAAAGATAAATCTACAATGGAATGGTTCAATAAAAACATATTAATGTGTTAGAATGGCCCAGTCAAAGTCCTGACCTAAATCCTATTGAAAATCTGTGGAAAGGTCTGAAAACTGCTGTTCACAAACGCTCTCCTTCTAATGTGACAGAGCTGGAGTTGTTTTTTTTAAAGATGAATGGGCTAAAATGTCAGTCTCTACATGTGCAAACCTTGTAGAGTCAAACCCAAAAGATTTGTGCTGTTATTGCACCTAAAGGGGGTTCCACAAAGTATTCATGCATGCTGTATGAATACTTATGCAAGACTGAAAAATAACAGAATCATGTATCATTTCGCTTTCACTTCACAGTTGTCTGTTACTTGTGTGTGAACGTTAAGTAAAAAAAATCAAAGTAAAATCTTTATGTTTAGGGTTGTAAACATGACAAAATGTGCAAAAGTTCAAGGTGTATGAATACTAACGAGAGGCACTGTATATTCACAAATACAGTGCATGTGGAAAGTATTCATGCACATCACTTTTTCCACATTTTGTTATGTTACAGCTGTAGTATATGAGGATTTATTAATCAATTCATTTGTTTATTAATGAATTAATGAATAGGTTGGTAGATTACCCTTTAAGGTTGATTTGGGGCACCAAATGAAAGCAAACAATATGAAAGAAAGAATAAGAAGGCTAAACTACAGATTTATCTGAAGGATGTGAATTGTTTAACCATTCACATTGACCCTTAGTCTGAAATAATAAACACAGACATTACCAAAGCAAAGTGGTTTATGGAGGTTTAATGATCAAAATCAATATAACAAACGGCATGGAATATTGAGATGCAAAACAGGATAACCTAGCAGGTTTAAAGAATGAATAATCAGATAAAATCTGTGGAGTTCCCAAAGGTTCAGTTCTTGGCCCAGTTTTATTTATTATCTCCTCCCACTGAGTCAAATCTTCAAGTGTTACAGCATCTCATATCACTTTTATGCCTGACATTTAATTTAGCACAGGTGGACACAGGAGAGTTATAGAATCATCTGAAGGATGATCAGTGGAAACTGGATGTACCTGAGCTCAGTTTTTAGTGCCATAGCAAACGATGTGAATGCTTATGTAAATATATTTTGGGGTTTTATTTTTTATAAATGTGCAAAAAAGTCTGGTTTATTATTTTTTCACTTTGACATTATATTGTATTGTACTCTTGCCTCACAGCAAGATGGTTCTGAGTTCAAATCCCGGGCCAACTGAGGCCCTTCAGTTTGCATGTTCAGTAGGCCAGGAGGAATGTGAGCGTGTTTCTGCTGTCCAGTAGATGTTTCCTTTCCTTTGATAATCTCATTTAGTTCAGGTTACACTTGAGTCTTTGGTGTGATTGAAAATGGATGAGGATGTATGTAGCTTAAGGCCCCTGCAAAGGTGCTCTCTGCTGCCTATAGTACAGTGGTTTCTCAATTGTATTGTGTTGACGACTTAAAGGTGAATTATGGAACTTTTTATGTGGAAAAAAACACAAAACATTTGATTATGTATGTATTTGACCTCAACCTTAAGGGGAGACACTACAGGCAAAACTATTTTTTTTCAGTTTTCAGGTTTTGGGCCAAATTGGTCTCTGAACATATAAGCTTTCACCCGGAAACAGAAAATATGCCTAATCTTCACAATAACTTGTTTAAATTTTGTGCTGATTCAATGTTTGCCCATAGACTTATATGGGAGAACACAATTTCAAGGGCCTTTTTCTCAAAACACATTTTTCTGTCATTGTGGCGACACTTTGTCCACGTCAGTCGGACCTAAAGACTTCAAATTTTCCAGCATTGGACTGAACAAGATTTGGAAGATTTTTTCAGAGGGATTATTTCAATTATTTAATCCCTAGCCCCATTTACTGAGTTTTGAATGTCAAAAAATAAGGCGATAATTACATTTTTACACATTTTTCCACTAAAAAACAGCTTATTTTAAAACTAAACAAGAAATCCAAAATCCCCTCTGAAAAAGCCTTGGTAACTCATTCATCAATAAAATGAAACCATAAATTTGAATGTAGCTCTATCCATTATTCAGATTTCGTCGCCGAAAAGATGGGAAATTTGGGGCATTTTTAGGCATAAAACACCTTGTTCTAATGTGAAAAGATAAAATGACCGAAAACTGGCAATGCATTTTTTTCTCACATTTATGCCAGTGATCTACAGCAAAAGTTTCAAATTGATATCTGTAAATATACATTTTTTCCCTATTCACATGCAGTGTCTCGCCTTAACCACGCAGTGACTCAGTCAGTAACTGAGTGGTTAGCAAGGTGGCTTTACTGTCCATCACTGTGGCCTCTATGTTGCTCCAGGACCAAATGTTTTTGGAGTATGAGTATGTTCACTGCTGAACCCGCTCACCAGAAAACCGATTAAAAAAATTTATCCTGGAGTTATAGAAGCCACCATGATGGAAAGTATAGGTGCCATGCTAACCACCCATACTGATCGGGCCACAAAAGGGTCTATTACTTATAAAACTAATAAAGTGCATATAACTGACTACAGTGCCTGCATTTTTCTGTCAAATAAGTGACTTATTAATCATCTCTCTATCCCTTTGCAGATCTCAGCAACTATTCAGGGGGCTTTCCTGGTGAAGCATGAGAAAGTTCTTCTGGCTAAAAAGACGACAAAGATGACTGAACTAGTGGTTACCACTGCTGTCCCAGATAGCAAAATTGGTATGGCCCAGATGTGGCCCACATCAGACACGTTGACTTGGCCCACATACCGCGTGGATTATCAGCCATAACGCGGTCCACATCCGGTTACCACATCTGGCCCACAATAAACCCAGAACAGGTCCAACTCTTAGCCAGTAGTATACCAGATTATTCAAAGGTGGTCCAGACATGGCCCACTGATGGTACACATGTGGTCGTCATTTGGCCCAGTGGAGTACCACACGTGGACACATTTTTTGGCCCACGTCTGGCCTACATATCTCACTTTTGGCTCACGTTTGGCTCACATACCGCGTGGATTATCGGCCATAACGTGGTCCATATCCGGTTACCACATCTGGCCCACAATAAACCCAGAACAGGCCCAACTCTTAGCCAGTAGTAAACCAGATTATTCAAAGGTGGTCCAGACATGGCCCACTGATGGCCCACAGATGTTTTGCCATTTTTGGGCCATTTTTGATATTTTGTATATGGGCCATATTTGGTTTGCCTCTGGTTATTCCGGTTTAAACTATCCTTGAACTGCCATGTCTTTGCCATAAGTGGCCCATATATGTGTTTTCATTAATGGGCCATAGTTGGTCATTTGAATGTGGGCCACATTTGGTTAGCTGTTGGTTTATCTGGAGATATTGAGGCCACACGTGCCATGTCTTTGCCATAAGTGGCCCATAAACGTTATTCCATTAATGGGCCATGTGTTGTTATGTTTTACATGGCCCACTTCTGGTTTACATCTGTTTCCCGCGGGCCACACCAATGCCACAAGTGCCACATCTTTGCCTGATGTGGGCCACATCGGCTTGCTATCTGGGGTTGGTTTTGTTCAAATACAGGTAATTCCAGGTGAAGTGTGTTGACGGCCGAGCCCGCAAAGTCGCTTGGCCTCAGCACAGACTGAATGACGGGATCCAGAGGTGGGTCAAGGTTCCTCAGGGGACCGCACAATGCTGCAGCGGAACAGACCCGAGCTGCACTGAATACTGATTAGCTACAACACCTGCAGACACAAGCTCCTGAGATTCAGAGGAAACAGAAGGCAACGGTGCATTATCATAACCACTGTCCTGAAGCTCACACTTGTCAGATTATCTTATTTTCAAAAACTCAAACTGTCTGTGATTTTTCCCCCCCCCCAGATTTTACTATAATAATCGTGTAATGTGGCATTAGAAAGATGTGATCGCAGTCCAGTTGGATGAAATCCAACATGTTTGAGTTTTGAGGTTGATTTTTTCCAAAAAAAATGACATGCAGAATGCAGTGGTCAATGACAGAGTGAAAAACACCGTCGCTCCTCCCATTTCATTTCTCTGTCATAACCGCGGTACAAACAACTCATTTCATGGCCACAGCGAGCCCCACAAAAACTACGCCAAACAGCACAACATTGTTGTTTTCAACCTCAGAGTTTAGCGGAACTTACTGTGTTCGACTCTTCAGCTACTTCTCTCCTCCATCTCGGGCTGATGGCCACCTCCTTTTCTTATTATATCCTGGATTTGATCGTCGAACCCGAGCTAACAAACCCAGACATGGAGCTTTTGACCAATCCAGATGCGCACATGTTTTCCACACTCACAAACAGTGACATATCTTTGCTAATATGGAGAGGATGTTCTTCCTGAGACAGCTGAGGAAACTTAAGCTGCCTACCAAGATGCTGGTGCAGTTCTACACGGCCATCATCGAGTCCATCCTCACCTCCTCCATCACCGTGTGGTCCATCCTCACCTCCATCAACGTGTGGTCCATCCTCACCTCCTCCATCACTGTGTGGTCCATCCTCACCTCCATCACCATGTGGTCCATCCTCACCTCCTCCATCACTGTGTGGTCCATCCTCACCTCCTCCATCACTGTGTAGTCCATCCTCACCTCCTCCATCACTGTGTAGTCCATCCTCACCTCCTCCATCACCGTGTGGTCCATCCTCACCTCCTCCATCACTGTGTGGTCCATCCTCACCTCCATCACCATGTGGTCCATCCTCACCTCCTCCTTCACTGTGTGGTCCATCCTCACCTCCATCACCATGTGGTCCATCCTCACCTCCTCCTTCACTGTGTGGTCCATCCTCACCTCCCCCATCACCATGTGGTCCATCCTCACCTCCATCACTGTGTGGTCCATCCTCTCCTCCATCACCGTGTGGTTCATCCTCACCTCCATCACCATGTGGTCCATCCTCACCTCCATCACCATGTGGTTCATCCTCACCTCCTCCATCACTGTGTGGTCCATCCTCACCTCCATCACCATGTGGTCCATCCTCACCTCCTCCATCACTGTGTGGTCCATCCTCTCCTCCATCACCATGTGGTCCATCCTCACCTCCTCCATCACTGTGTGGTCCATCCTCACCTCTTCCATCACCGTGTGGTACTCCGGCGCTACAGACCGGCACAAGCACCGACTACAGCGCATTGTGCTGCTGCTGAGAAGGCGATTGGCTGTGCGCTCCCATCTCTCCAGGACCTGTTCACCTCCAGGACCGGAAGCGCGTGGGTCGGATCACCGCTGACCCTTCTCACCCTGGACATGGACTATTCACCCCTCTCTCCTCAGGCAGGAGGCTACAGTCCATCCAGACCCATAGATTGCGCCACTTCAACAGTTTTTTCACCTCTGCCATCAGACTCATGAACGAAAAACAAGACCCATAACTTACACCCACTTACAGACTCATAGATGTAATCTGCTCTGTTGCACTATGTGGTGTGTCCACACTCTTTATCACTTTATACATCTACACATCTGTAAATACAGTCCCACTGTTGTTCTATGTCAAATTGTTGTCGTCTTACCATATGTCACGTTTTATTTTTTATCTTATGTATTTCAATATTCTTATGCATGCCCCCAATAGCCTAATAATTTAAAGTTGTATAGCTTATTTTTATCTATATTCAGTGCTTTATGTTTTAAGTTGCATGTCTGCACCGCGAAAAATTCCTAGTTTGTGTTCTCAGCTTTATGTGCATTTACTCTGAGTTTATCAATAGAAAAGAGCTCACTGTGAGGTTTATCCACTTATAAACACATGTAGAGTGAAAATAATTAACTTGTATTCACTTTCTGCGCAGCTGGCCACAGAGTAGGTAGGAGTACACTGTAATAAGTGTTTCCTTGAATAAAAGCAATAAAATTGAGTTAAGTGGTTGCATTTGCCTTTTTGCTTTCACACAACTTATTTTTCAACCTCTTTAGGGTGCTAGTTTTGGTCCGGGCATTTGGACGCAATTGGACACAAGGGGGCGCCCTTCCAACCTTCTCAGTGTAAATGTGAATTGACTTTCTTCAGAATTAGACTTTAGGTCAGACACCATGAGTGACAGTAACATGATGCTAAATACAATGTGCTCTTTGTTTCCAGTTAAAAGTCTGAGGTCTCTTTGCTCTTCAGTCACTCACTGCGAAGTGAAGCTTTAGACACAAGTGCAGATCTCTGCTGCATGCAAGAATAAGATAGACATTTAAGTATTCCTTCTTACGTACTGTGATAAACCTTGTTTGTGATTAAATTAGATTGTTATTAAAACCAACGCATGTCATTTGTATCTGCTGTAGAGTCATGTTTGTCCCAGTTCCTCTGAGTCGTGGTGCAGCAGGACTGATGTGGACAGAAGCTCATTAGGTTCATTCCTTCAACAGGTACTATAGTAACTATTTTCTCCAAAGTAAAAGTAGATCTACCACAGTCCTGTCCACATCTGTCATGGTCCACCAGGACCCACCATGACTCAGAGGACCCGGGACAAACATGACTTTACAGCAGATACAAATGGCTAAGGTTTGTTTTTTTTAGTAATCAATTTAATATTTTAATTATTATACAGCATATTCAGATTTTACTATTCACATGTACCTTTTTATAGTTGTAATAATACTTTTCAACATATTATACTACATATTTACGTTTCAGAATATGATATAACTCTTATATCCAGCAGAAGTCTGCAGTTCAGTCTTAAGCAGAAGCTCCATGACTTCCTTCTTCACTTCTCAGTCTGTGACTGAAGAGCAATGAGGCCTCTGACTTTCTACTGGAAACAAAGAGCACATTCTATTTAGCGTCATGTTACTGTCACTCATGGTGTCTGACCTAAACTCTAACTCAAGAAAGTCAATTCACATTTACACTGAGAAGTTTGGAAGGGCGCCCCCCTGTGTCCAATTGCGTCCAAATACCCGGAACAAAACTAGCACCCTGAAGAGGTCAGAAAATAAGTTGTGTGAAAGCAAAAAGGCAAATGCAACCACTTAACTCAATTTTATTGCTTTTATTCAAGGAAACACTTATTACAGTGTAAGAGTAAACGTCAAATATGTAAAGGTATACTCCACCACGCTCTTTCAAACATAGAAGCACTGCACCATGACGTTGCAGTGAAGGCAACTGTACAGTCACAAAAATAAATGAATTATTTTCTTTTCTTTCTGTTGAATGAAACAGCTCAAAGACACCCCAAAAGTAAGATTGATTCTATTTCGCAGACACATGTACCTCTGGAGTACTGAAAGGGTCTTTTGCCAACAAATCAGTACAAAGAGCCGGCTGAAAAACAGACAAAGACAAACACTAAATAAAGCATTTAAAAACAACTTTAACGCCTGGTTTCAATTTTTTCAACACTAGACTAGGCTAGATATTCCTCCTGAGATAACGCTGGGTTAATCACAATATATGAAACCAGGCTGGTTTTCGTAATATGATTTTTTGAAATCTCGTACTTAGGGTGTCTAAACTCCAATGCTTTTCAATGGAGGCCTAGTGGCGATATGGAGGTACTACAGCAATCGCGGAGCAATGGCGGCCCCCAGGGTCGTGGTCATAAAGCAGAGCAGCCAGCGGCCATTGGCCTGGAGTTGGAGGATTAGTTTCATGCTCGATTCTGGTTGGCTGCTTGTTTCTGGTCCTGCTGCAGCCACACTTATAAAAGGCCACACTTGAGGAAATGCAGGGCTTTTGGCCTTTGTGGTCTCTTTGTCCCTGTCAGAAATAAAGGTTGAGAAGATATCCATATATATCATCTGATGGATAGTTGATACTTGGATCCAGGAGGAACAATGTGGTTTTCGTCCTGGTCGTGGCACACTGGACCAGCTCTATACCCTTCATCGGGTGCTCGAGGGTTCGTGGGAGTTCGCCCAACCAGTCCACATGTGTTTTGTGGATCTGGAGAAAGCGTTCGACCGTGTCCCTCGTGGTGCACTGCTCTGGGAGTATGGGGTCCGGGGCCCTCTGCTAAGGGCTGTCCGTTCCCTGTATGACCGCAGCAGGAGCTTGGTTCGCATTGCCGGCAATAAGTCAGACCTTTTCCTGGTGCGTGTTGGTCTCCGCCAGGGCCGCCCTTTGTCACCGGTTCTGTTCATTACTTTTATGGACAGAATTTCCAGGCGCAGCCAGGGGCCGGAGGGTGTCCGGTTTGGGAGCCTCAGGATCTCATCTCTGCTGTTTGCAGATGATGTTGTTCTGTTGGCTTCAACAAACCAGGACCTTCAGCACGCACTGGGGCGGTTTGCAGCAGAGTGTGTAGCGGCCGGGATGAGGATCAGCACCTCCAAATCTGAGGCCATGGTTCTCCACTGGAAAAAGGTGGCTTCCCCTCTACGGGTCGGTGGGGAGTCCATACTTCAAGTGGAGGAGTTCAAGTATCTCGGGGTCTTGTTCACGAGTGGGGGATGGATGGAGCTTGAGATCGATAGACGGATCGGTGCGGCGTCAGCAGTGATGCGGTCGCTGTATCGGTCTGTCGTGGTGAAGAGGGAGCTGAGTCGGGGGGCAAAGCTCTCGATTTACCGATCGATCTACGTTCCCACCCTCACCTATGGTCATGAGATTTGGGTAATGACAAAGGACAAGATCGTGAATACAAGCGGCCTAAATGAGTTTCCGTCGCGGGGTGGCTCGTCACACCCTTCGAAATCGGGTGAGGAGCTCAGTTACCCGAGAGGAGTTCGGAGTAGAGTCGCTGCTCCTTCACGTCGAAAGGAGCCAGCTGAGGTGGCTCGGGCATCTGTTCCGGATGCCTCCTGGTCGCCTCCCGCGGGAGGTGTTCCAGGCATGTCCTAGTGGGACAAGGCTTCGTGGAAGACCCAGGACACACTGGCGGGACTATGTCTCCGAGCTGGCCTGGTGGCCAACGAGCCGCATGTGGCTCTTGGCCAATCAGAGTGCGGCTCTTTGCATGATTGGATATGTTTAATTGAACCACATTTTTAAAGTTGTGTTTATTGCTTTTCTTATATGCACTAAACCCTTTATAAGGTGGGGGTCCTGAACTGCTGGATGGTAATTTTAGGGGTTGCACTCTTTTCCCGGTCCTGTGTCGTGGTCCGACACAAAAGTCCCACATTTTTTTATTGAGACCTTGTACTTGCTCCGGGGAAGCTAACGTGTCAGTAGCATCTTTTTCTGATGAAAATACACGTTGATAGGCAATCAAAAAAACAACTCGAACTTAGCAAAATATTGCAATACACAGATTAATGACAATTTGTTTTATTAAATTTAAGATACTGAGAGTCCCAAAGGCTGTGAACCCACACGAGCTGGGAAACCCTGTGTCCCACGTGTGTGTAGCATGGTGAGTGCCATTCATTGTGTATGGGGGCTAGTTACCATGCTAATCTCCAAGTGGTATCTCCGCTAGCTTTTTCACTACGAAAATGCACTTTTTAGAGCTAAAAACGATAATCCAAGGTCCCACTTATGTAGAGTTGTAAAACATCATTTTCTGTGCAAACTTGTGTACACACTAATGTACACACAGTACACAGGAATACATTCAGAGCCGGTTCTTCCTATACGCAAACTACGCAAGGTGCGTAGGGCCCCCGCAGCCGCAAGGGCCCCGCACCTCAGTCAAACTACGGTGTTGTTTCACTGGATAATCAACGCATTGTTACGGGGACAGGCTCTTCCAGCGCGCACTCACTCTCCGCCTACTTCGCCACATATAACACCAAAACGGAGCAGTCTGCAAGTGAATGAGCAGGAGAGACCGACCGCTTCCCCGTCTCTTCCAAAGCGCGAGTGCTTCTTCGCTCGTGTCCCGCTCGGCCGTCTGTCTCCCGGTGCTTCGCCTCATGCGCGGCTCCTCCGCGGCTGCATCATGTCACCCGTGTCCGGGCGCTGCTCTCATGTTTTCTCTGGACTCTGGGCTGCAACTCTGGGCCTCACTCTCATTTAAACTCTCTTCTTATTGTGTCTGGTGAGTCTGGAGTATCAGGACAGTAGTTTGGCGAGTTGACGAGAGTAAAAAGCCGTTCTCCGTGGCCTTTTTGTTGAGTTGAATCCACATGGTTCTCATGAGCACAGTAACTTACAGTAACTCTGGTTCTCTGAATATGCACAGTCTAAAACGGGTTGGGCTACTCACAGGCAAATTCTCAGCGGTAAGACAGAAACAACCGTCAGGAGCAGGTTTCAATTAGTTTTAAATCAACGGTTCCCAATCTGTGGGTCAGGGACCAGAGGTGAGAGAATGGGACCATTTGCCATTTACTATTTTAAAAAGGGAAATAGACTAGTAGTAGTCCTAAATACCAGTCTCACAGTGGTTTAGTGGTCAGTGGTCCTCACACAGGGGGCAGGGCCTGAATTGAGGTCTGTATGTTCTGCTTCTGCCCTGGAACAGTGGAACTGTTTTGACCATAAATGGATTCTCTCTTCGTCGAATAGCCATGGGACGCTACCCGTGTGGATTTTTGCTTAGGGCCCCAGAAGGGCCAGCACCGGCTCTGAATACATTCAGGACAGTGTGATTGGTGGTGTATTGAAAACATACTTATTGTGGATATAACTGGACATAATTGGTTTCCTCTGGCGGTTGACTTTGGCCTTGGCTACCACCACACCACTCACAGGTTGTCCAGCAATTTTTTGGCCGCTGGCTTTGTGCCACTGCTGGGGCAGGGTTGCGGATGAGATGTTATCACTCCGTGCATGATATAAGTCCAGGGTGTGCACAAGGCCCACAGTATTGGAGCAATAACCTGGTGAACTGATTAGAGACAGAAGTCACGTTAGCCAATTGTTTTGAGAATGATAAGACACACAAAGACATACATGGTGTAATGTAGCTGTGACCAAAGTTGCACACACGGCTCTGGATTCTACGTTTTTGTCTTTAAATATGAAAGGTCAGTTGGAGTCGGGGTTCATTATTAGGGCTGGGTATCGATTCAGATTTCCAAAATCGATTAGATTAGATTTTGCTTCACAAGAGCCTGATTTAATATGAATATCTACATGAAGAATTTAACCCAATACAGTTACATTAATCATGTATTTCTTTCATTTGACATGACCTGACCAAAACAAAAACGCAATAACAATCAAATCAACCCACATAACAGGGCAGGCTGGGTAAATGAAATGGCTACAAACACACTGTGTGTAAACTCAACACATTCTCTTTGATTCCTCTTTGATTAGATTTACTGTATCACAATGTATTTCTGCAAATGTTACAGTGGCTGCAAAACTAATCTAACTGTGTCACAAGAGACACAATGATACAAATAAAACAATAATTGTAAATAAAACAACAACCATAAATTAAACAGATTCTGAATTGTCTTATAGTGCAAAAATAAGGTTAACGTCAGAAAATACTTTAAATTCCTGTGAACAATAAATACACTGCTCACAAAAACTTAGGGCACACTCAGAAAAGACATCCTAGATGTCAATCAATTCGATTTTTCGGATGAAAATCTTTATTCATAGTGTAGGGCAATGTGTTGAGAACAAAATAACATAAGAATGATAAATGGTAATCAAATGCTCAGCCCCTGGAGGTCTGGATCCAAAATTATACCCTATGTGGCCTCCACGTGCCTGAATGCACTCCCTACAACGCCTGGGCATGCTCCTGATGAGACCACGGATGTCCTCCTGAGGTATCTCCTCCCAGACCTGGATCAGAGCATCAGTCAGCTCCTGGACAGTCTGTGGTGCGGCGTGGCGTTGATGGATGGACCGAGACATGATGTCCCAGATGTGCTCTATTGGATTTAAGTCTGGGGAACGGGCAGGCCAGTCCAAAACATCAATACCTTCATCATGCAGGACCTGCTGACACACTCTTGCCACATGTGGCCTGGCATTATCAGGCATCAGAAGGAACCCAGGGCCCACAGCACCAGCATATGGTCTTACAATAGGTCTGAGGATCTCATCCCGGTCCCCAATGCCAGTCAGGGAACCTCTGGCTCGCACATGGAGGGCTGTGCGGCCTCCAATGAAATAATGAAATGCCTCCCCAGACCATCACTGACCACCAAACCGGTCATGCTGGATGATGTTGCAGCAGCAGAACGTTCTCCAGGGCGTCTCCAGACTCTGTCGCGTCTGTCACATGTGCTCAGGGTGAACCTGCTCTCATCCGTGAAGAGCACAGGGCACCATTGGCCAATCTGCCAATCGCTGTGTTCTCGGGCAGATGCCAATCGGGCTGCACGGTGTTGGGCAGTAAGCACCGGCCCAACTTGTGGACGTCGGGCCCTCATACCACCCTCATGGAGTCGGTTTCTGACCGTTTGAGGACCAACATGCACATTTGTGGCTCGGGCAGTGCTTCTCCTGTTTCTCCGTGCACAAATGAGCAGATAGCGGTCCTGCTGCTGGGTTGTTGACCTCGGTCGCCCCCCCCCCAGGTCTCCTGGTGCACTGGCCTGTCTCCTGGTATCTCCTCCATGCTCTGGACACTGCGCTGGGAGACACAGCAAACCTTCTTGCCACAGCACGAATGGACGTGCCATTTTGGATGAGCATCACTCCCTGAGCGACTTCTGTGGGTTGTAGATGCTCCTCATGATACCTCTAGTGGTGAGAACACTGGACAAATGCAAAAGTGTTCCAAAAATACCGTTCCCATTATGAAGACAGGGAAATGGTCTGTGGTCACCACCTGCAAAACCATTCCTCTTTTGGAGTGATCTTGCTAATTGCCGCTCATTTTCACCTGTTGTCTGTTTAATTTCCACAACACCAAGTGAAACTGATTCACAATAAGCGTGGCTTCCTCACTGGACAGTCTGATATCCCAGAAATTTGACTGACTTGGAGTTACATTGTGTTTTTTGAGTGTGCCCTAAGTTTTTGTGAGCAGTGTAGTAAACAGGAAGATACAGAGATAGTCCTTAAGCCCTGAACAAAATGTTAAAATTCTATTTTGAAAAAACTTTCATCCTGAACTCTGAGTGTCTAATTTTGGTCAGACTGTCACTGCATTGACAAAAATAAATGAAAGGGATCAGCAATTGCATATGGCATTAGAGTAAATCATATTTTTGAAACATGTTTATAAAAAACTTGTTCACTTGCAAGAAAAGTAACTGATCTACACGTTACAAAGTGAGGCAGCTCCTTTTTTGTTGAAACAAAATCGGCAGCACATGAGAACACTCTTTCAGACACTGGTCCCGGGAACACATACATACATAAGTGAGAACCAAATGTTTACAAAAAAGAAAAAGAAAATGCAGAAATTTACATCAGGAGACCAAACCTTGAAACAAATGCAACAGAAAAAAACAAAGAACACTTGAACTCACCACAATACAAACAACCAGGCACCTCCGAGCGAAAATAAGCTGTCCTAGCATCCGTAGGCCCTGCTCTGTGTCCTCGCTCCTCTCAAGGCCGCTGCCTTCACATGTCCCCACACTAACGGGACCGCGACTGAATGAAAAGAAGAAAAGCTTTTTTAAATAAGTAAACCGTGTTTGTGCCACTGTTTTAGTCATGAGAACGAAGAGGAAGACGAGTAGACTAAAAGAAACCCGTGCCCACGCTGCGATCAGGGGAGACTTACACACAGGCATGTGCAGGTCTCTTCATTCATCAGGAAAACTTACAACAATAATCAGCAAATATAAGTCCTGATGCCCCAACACAACGTTAGCCGCCTCCCAGATAGCAAGCCGATGTGGCCCACATCAGGCAAAGGTGTGGCACTTGTGGCATTGGTGTGGCCCGCGGGAAACAGATGTAAACCAGAAGTGGGCCATGTAAAACATAACAACACATAGCCCATTAATGGAATAACGTTTATGGACAACTTATGGCAAAGACATGGCACGTGTGGCCTCAATATCTCCAGATAAACCAGCAGTTAACCAAATGTGGCCCATATGCAAATGACCAACTATGGCCCATTAATGAAAACACATATATGGACCACTTATGGCAAAGACAATGCAGTTCCAGGATAGTTTAAACCGGAATAACCAGAGGCAAACCAAATATGGCCCATATACAAAATATCAAAAATGGCCCAAAAATGGCAAAACATCTGTGGGCCAATGGTGGCAAACGTGTACCATCAGTGGGCCATGTCTGGACCACCTTTGAATAATCTGGTTTACTACTGGCTAAGAGTTGGCCCTGTTCTGGGTTTATTGTGGGCCAGATGTGGTAACCGGATATGGACCACGTTATGGCCGATAATCCATGCGGTATGTGAGCCAAACGTGAGCCAAAAGTGAGATATGTAGGCCAGACGTGGGCCAAAAAATGTGTCCACGTGTGGTACTCCACTGGGCCAAATGACGACCACATGTGTACCATCAGTGGGCCATGTCTGGACCACCTTTGAATAATCTGGTTTACTACTGGCTAAGAGTTGGACCTGAGTTTATTGTGGGCCAGATGTGGTAACCGGATGTGGACCGCGTTATGGCCGATAATCCACGTGGTATGTGGGCCAAATCAACGTGTCTGATGTTGGCCACATCTGGGCCATACCAATTTTGCTATCTGGGCTGTAGTGTTCTCTGGAGCCGTCACAGCGGAGGGTGTAAGAAGGGGTGACAGGTCGGGGACACGAGAAACTGGTAGAGTTTTTGGGAACAGAACACACGATGCAACATCTGCACAGAGACAGCCAGATGCGCGTGTCCTGCAGACAAAGGTGCAGACCATACAGATGTTTCCTGTCCTGAGGCAGTAGACACTGAATGATCAGGACCGTGGGGTGGGCTAAGGACAAAAGTGGGTGTTCACAGGTCCACCCGCGGTGCCGTGTTATTGTACCATAAGCCCTGACCACTGATGTTGGTTTCCTTTGCTGTTCTTCCTCATCGTTCTCATTTAAGATAGACTATGGGTCGTTTTTATGTCAACTGCATTAATAAAACAGCGGCACAAATACTGTTCAACGTCATTCATTCACAGAGGCCTCAGTGGGGCCTCTCGGAGCGTCTGATGGCCGAAGCACAGTGTGTAATGAGCGTGTGACAGGCGGCGGCACTGGGAGAGGACTGAGGACGAAGTGCATGTGTTTCCCCATTCGTATAAAGACCCATAATGTAATGTGCATAAGGCTGGAGTGCAGCCATCAGAGAAAAACTGGCTGAGTTAGGAGGGGCTATGGCACGAGGCTCTCCGCACACCGCGTGATGGAGTGTGCTGGGGCTCACGGACAATTACAAGAGAATAACATGGATTTAAGCACAGTCGAGCTACAACAACAAACCAATCACGCGGGTTGCAGGATAAACGGAGGGAGATCTGTTTCCAAGAATGAAAAGCGGCTGTGGGTGAGTTTGGTGTTGCTTTTCTTGTCTGAACTGCGACACGTTCTAATTCTGAGGTTGTACAAAAATGTTGTAGCCTATTACAATGCGAGATCTACAAAGCTTATAGTTTGTTACAAAGTTATCAGTAGGCTAGTTATGAGTGAAACCAAGCCACTTGTTGCACCATTAGACATATATGTTGAAAAGTGTATGGCTAATATATTTATATATAATATAATAGATTTTGAAATATATGACATATAAGTAGAAATGTATTTTGACACATGGAAATATCAAAGAAAGAAACATATCACCATATATGGCAGTGCATGTTACAAATACGTATGGGAATGAATGGGGAAATATATTTAGACATATTAAAGCAGTACTAAGTAACTTATTTACCTTAATAAATCCTTTCCGTAGTCCCTGTGGGGGTGATACAAGTGTTTATGGGATGATTGGAGGGTCTTTCATCTCCCCCTGGTGTCTCTGGCCAGAAAACCATGTTTGCAACTTGACTGCCCCCAGTGCGGAGAAAGCAATACACACTAATGTAATCATGAAGAAGAAGCTAACATGCTAACGGGCAAAGCTAACTGCGGGCTAACGTCACTTTAAACAGTATTTACAGCCAAGTTTGAGTGAAAAAAAAATTTTCAATTGTATAATTGGTTGCACAGTAACCCTCTCTCCCTTCGCCTTTCCTGTCAGCGTAGTATTTACTCTCCAAGACAATTAATAAATTAAAAATCGTAACTTGCTACTACACCTGCAGTTGCGCTTATGGCCTCTAGGGGGAAGAGTTACTTAGTACTGCTTTAAAATACGTAAGATATATTACATTATATATATATATATATATATATATATATATATATATATATATGTGTGTGTGTGTGTGTGTGTGTGTGTGTGTGTGTGTTAAACTCATGTAAGGCATCAATATAATTAAAGCACTTACACTACAAACATTCAGAAAAAACCCACATATTTTTTTAATTTAATTTTGAAATGAAGTTCTGCAATTTTGCTGTTTACAGCTGCCCTGGGAAGCCTGTGGGAATCTTCTCAGTGTTGCCTCTGAGGATGGAGAAGATGAGAGATCTTGTTTAAGTGGAAGGACTAAATCAGTCATATGCAGTGTTTCCAGGTGTCTAAATCAACAACATGCACACAATCATTTTCTCTGTGTGTGCGATTATAGTTTGACATGACATTGTGTTTAAATTATTATGCATTTGAGAAAATGTTCAATCAACTTATCAAATCTTTTTGGTCCATAACATAGAGGGACATGTCAAAAGTGATGAAAGTCCATGCACATTGTGCAGGTAAGTAGTGCAGTGTGTTGGGATGTGTTTGTTAGTGCTGAGGAGTGCGTGTAAGTGTGGTACGGTAGTAAACCAGTACGGAAGTTGACATGATAGATTTTCCCTATTGCCAAGAAAGTGCCGACAAACGATCCTGCCCAACAGTGCTGCGAGTGAATGTTTTTATCCTTTTCAGTGCTGAAAATGTTCTCTCTACAGTTGCGGTTGTGGATGGGATGGTCAGGAAAAGGCTGCATAGTTTGTAAACTTCTCTCATGGCCTCATGTATCCCACTCGCCTTCATGTAGGATTATTATTTTTATCCATGTTGAGTGATGAGTTAAAGGGGGGGTATTATGCAAAATCGACTTTTTCAAGCTTTACATCATGTTATTAAGTCATTCCCTCATTAAAACCATGCCTGAAGTGTTGCCTTGGCACATTCACGTATTTTCGAGTAATCTGTAGAAACTCTGATGGCGGCCATTTTAGGGATAAAACGCCTGATTCCTTTAGGAAACGCCCTCGACCTCCAGGATACGCCTCCGACCTTTCGTCACCAGCCGAGTAACCAACCACTGCTCCTCAGCAGAACCCCCTCCCCGCAGTGTCTAGCCCTAAGATGTAAACAGAGTCATCATGGAGGATTAGCTTCATGTGTTGTGAACCGGAGCCACAGCAGACTTTTACAAAGACATACATCAGTGTTTCTGTTATCTAAACACCCAAGATTAAAACCGGTGACAAGAACACTTATTTCAGTGTCTGGTTCTGCGCTGGGCCTTGATGATGCACAGAGCCTCCGGAGAAAGCTAATGCTAAGCTAAACCTCGAGTCATCACGTGAAAACGAGAAATATGCACAAATAAAGTCAATAAAACCACCACACACATAAAGAACCGTTTAACAATGATCACACACGGAGCCAGGCTTGTTGATTTGGAAGTTTATTGCTCACATTTCATCTACAATGGGTCATAGCCGAGTGGTTTTCTCCCGGAGCTAACAAGCTAGCCGCGATAAGCTAACGGGAAAATTCACTGAATACAAGCAGCATATTATGCATTGAAAACGTCACTAAAACAGGCAACTGCTTGAAGCAGCCTTTATGATGATCACACACTGAGCCGGGCTTGTTGATTGTGTAGTTTATTGCTCACATTTCATCTACAGTGAGTCGTAGCCGAGTGGTTTTCTCCCGGAGCTAAGGCACTACTAGCCGCGACAAGCTAACAACCTTCACCTTCACAACATTCATTGAAAACAGGCAGCATATTATGCACAAATAACGTCAATAAAGCAGGCAACTACTCGAAGCAGCCTTTACGATGATCACACAATGAGCCTGGCTTTACACATTTGTGGTTTATTACAGACTTTTCATCAACAATGAGCTGTAGTCGATTATAACAAGCTAACGGGTAACCTCGAAAAACCATTGTCCACCTGCACAGATAATGTCCGTCTTTTGAATCGTATGGGCTCCTGCAGATCCTGGTGTCGTCCATGGGGGTATAGTTAGAGATCCATAGGGCATGGCAGATGCAAAGAGATAGCCTCCAAACCGCAGTTATTTTTCAGGCAAGAGCCCCTTCCAAGCGTCCGGTGTGGAAGGTTTGTCTCCAAATAATATCCTGTGGCCATTGTTCACAAAGTGATAAACAGTTGCTCCTTTCCAACAATAAAAATTAAAATGCACCGATCGTAGTTTCAATACCGTTGAGACAACGAGCGCAGTGTTGTTGTGATGCCACAGACAGCGTGTGGAGGGGGCGTGTCGGAAAGGGTCAGAGGTTCTTAAAGAGACAGGGGCCTATTTCAAGTCATTTGCTGCCGCCATTTTGAAAGAGCAATTTTATACAAGGCAGTTATTCTAATTTACTGCATTTACAGACCAACAGAAGGTTTCGTCATCATTGTAGTGTGCTATAGACTGGTGCTATGTGGCTGAAAAAAGCATAATACCCCCTCTTTAAGAACTACAAGCTCAGTGCATAGAAGCACGACGTCAAAGAAGTGCTCATACAATTCTTTCAGTGAGGCTAAGCCTGCTTCAAGAAAGACACTGGTGTACTGAGCAAATTTAGCTACATTTCAGCTTTTCAAGTGATCCAAATCTTTTTCTAAGCTGGGACACAATTGTGGCAAAGATTTCTGTGTACAACTTTTTAAAATCATCTTCACTGCTCACAGAATGCCTGGACCTCTTAGCTGGGGGTTCCTCAGAGTTTGTCACTGCAGGGAACTCAGCTGGCTTGCGCTCTAGGTGTTCTGTCACTCTCTTCACTTCTGCTACACAGTATCCAATGTCCACTTACTTTGATAGTAAGACATTAAACAAAACATCAGTGTGCGCAAAAATGTCAGCAAAAACTTGCAAGAGAAACCTGAACTTCTCATCCTCCAAATTGCGCAGAAAGCCACCAGCTGCAAGAACAGAATGTGAATCCCAATTGTAGGGCTCATTTATGATCTTGTTGAAAAACTCCACTAAGGACCTGTAATTTTCCTGTGCTGTATGGACAAGCCGAGATGTGTAGTTCCAACGGGTAGGTGCTGCCCTGGGGAATCGCCTCTTCACAATTGCATCCAGCGCACTTGTTCGTTTTGATGACGTACTGAAGAAGGTTGCAAGCCCATTCAAGGTGGAAAAGAAAATGTTACAATGTTTATTTCTGCCACAAGCCTGCGAGAGAACTAGATTGAGGACATGTGCACAACAATGCACAAAGGTAGCACAAGGATACCTCTCTTTCACTCTGGCCTGCAAGCCACTTAGTTCTCCTGCCATAACTGCAGCTCCATCATAGGTCTGTGCAATCAGCTTTGCTCCACAGTTAAACTTCTCTACAAATGTAAAAAGATGATCACATAATGCAGCAGCAGTACGATCCTCACTCACATTGACTCAGCCCATAGAACGTTCATGCACCAGTCCTTCTGAAACACACTGGAGCACAGTTGATAGCTGGGCAGCATTTGACATGTCTGTGGTTTCATCTAGCATAATGGAGATGAATCCAGCCTGGTTTAGCTCTCGTTTAATCTCATCCAACAACACCATGTTCACAGCATCAATAATGTCATTCTGGATGTGATTGGACATACCAGAAAACACGCTACAAGTCTCCAGATGTGTAGCCAATGTGACATCATATTCTTTCACAAGATTGACTATTTCAATGTAGTTACCTCGATTGGCTGAGGATTCTCCTTCACAGTGCCCCCTGAATGGGAACTCCTGACTCCCTAGGACTGTTACAATATTATGGTAAATGGTAAATGGTCTCAACTTATATAGCGCTTTTCCACCTACATTAGGCACTCAAAGCGCTTTACAGCAAGGATCCACTCACCCATTCATACTCTCATTCATACACCAATGTACGCAGACACTGGGGGCAATGTGGGTGAAGTGTCTTGCCCAAGGACACAACGACAATGTGCACTTTCAGGAGGTGGGATTCGAACCCCCGACCTTCCGATCACGAGACGACCCTCTCTACCATCTGTGCCACTGTCGCCCAATATTAATAAGTCTCTGTGTCACATCTCTGTTATTTTTTACTTTCTTGTTGTGCATTTCAATGGACAACTTCACCTGCTGATTTAACTGAACGTCCACGCGAGTACTCCCAAATGTTTCAGGGGCAAGAACACTTCTGATGTGGCTTTGAGAGCGTTCATGCTTTTGCATACTCCCGGACAAGTTTGCCAAGTCCCCATATCCCTTTGAGATCCACACACCTTTCTCAACAGAAAATAAAATGCATGGCCAGCAAAAAAGTCTGTTTAACTTAGGCCATCCTGTCAGCCACTGAGATTTATCATACATAGCTGTCTGAAAATGTCTTGTGTAGCCTGCACTTGCTGCGGTAGCGTTGGTCATTTTTATCAAATTTGGTAGGTTCGGAGTTGGCCGCCCTCTCGCCACAATTTCAACTTTCTCTAGACATCCCTTTCTCCCAAAAGGGGTTTGCAGAAGCTGCTCCACAGGACATCCCGGCTCATCATCGCACATTTTCCAAATTAGCTTAAAGCATTCATTTGATATTGCTGAGTCGTGCACCTGCGGGAAAATAAAAACAATACGCTGTTTAGATGACGTGATCATTATGCCCGATAAGCAGTAAAAATATACACTAGATATTAGTCAATAATTTAGTAAAGTTAAAGTAATGCAAAATAAATGTATAACAGTATTTATTTATGTAAATATGATGAACGATAAAAACAAGAATTTATGTAATTATTTTAAATGCATAGCAAAGCATTATTACAAACAATACACTAGGGTACATCTTCTGGACTTGTCTTAAACGTATATTTATATTCAAGATTGGCACTGACAACTGGGCGCTATGACCAAAATACTCACTGATGCATATGGCCGACTGCATAGATCACACAGACACAAACCGATAACACAACAAACACAATGACGTGAACCAGACCTATGTTTGTTTACTTTCCATTTTTTATATGGCTGGACATTTTGACTGGTTAATGGCACTTCACGTACACAAATTCACTCACTCAACAGCCTCGCCAACACTCACCTTTAGCGTCCTGGTCCAGCCTGAAGCCTCATTGGTCTTGTATGAAGAAAAGGTCCCGTTTTCCCACAAACTGGCACTTTGAATGTCCACTCGGTGTAATAGTCCGTACTTTCCGTTTTCTGCCCCTGCTCCAACTGCGTCCTGGACCCTCACAAACCTGTCCTAACCTATAATAATTACTCAAACATTTTCTTCAGGAAACACCACACTATTTTCTCTGCTCGAGTTTCACGGGATCCTCCGGTGCCTCCACTCACTCACGCATGCGCAGAGAGGCCATAATCGGGACAACGCTCCGCTTACTCATGACCTTTAAAAAGCTGCTCTTGAACATAGATTAGTCCTCAGAGCGCACGCGCACAGCAATCGGCTGGTGACTCCGCTTACCTAAGCCACTCAAACATTACAAAAGGAAGCCATGTGGACTACAACATGAATGTGTGCGGGGCTTAGTCAACCAGGCAGTTCCACAAATGGCCACTAGAGTGTACTAAAGGGCACGGTGTCTCAAAGAGGCATTTGAGACCATAGATACAGACGGCATCTCGTCATAGAAGGGGGCGTGGCTTCGCCGAGGGGGAAAATAGAATCTTTAGAGAAACACCATTTTTCACTCTTTTTAGCCAATTTCTGGTGGAATATCAACTTATTTATCACATTAATAAAGTCAAGTGTAAATCGGGCCCATATGGATATTTTGTCGCAACAGATTGTTCTGTAGAAGTGAAAAAACGGCAGTTGTAGCAAGCGCTAGCTAACGTTAGCATTAGGCCGATGCTAACATGTAGCATCAAGTTAGCATTCTCCATGTATTTATGGGCTGTTGAACCACTTAGCTCCTCCCCATGTCTTTGTATCATTATTTAGTAGAAAACTATATTCATAATTCAGCATTTGTTAAAGTAGTTTTTGAATAATTAGAGAAAATTTAAATGTTTTCAAAATTGTTTTCCCCCTTAACTGTTTTCAAAAATGACCATATATGGGCGATTCCAGAGAGGCCGTCTGTATCTATTTGATAGTAAAGTTAATGCCTATTTTTACGGTTTCGTCTTGAAGTTTTTGGTTTGTTTTTTGTTTTTTTTAAGATTTGATTGGGCAATCACTGCTTGCTCTGCTTGTATGGACGGCACACCACTGTCATTCAGTGAAGGTGAAAACTGTTTGCTCAGTGTGGAATTACATATGCAGTTCATGAGTGCACTCACGGAATGCCCTGTCAATGACAAAAGCAAAGGGCTGAGAATCTATGGATATTATTTTGATGAGAGCTTGGTCGATTCTGCTCTGCTGGTTCTGTTGGCTCCTTTGCAGTCCTGGTCCTGTTTGCAGGTGAGACCTTTGGTGTGTTGTACTTGCTGATGGCGTGCCAGAAGATGTGGTGGCTGTTGTTGGTGGTGGTGCTGCTGCAGAGGACAATAATAAATGATTTTACAAGAAAAAATACTAAAATGTTCGATAAAATAAAATTACATCTATCTATTCATGTTTTATTTATTCAATGTGTGTGTTTATCATCAACGTTTATTAAAGGGGGGGTATTATGCAAAATCGACTTTTTCAAGCTTTATATCGTGTTATTATGTCATTCCCTCATTAAAAACATGCCTGAAGTGTTGCCTTGGCACATTCACGTATTTTTGAGTAATCTGTAAAAACTCTGATGGCGGCCATTTTAGTTATAGGTTTGCCTGAGTCCTCCTAGAAACGCCCCCACCTCCTGGAGACACCTCCGAGCTTTCATCACCAGCCGAGTAACCAACCACTGCTCCTCAGCAGAACCCCCTCCCCACTGATGCCACAGACAGTGTGTGGAGGGGGCGTGTCGGAAAGGGTCAGAGGCTCTTAAAGAGACAGAGGCCTATTTCAAGACATTCACTACAGCCATTTGAGAGAGCAATTTTATACAAGGCAGTTATTCTAATTTACTGCATTTACAGACCAACAGAAGGTTTGGTCATCATTGTCGTGTGCTATAGACTGGTGCTATGTGATTGAAAAAAGCATAATACCCCCTCTTTAACATACACAGTTGGGTAGAGTAGCTAAAATATTCACTCAAGAAGTAACCTTACTTTGAAATATTTTTATTTGAGTTAAAAGGTAGAAACTCAAATGAATATTCAAGTAAAAAATGACAAAATGTCAGTCTACTATTATTATTATTATTATTATAGTTATAACAAAATAAACTCAAATATCACTTCTCCTGCAGCTACTGTCCATTTTCTGTGAAAAATATTTAAAACAGTCAAAAACATGTGGTATTACATCAATTAATTCTGTGTTCAAACATACATTTGTGGTTCAAAAAAGTCTTAACAATTGTCACATTAAATAAATAATAAATACAGACAACCTTCATATTTTATCGCATACAGCATTAGTAAAGCATTTATAAACTAAATGCTTTATTAACTCCACAGACCACACGGCCCCACTGACTCAGGTCTCGCTTCAGCGTCAAGTTCCAACCTCCGCAGCTCAAACTCTTGAGTCTCCTTACTTTGTCACTGTTGGATCTCCATTTCTCGAAGTTCCAAAAGACGCATTTCCAGGGTCGGACACGCCCTCCCCGACCCAACTGTCCATGGATTTTTTTATTTTTTATATCATCTTTTCTATCCTGCTTTACACTTCCCCGCAGTCGGGTCAGCCACAAAATCCTCCAACTCCATCCTCTGGTCCCCAAAAATATCTATATAGGCCAATGCGCACGCCCTTAACCACGTGCCATGTATATTACAAAAACAAAATAATATGACACCTACGACACTATGAAAAAAACAAACAGGTGAAGCCTCAAGCAGCAGCACCTCTCCGCCGGACTGTTGCACAAAATACAAAAAGGCACCACGCTCGCCTGTATTTTCCAGCGAGACTTGCCATGACGATCCTAACACAACCTGAAGAAGCCGTGACGTCACCAGTCATTCATTTGAGGAACAAAAAAGTAGGTCAAACTTAAAACATTCTTAATAATTAAAAATATAACATTTTGGGTCTATAAACAATTAACCATTAATGATGAATGCTTTATAAATGATTTCAAACATCTACTTATGTGTTTACAAATTATTTATAAATAATGGAGAATGCTTTGTTAATATTTTACAAAGTGTTTAGCACTAGTTTATAAATGCTTTACTAATGCTTTATAGTGTGCAGTTATTCTAAAGTGCAACCCAAATAACTTAATAAATAGCCAATTGTATTTTTCTTTCTGGATCAATCTACTTAACATAATACATGTCGAGGGTTATTCTTTTTTTGTCCGCTGGGGCAAAAGAAACAACTTTCTTCAACCCAGTTCGCAGAGTGTTAGAGATGAGTCTGTTGCTTCGACTCGCTTTATGCTGAGTGAGTGAGTGAGTGAGTGAGTGAGTGAGTGAGTGAGTGAGTGAGTGAGTGAGTGAGTGAGTGAGTGAGTGAGTGAGTGAGTGAGTGAGTGAGTGAGTGATTCAGAGCTGACCGAGTGGGGAGGGACTGAGCCAGAACCACAGTGATTGGTTCCCTGCTCGTACTAGCATTACATTAGCAGGCGCGGTTAAGCAGGAAGGAGGGTGAGGAGAAAGTAGTTGGTTGTACAATAAGCTTTTGGTTTCTGTGCTCAAACGAGCTATACACAGGCCCACCTTAATGTACCCATAGGCCCCAGGGCTTTAACAGAATTGTTGGCCCCCCCCACCCCCACCAGTTCGCCGAGGCTTGTGGAGCTGCCTGTGTCAGTGGTGCTGGTTCCACCTCTGGTTGTTGATTTAAAAAGGCCCGTTAGCTTCGGCATATGGCTCATCAGTTCTTTATCACAAGGCTCCTTCTCCTTTTACACCTTTCTTTTCTGTGCACCGCTCTCAAACTTTTTCTTCCCCGACATATCTGTCTCTCACTATGAGTCACCATCAAGAAATGTTATAAGTGAATAGATGCGTCACGTACATAAGTTTACGTCTTTCTATGCGCTTGGATTGACTAGAAATTATAGCCGATTGGTCAGTTGATACTGCAGTATGTGATTGACAGGTAAAACAAACAAATTACAATATAATATGGAATTCGATTATATCTTATAGGCCTCTGGGCCAGCTAGGGCAGGCCTGCTCCAGGTACACACATAGGAGCGCATTTCTATCATCCGGTTCGTCATGCCGCAAAGTGAAGTGATTGACATGAAAATCAACAAAGCACCTTTTAAAAAAAATAATAATAATAAATTATTCTGATAGGGCCATGACAATGGTAGGCCCCTTGGCTCCAGCCCCTGCTAGCCCGTTGGATAAGGCAGTGTTCTCAAGGACTGGCAATGTCATGTCAGTGATAGAGTGCTTACGAGATGTTCATAGCTCAACCGCATACCACTCACGGGATACAGTTCTGTGACGACCTGTAGGACAAACTATGTCTGTTTCTCATCTTTGGTCATCAAGGCATTGTACTCCTGCATCAGTGCGACTCCCCGTTCTGCAGCAACGCAAAGTCTGCGGACCACTTCTTCAGCCGTCAGAGAGTCTGCGTTTTATTCCCAAGTCTCTGGATTTGTTAAGGTTGTGGTTTAGGTATACTTTATTAATTCCCATAGGGAAATTCATTCTCTGCATATGTCCATAATGTGGAGCCAGGCTGGTGGTCAGAAACACCTGGCTGGAGGATTCACCTCCCACGGGAGGTGACCAGGAGGCATCTGGAACAGATGCCCTAGCCACCTCAGCTGCTCCTTTGACGTGGAGGAGCAGCGACTCTACTCCGAGCTCCTCCCGGGTAACTGAGCACAGATACTCACCCTCAACATATTTTTGATGATCTGTTACCTGTAAAACATTCTTTATTCATGCATATTTTATATTGGGATTACTGGGGGCACATTTATCCTGATTGACCTTTGACTGGAAGCGCTGTGCATGCGCACATACAGATATGAATGCATAAAAACAGATAGAAATAGAGTTTGTGTGTGTGTGTTTTCACCATTACCTGAGAGCCCGCATGTTGTGTGCCCTCAGCAGTGCCAACACAATTACTGGATAAGATGATTTTTGTAAATGTATTTTTTTTGGCCAAAACTGTCCCACGAGCCGGAAGTTGCTGACCACTGTAGTAGCAGTTAAATCTCTATTGAGCTTTTGAAAACGACTAAAAAAAAGAACATGTTCTGTTAATCTCCACGACTTCAGCCTTAATCTGTCTTCAGGCCATAGTTTTACAGCCATAGAGCCTTCAAAAGGGAAATACCTGGACTTCTGCAATCAGGAGCACTCAAAGCTTCATTAGAGTCATTAATGAAATGCATTTAGGAGCGAGCAGAGGAACTGGCTGAGAGGGTGGACTTAAATTAAACTCTGCGTCAGGATTAATGGCTCCTGTCAGAGAGAAGCCTCTGCAGGGACAGACGTGCTTTCACTGAGGTCACGGCGCAGAGGAGAGCGAGAGGAGCAGGGCAAGGAAGAAGGGGACGGAGGATTAAGGGCGACATACAGGGGACCGTTTTTGATATGGATGACAACGAAAAACATATCAGTGAGTAATAGCATGGCGCCTTTACTGTCCATCACGCTGGTCTCTACAACGCTCCAGGATTAATTGTTTTGTAGGTTGTCTGGTGAGTGAAAACCTATCAGAAACTCTAAAAACCAGGCGGACAGGTACAGGGAGCACATGCAAACGCCACACAGAACGGCACTCCAAACACATCAAGGCCGGATTGCTTGAGCTCAGATAACACTACAGTATGTCAGGCATATTTCCAAAAAAATAAAAAATACATTGCAGCAGAGAAATTCACCTACCTGTGACCACAAATCAGACTTCTTTTGGGCTGAAACAATCACAGGACGGCCCACAAAAAACAAGACTGTGTTGATCTTACCTGGTTCTGTTTTGATTGATGGAGCCACTTGTTCAAAGTTCCTTCCGTCACCTCACCTCTTGACATTTGATTGTCTCAGTAAGCACATCAGTGTTTGAGGTATCGGTGCCATACACAACCAATATGTCAGCCAGATGTTTCCATTGGAAAGAAAATTAATGTTTGTTGCTGTGGGATATTTATCTCTAACAAAATCAAGAACTGGGTCTAAGTGGGTCCAATAAGTGGTAAAAGCATCATGGCGTAATGCTGAAGACACAGTGTGCAGTGTAACCTGTTTATGAGAGTGTCGAGTGTAGCATATATGGAGAATGCCGATAAGGTCGAACTGGACTAGATGCAGAAGTGGTAAGTACGGCCAGGAACGTCTGACTGGGGGGGTAAAGGGTACTGAGTACCCAGGGCCCAGAGCAGGGAAGGGGCCCTCAAAAATGCTGCAAAAAGCGTTCTGTGTTGTACTCTCCAAGTTTCCTCATAATTGATACTATAAGAACTGAACACAACTGGGCTGAAATACAATGGTTGCTACACAGAATTTTGCACAAAGAATAATGATGGATAATTTCTCAGGGCCCTGACACCCCTTTAAAAATGTGCCAAATGGTTCAGCCCACACACCGGCATTGAGCACCGTGCGCTTCAACTCTGCAGTGACTATATGAGGTGGACTCTGTAATGTAATGACACAGAGCTCTGAGGAAAGACAGACATCAGTCCTGTCTTGCTCTAATGTGCTTTTATTTAACACAGCCTGTTCTAGCGGACCTTAGAGGCAACTTTCTTGTCATAAATGACAGTTAAACATGAGGTGAGGCGAGTCCTTTCTCTGCCTGCACTGAGGATGGTGCAGAGTCAGAGACAGAGCTCCTTCTCTACTCGTTTTAACCTCTAAAGTTTCTCTTTCCTCATATTTATTATAATTGAGCCATCAGGCCAATACAGTGACAAAAGCCACCGGTCGTGCACAGAATTTTTGCCGAATTAATTATGCTAATTAACCGCGTGCATTTGGTTTCAGGCATTATAAATGCGCAGCTTTGGAGATGAGTCAATGTGGTTCTAGTGAAAGGTGGAGCTCGTGCCATTTAGCCTATTCCAATGTAACTTTTTACAACAACAATTTACTGACAATACACTTAAAGGTATAGGCTTCAAATATGTGAGAGACTATATCAGACTGAAGCCCTTAAGTTTTTTGTTCAGGCCTGTGGGCCACAGAGACATCATATAGTATCATCATTTTTTTGTAAAATAGCATTTTAATGCCTATTTTAAAGTCACACATGTGTTATTCTCAGCACAAATATCCCATGTCCCTGGTGCAGTCCTCCTGTATAATGTGGTCTGCTAATAATCATTATGCTCTACCTAAAACAAGCCATTTGAACTGGCCCAATGAAAGTAGAATATTCCACCCTAATCTAAATATCTATATCACTACAGGATTAAAGGTTATTCAATTTCTGTAACTGAAGCCAAATCAGATGCAATTTCAAGTCAAACATTGACTTGAAACAAACAAACAAACAAACAAACAAACAAACAAACAAACAAACAAACCATGACCTAAGTACCCATTGGATTGGATATGTGTTTGTATATGAAGCACTTTTTTGGCCAACCCATTTTTTCACTTAGTTAAGGTATATATAATAAAGTTACAATAGAATATAAATGAACTGCACTAAAGCACTG
Organism: Gobius niger; assembly: GCF_951799975.1. Classification (NCBI taxonomy): domain Eukaryota; kingdom Metazoa; phylum Chordata; class Actinopteri; order Gobiiformes; family Gobiidae; genus Gobius; species Gobius niger. The sequence continues at coordinate 6,393,004 of NC_136858.1, read as the reverse complement.
CTTTGTGGTCACAGAACATAGAATATGAAATGTGAATTTCACCCAGGGCCCGGAATTTGGTGCTACACCCCTGGGTGGTGCAGGTATAGCAATATATATATATATATATATATATATATATATATATATATATATATATATATATATATATATATATATATATATATATATATATATATATATTATGTGCTGGATTGTCTCATTGGCCTCTTTGCACAGTTTACACCTGGGGTCTTGTCTGGTGTGATAGATCTGGGCCTCTATTGCTCTGGTGCTCAAGGCCTGCTCCTGTGCAGCCATGATGAGCCTCTGTGCTGTCCTTTAGTCCGGCTCTGTCTAGCCATTGGTAGGATTTCTTCAGTTATGAGTTGGCACGATGGTATCCTGCATCCTCTACCCCTCAGTCACAACACAATCTGAAAAGGAAAAGTCGCACACGCAACTTTAAATGTAATGTTTTATACCTTGTCCATTTAGCAAGAAATGAAAGTGAAAGCAAAGCCATTTATCGCTCTTCTTGATCACAACCTCCTCCTTCTGCCGTCCCAAAGTGCAGCAAATGCACATCTCTGAATGTTTGTATGTATTTGTGCAGCCAGAAGCGGCAGAAGTAAGATGTTGTTGTTATGTAAGCATCACTACCCAGCACTACACTGGTCTTATCTTGATGGGAAAAACAAGTTAACGCAGCACTGAACGAGCACCAGCTCTGAACTGGCCCGGGATATGTGCGGCTGAGGGACTGCGTCTCTGAACCAGTGGTATGTAGCACCGGAGCTCCCCAGGGCACTGAGCTCTCTCCTGTCCTGTTCAACCTGTACACCTCTGACTTTAGGTACGACTCTAAGCAAACTCTAAGGGGAGCAGAGCAGGGTTCACTACTGACAAAACTGACAAAATTCCAAAAGGCACAACTTATTGCAGCTTTAGCTATGTTTAAAAGGATCTGTATCATGCTATTTTAGCCATTCGAAAGTCAACTATAGGCATTTATATGTTTGTACCTCTACCACTGTGGAGTACTCATTTTTGTGAGAAATATAAGTATTTTTTAGAGGTATTTTTTCAGCCCCGGGAGACAAGACTTAACTCCGCCCGTCTCTCCACTCATGCAACATTACCAGTAGTAGAAATATAAATACTGCAGCAATAAGTGATTACTTGTTACTTAACAGTGTTACTTCACAGTGCAGTTATAAGGAGTTGACATCTGCAACACAGTTTCATAAATGGCTAACACACACGCTAACACACACGCTAACACGTGTTTTGATTTACTTACTGATCTGGCCTCTCTGTCGGTTATCGGTGTTCTTGTAGGGAATCGCGCTGGTTATAAGAGTTAATCCACTTTGATTCTGGCCAAGGTTTGCCAAGCATCCATCGGTGAAGTGACACGCATGGTTAGTCACAGGATCCCGGAAAGAAATTCCAACTTCTGGTGAGTGGACTCTTCTTTAGGAAGGGTGAATAAAGTCCTGTAACACTCGTAGCCAAACGCATATTTTCGCTGACACATTATCGTGTTCAGAGTAGGTTAGAAAGAGCTCCTTCTTCACAACTACAGTGGAAACATGACATCTGTTCAGACGCTCAGGGGGTGCGTTTGTTTTCGCTGAAGGAGCAGCGCAAGTACAAGTTGGGCACTTCCTTTTTGTTATTATTATTTTTTTCTTTCTTTCTTTTTTAACAGAAATTATGAAAAAGCTGTTTTATTGATTAAAATCAGAGTGCAAGGCATTACATTACAGACGTCGGGCTCTTCCTTGTTGGACAATTTGACGTAAAATGCGAAACATGGTCTCATGTCAGTCTATCAGGAGAGCTGCTCCACCCAGGGGGTGTTTGTGATAGGGAAATAGTATAACATCAAGGTTAAAAGCTACAAAAAGTAGATTTTGCATGATATACAGTAGGGCCTTTAAATCAAAACCTCTGCGGTGTTGCTTTAATATAAATCAACAAAATCTAAACGGTAGAAATGGTGAAAACCAAACTGGCATTGCAGTCAATGGTCTTCTCAACAGTTTCATGGAATAAAATACCTTTCCAGGTATTTCAAACACCACAGCCCGGAAAAAATCCCAAATTTGGCTGCAGATTTTTGGATAGAAGAGGTCAAAATAAAAAAAAGATTTAAAACACCTATCAACTGTATTCCACAGTGTTATTGTTTTGGTTGTTTTAGTAAGAAAGAAGGTTTGTTTACCTGCTTTACTAGTTTCGATCACTTCCTGTGATCTTCCTCAGAAGCGTCACTTGGGGTATTCCACAGTCATGGGTATTCCATTGCGGTGCCTCTTATCACGACAAATGCTCTCTCTTCTCCAAGAAGGACATAGTGCTGCTCCAAGCGACTTTTGGAAATGTGCTCCCCAATATTCATACCCATCTAAAGAATGTAGGCAAGAAAATGAAGAGTCAAAATCAGGATGTTCCTACAGCCAGATGTTCTAGCCACCACATTGCACTGCTTCAAGTTGTTTGATCCTTACTCGCAGTACATAATCTGTAGCCCTGGTGAATGAGAAAGTCATCCTCACATCCACATTCTTTTTCCCTGTTACCCCCCTCGTCTTTTCACTTATCCCTGTCTCTTTTTCACCCTCTTTCTCTCTCTCTTCTGTTTCTCTGTTATATTCTTGTATCTTTCCTTTCACACAGTGATAATGCCAAGGGCACCACATAAAACAATAAAACTTTGCAGCAGTGTAATCAATTTCTATACCTTAGTGTACTCACTGGCTGTATACCAATGCAGGCTTTTCTTGTCCCAAATGAGCTTGGTCGAGAGACTTTTCCTCCGTCTTTGTGTGGAGGTGTTGGGAGCAGGAGAGGGAGTAGGAGGAAAACAATGTCCCTTTGTTCATCTGTTGAAATAAATAGAGGCAAAATGCAACAGTGGTTCATTTGTAATAGAATATCATCACGATGCACTCTTTTTTCAACCCTCTAAACATGCCTAAGCATTTTAACCTCATTATTGGATTACTATAACCTAACCTATGACCCATCAGGTTATTCAAACCACCTGGCATTTTTTAGTGTGTAATGTAAATGTAGTGACTGTAGTAGATGGAGAGAATCATATTTTGTGCACTTTCAGAGTTTTGCTCAGATTATGGCATGGAGGAGCAGGACTCTTCGCGGCCCACAGCAGATGGACAGCGTGTTTCCCTTCTTCATCGGTATAAAGGACGGGTGATGAAGCTTGAGTGAAGCGTGAGTTTGGGGAAACTGCACCGGGCTAGCACCAGTGTTCAACCGGTCACTACGCTTGTTGAACCTCGATGTATGTGGAATCTAAATCTTTATGCATCTTCTCTAAGAGGACTTTCTTCTTGTTTCCATTTATCGAAAGTATCTCTGTACCGTTCCAAACGTACATTGATTGAAACAGCTGTTATACAATTGTGTTGATGTCCTACGTTTAAAGTATGCACCAAGTTACTAATAACTCTTCCGTTTTTTGTCGACGCTTGGTAATTCCTCTAACTTCCTTGTTTTTTGTTGTCATTTTAGTTTTTATTGATTTTTCCTTTTTCCAATGCACAAAAATATAAACAAACACAGATAGCAGAAATAAAAAAGTAAAAAAGAAAATCAGAACAAAGAAAACGAAAAACAAAACACACACCTAACCACTTGAACATAATAATAAAAAAAAATTTAAAAAAATTACGATGGCACAATTAAGGTATTTTAATGACGGTAGAGTCTTGTTTCGCGATGAATCACCTAAAACATATCCATGTTTTGTTAGCCTTATCCTGGACACATCACAAGCGGCACCTTAACAAGTCAAAAGATTCTTGCAAAACCATGATGCTGACTGTAGATAACTAGGTTTATCCAACCTAGTTATCAGTGTGTTGTCCTTCTGTATCTGATTTAGGCTAAATACTGAACCCACACTACTCCTAATCTGCAAGTATTTCCAGAAATCCCCTTTGTCAGTCAAATTAGATGTTTCTTTTAACACATTGAATGGCATAAATGTATCATCTCTAAACAAATGCCCAATTTTGCCCACCCCTTGTTCAAGCCATTTCCGCCACAAAAAGGAAGATTTTCCGATATGCACTAATGGGTTATTCCAGACAGAAGAATAGATCTGTTTATAAGGTGAAATTCCTAACGTGTGCTTTGTGTGCTTTTGCCCATGCCCACTGTGAATGTTGCAAGATTGGGTTCTGTTGAACTGCATTTGTAGATTTCTTTGAGAGTAATTGGATGATACTGAACGGAGCTGCAAGTCTCTTTTCAACTTTAATCCACCCAACATCTGAGTCCCTATCTTTCCAATGTCTAGATCAGGGGTGCCCAAAGTGGCCAAATTTGGCCCGCCGGAACAATTCTGTTGGCCCGCCAGAGAGTGACCTACTTTTGTGCAGCATCTGGTTAATACTAACTCTCTCCCATTCATTCTCAATGGCAAATATGGATGCAGTACACTTTTTGGCCACCAGCGTCAAATTGGGGGCGCTGTTTCACTGCTTCCGCAAAGTTAAGGAAACACTGTTCTGGTGTCTTGGTTTTTGTCAGTCATAGAGCGTTGTAGCATCAACTTTCCAACTTTTTCCAAATTTTATTGCAAAGGTCATTGACATATATGACTTATAAAAGAATGTATGGTGAACTGACACTTTCAAATTGGTCTAATATGGCATACTGCAACAATAATTGATTTTGTTCTACTAAAACTTGGCTTTTGTAACATACTATTTGCATAGATAGAATTAAATGCAAATGTATACCAAAAAAGAAAATAAAGTAACTATTATTATTTGCAGTTGTATGTGTCTCACGCTGACATCGCCATGATTGGCCCTCGGAGACAAAAGTTTGGGAACCCCTGGTCTAGATAATTTGTTCATTTCAAAAGCAAGGTTATATAATTCCAGGTCTGGAAGAGCTAGTCCTCCATAATCCCTCAAAGCTGTGAGTTTTTCCAATCCAATTCTCAAACTTTACAAAATATGCTGCTTGTCATTTGTGTCATATCTGGCTTTTTTCTTATTGGTTAATACACTTGTCAATCACGGCAATCGGGAACTCGAAGAAATCCCCCCTGATCCCACATCTTTTTGTTCTGTTTTGCAGGCACACAAGGTCACAATTTCTGTTCGTACTTTGGGTTTTTTGGGACAAGGGAGGGTTTTTGGGATGTTTTGAACAAAAAAGTATAAAGTAAATCTAAATATATTCTGAACCTTTTGTCTCCTGTGTCCTGTATGTTTGTGATCCTAACAGTGAAGAATAGGAAAAGCATGTATTCTGGCTGAACAGGCTACCAGAATGGAGGATCTGGTTCCCCCTGATCCCCTTAACCCCCTGACATAACAGTGCATTTACTCTATGTTTTATGCTCACACACAGATGGATATGTTCCACTGTTGTTCGACAGCTCCATGGCAGAGTGTGTGGTACTGCACAAAGTGTCTCTCACTTTCCTGGGGCAAAAGTGGCGCCTGCAGATCTGACAGAAAAGAAAGCCTTAAAAAAAAGACAAAAGAGTAGTCCATTTGCTTGCCATTCCGCCCCTAGGATGCATGTGTTGGGACTGACGCAGGAATAGTTTGAAGAGTAAAATGTGCATTCCTCTCTGTTCAAATGCCTGCTCCTGCTGCCCTCCCCTCTCTCGGCTCTGTGGGGATGTCCATTAGCACGGTGGCACAGGGAGCATTAGAGCCACACTTCATTTACTGTGGAGCCATTCAATCATAAAGTCAGCTTCTTGCCAGGCACCAGTCCTGACACCTCATTTTATCCTTTACGTCACTGCGCCTGACTGTATTTGTTCCTGTTGGTTGCTTTTTGAGGATAGTGTTGCAGACTCGATGACATGACGTCTTTTGATGGCTTTAACTTCTGTTACTCAACATGACAAAATATAAAATGTTGTGTGAGCCATGGTGTCTTCTGTTTCACAGTAGCAGAGCTTCTGTCTTCTTAACATTTCACACAAAGCTTTACTGTTTTATAACATTTGGCTTCGGCGTTGGAGTTACGAGTACTATGCTAATAGAAGTTTAGATCAAAAGCATACCTCTTCAGCGTATATGTGCCGGTCATGAGGATGGAGGACACAAGTCGGCTCACTTTCGCGCAAATTGACAAAGAAGGTCTTTTTTTTTTAATTGGTGATTTTTTTTGAGAATCTGTGAGTTGAGATCATGAAGAAGCTTCTCAACAAACTGGAGAAAAAGTCCTAAAATCCGGGAAGATTTCACACAGTATTTGTCACAGATCTGGAGAATATCCAGAGATATGCCAGACGTATGTTCACTGTAATAAGTGCTTCCTTGAATAAAAGCAATACAATTGAGTTAAGTGGTTGTGTTTGCCTTTTTGCTTTCACACAACTTATTTTTCAACCTCTTCAGGGTGCTAGTTTTGGTCCGGGCATTTGGATGCAATTGGACACAAGGGGCACAAGTTAGACTTTAGGTCAGACACCATGAGTGACAGTAACATGACGCTAAATACAGTCTGAGGCCTCATTGCTCTTCAGAGCATGAAAAAGTAGATTTATTTCAGTAATTCCATTAAAAAAGTGAAACTTGATTCCCTCAAAACCATTTACTACACACAGACTGATATATTTCAAGTGTTTATTTCTTTTATGTTGTTGTTTACAGTTGAACAGTAATGAAAATCCCAAATTCAGTATGTCAAAAAATTTGAATATTACTTGAGACCAATACAAACAAAGGTTTTTTAGAAATGTTGGCCAACTGAAAAGTAAGAACATGTAAAGTATGAGCATGTTCACCACTCAATGCTTAGGTGTTCTGAGAGCCCAGGTTGCTCTGATAGTGGCCTTCAGCTCTTCTGCATTGTTGGGTCCGGCGTGTCGTATCTTCCTTGAGCTCGATATAGACAATTAATATTTCATTCAGAATATTCTCGTACATAACCCAATTAAAATGCAAGGCAAAAATGTAAAAATAAAACAATTTAAAGTCACAAGTTTGTTAAGTAGGTACTGAATAATAAATGAACATTAACATTAATAAATAGTAATCATAAAAATGGCTTAAACTTATACTAACATTTTCTGAAATAAATAGTGACTAAAGATAATGCTTTTGTATCCCATTAATAATTTCTAATGGTTTTAGCACTTTTCCCTTTTACATTTTGGTCAGCCAATATGTGCACAGCTGTGGATTTTTTTTAATCGTCTTTTTTAAGTACCACAAGTGATAATATAACTGGACCCCTTTGGCCCCCCCTGTAAAAAATTCCAGGCTACGCCCCTGCTCAGTCGGCACGCAATAGGCTGCCAGCAGTTAAAAGGGTCCTACTACCACATACAATTGTGGTTATTTAGCCTTTTTTGGGTTAATATCATAAGGGCCTAAAGAACAAAAATCCCTGTTTCCATTTTTTTATTTTATTGAACAAATGTGAATTATTATTTGGAGCTGCGCGGCGTTGATGAATACTAGCCAGAATCTTCCCCTGAGCCTGGACACTGGTGGTGGTAGAAGGAGACCCGGGCTGACCAGTCGACGATGAGCAGAGCTGAGGAGAGGCCAAGCGGAGAAAGAGTGATTGACCAGGGGGCTTAAGAAGGGGAACCTGTGCGAAGAATGGCTGGAGCACGGACGAGCGCCACATACACATATACTGTACATGACAAAGACTGAACCACCTGAAGCAGCAAAAAACAGATGTTTCCAATTCAGAAACACTGCTTAAGGCATTTTAAAAGAAACTGTTTGTGAGTAAGCCCTGTAAGTCAAGACACTTTCAGCAACAAATTAAGTTGAATTTAGATTTTAATTTCTAACATTTATTTCTTGCACCCACCGGTCAGTTCCTTCCCTATATATATATATATATATATATATATATATATATATATATATATATATATGCTGACTAAGACTCCGAGCACTGTTATCGTCAAATGAGTGAACACTATGACAAATCACAGCAAACAAATGGATAGAAGGAAGCGCATTTTAATCAACTTCTGAAATGCAATCCCTGTATTTGTTTTCCAGTTTGTATTTCAGTCTTCTATCAAATGTTTTTGCTCCTCGATGTGTTTGTTCATGTGGCCAATTTAATATTGATTTTGAAATTGCAGTTATTGGATATTTTTCCCCAAAAGATTAAGCTCTAACCTAAACCAGGACTTCACCGAGCCAGAACTGTCTCGTGTTCGTATTTATTCGCCCACCAGACTTGAAATGAGTCACAACACGCAGTACCAGCACCAGCCAGCAAGGGGCAGTGTGACAATGGTAGACAGAAACACAGAAGTAGACTTTAATATTACGACCAACTTTCATTTAGTTTAGTGCAGTGGAGATTCATCTGACATCCGTGTTGTGTTAAAGGATTTTTGACATAGGGCCTCATTTCCTAGTTTTCCAGAGTGTTGTGATTTCAGGAGTTCATTCAGTCCTTACATTTGAAGAATTTAGTGGTGCAAGGCTAGCGCATTTCTACGGTACCAGCGAGCCTGCATTCTGACCCACTGACCCCCAGTGAGGCAAGTCACTTAGAACACACTATTTTATAGCAGATCACTCCGCCGCTGTGTAGCTTATACAACCATGAAGCTGATGCTGCTCAAATATAAGTTATTTTAAATGCAAAATGGTTAAAATTGGACTGGACGGTCTGCAATCTTGGCCCGTCTGCTGAGGGATCCTTCGGCCCTGGGTCTCTATAGCCTGTCCGTCCGCCGGGTTTTTGAGTTTTTACTTGCCGTGTTGGAGAATCTAAGGACGGGGGACACCCGTGCTGCTCATCGCTACCTGCTGCCGACACTTATTGGACATTATGTTTGCCTGGATACTTCATTCACCTGAACTTTAAATTGTCATATTTATTGCTCTGTTGTATTGCCTTAATGTTCAGTGCAGCCCTTTGAGGCAACTTCTGTTGTGATATTGGGCTATACAAAACCATTAAACTTCAAATGATTCTATCGACATAGACATTATATGGTTATTCTGCCGTTATAAGTGATTTGCCTCAGGTGCACTGTGCTTGGGTCAGACTGGTTTTAATGCAGGCTACTAGTTACTATAGCACATGCACTAGCCTAGCACCACTAAACTCCTCATATATAAGAATTGCATGAATTATTATTATTTATTTTGGATAGCTAGAAAATGAGGCCCTATGTCAAAAATGCTGATTTAATAACAGAAAATTTCACCAGTTCAGCTTTAGCCAAATGTAAAAGCTTCTGGACTGGAGCTTTTAGCCTATAGGTCAGTGTAACGCCTCATTTGAATGCAAAGACCTACTAAACCGATCTAAACTGATCTATTTCCTGGCAAAGTTATCCCTTTTTTGACTTTTTTTTATCGCAGCTTTGTTTGTTTGTTTTTGTTTGTATACTTTATTGTCCCCGTAGGGAAATTTGTCCTCTGCATTTAACCCATCCTTCGATGCCGCTGGGGCAACCCGTCAGGAGCAGTGGTCGGCGGCAGTGCCGCGCCTAAGGACCCATCTCCATGATGTGGAGCCAGGCTGATGGTCAGAATCACCTGGCTGGAGGATTCACCTTTTGCACATGTTTTTAGTGGTAGGGGAAACCGGAGGACCCGGAGGAAACCTACGCAGACACGGGGAGAACATGCAAACTCCACACAGAAAGACCCCGTCTTGGTGGGACTCTTTTGACACTTAATGACACTTTAATGAAACCTTTAGAGCTGGGAGATGTGTAGCCCGCTCAAGACTAATCAAACTTAAAGTATACACATTGTACACTTTTACAGTTATCTGTGATTAAATGTTTATAATAACTTCATTATATCTTTTATGCTTTTGTTCAATAGCCTGCTGTTTGCGTTGAGGAAGAAGACCTCAGCTTTACAGGGTGTGCGTCCAGTTCTTTTGAATGACACGTGACTTCTGAGTGGATCCTCAGTCGGGACTTGCGTATCCTGTCTGTTATTTCCCGATGAGGTCTTGTATAAAAGAATAAATAGTTGAAGAAAACAGTGAGATACTGGATCGAAGTCACTTGTTTCTTGTTAAAAACATAACGTTGGATGTAAATTCTTGACTGCAGGAAACGTCTATGTTTATTGAGGAGGACTTTTTATCTCAGAGCTAAAGGCTAATATTAGTGTAAAGCTTCACAACAAAAACACCTCCAGTGAAGTTTTTTCTCTGACACAATTTTTTAAACATGATGCAGTGACTGTCCATCAGCACCTCACTGTCTGCCATGTAATCAGATCTACTGGTCAAACTCTAAATAAAGTAAATCTGCAAATTCAAAGTGCCTCAGCAAATCTTCTTTCGCTTTATAGTATGCTTGGCCCCAAGAGCTCTAAGAGCACCTAATTTGTAAGTTTGTTTGCTATCTTTTAGCATTTACTATCCGACTACGGTGATCCAGCAAGCACTCTGCCTCTCCTTTTCTGATCTATTTATTTATTTGGACAAGACACATATACAAACTTATAGTGAAATGACGAGAAGATTAATGTAGGTATGGAAGTACAAACTTCGAGTCAATTCAAATAATTGCACTTTCCCCTCAGGTTGAGACGACGTAACTACAGTAAAGACTGAAGATCAGCGTCCCTGGAACTCATTTGATGAGACCCACAGAAGACCCTGCAGAGGTTCAGCTGTTCCGTGTGCGCTGTGGCCCAGAGACTTTCCACTTATATGTGATTTTTTGTTTAGGTGGTGAGTTAGTCACACTCATGATCACACTTTTGCATTTTGTGGGTTCAAGTGTCACAATCAAACAGAACAAATGAATAATTAGTTATGAACATTACATTCAGAACTTTGCAAACCACATGCATTTCAGTTGTATCAAGGGGGTAAAAGTAGATAACGTCTGCAAGTCTGTACATTAAGTATCAGTTTATTGTACCTAGAATATTCTGTAAACCTGCTGCATAGGAGTATACTATGCAGCCAGACTTCTGATCAGTAAATAACATGCTACCCGAAGTTTCAACTGTTATGGTTGCACTAGCTGATTATATAAATACTTACACTTGCTACTTATTATGCTGTTAATATATTGGTTAATAATAATAATGATATAGATATAATAATGCATTGGTTTTATATAGCACTTTTCTGGACACGAATAGTGCTTTACATTGCACTATTCGTTCACTCCATACTCGGTGGTGGTAAGCTACTATTGTAGCCACAGCTGCCTGGGGGTAGACTGATGGAAGCACGGCAACCAGTCTGCGCCATCAGCCACTACGACCACCATCAACCACTCACTCACTCCATCCGCCAGGCTTCCTGGTGTTCCCAAATGGTCTCCCATCCAAGTCCTGCCAGGCCCTTCCCTGCTTAGCTTCCAAGGTCAGGATTGGGCAGAGCAAAGGCGGCATGGTCACCAAATTGCACTGCTTTGTGTTGTCGATATAGTATTTTATATACTCTGAGTACATTGACGCTGATGTTGTTTACATTGCTCTATCTTGTTTATATTTTTTTTAGTTCTTTTGACATGCCTAGAAGTGTATAATTTATGTTTTAAAGTCAGTTTTATAATGCACCATTGCCCCAAATAGCTTATTCTGATTCTAAAAAGAAAGCGATCTGGAGGATGGTGTGCTTTATCTTCAATGACCTGCTGAAACTGATTCAAAAATTGGTTCTTGTTTCATTCATTCTTTATTTTGGAGACAAACACTTGTGACATGTTTTGTGGACTGTTCTTCAAATGAATAAATGAACTATCTTGCTGGATGCATTTAGTAATGTGTATAATCATATACAATAATGTCTATCATGCAGGGGACAGTGATGTGCTCTTCATATCAGGCTTTATAACAAATAGCCTATGACGATTTTATTACAAAAAACGTAACATGTCTTTCTACTGGTATTTTATTCAGCTCACTTGGGATGGTAGTATAATTTGGCCTTTAGCTACGATGCTAACACTTTAAATACTACAGTTTTGGAGATTCTTCAGGTTTCGTATTATTGAGCTCATGAGTTAATTGAAACCAGTCGAGCAAAGGCCCCTGCAATGCTCACACTTCGGTGGTGTACTGGAATAATTTCCGTAGAGAAACGGTGCGATGATACCGATCTAGCGCTCTCTCTCTCTCTGGATGCAGTCATGACGGCGAGTGAGTGCGGCGGCGATATTTCCGTAGGATAGTTGGTACATAAACCAGTCACAAGTCAGAGTGTACCAACTATCCTACGGGAAAAAATCGTGTCACGGCGACTGGCAACGGGAGTCTGTCAGTCCTGTCTACTTTGGGGGGCTTGGTCTGAGACGGTCAACAGAGCAGACACCGCCCACACACTCACCCTCCCCCGCATCCCCCCAATGCCTCCCACCACGAGTAAGCTCTGGAAGAGGTGAATAGTTGTTCTTTAAGTAGTTTTTGAATAATTAGAGAAAGTTTAGATTTTTCTCCAAATTGTTTTCCCCTTAACTGTTTTCAAACATGACCATATATGGGCGATTCCAGAGATGCTGTTGGTGCGATGACATCATCACTAGCATGGCTGCAACATTCCATGCACAGAGTTTACTTCCTGCTTTCTGACAGCGTTGCCAAGAGCAACGGCAAGATTGTCATTCTGAAGTCAGTTCACATCTGGGACAGCATTCGCCTCGCCCCCATAGCACAGTGTTTTGACGGACTTCACCCTATAACCTTGGGGATTGGCAAATGGTCTCAACTTATATAGAGCTTTTTACCTTCATCAGGCCCAAAGCGCTTTACAGCAAGGAAATCTAAGTTACCTATGTAACTATAGTTGTACGAAATGTGTGCTCTCGGAAGCTCCAGCTTCCTGCCTTTAGAGTCACCGACGAACGCCCTGAAGAAAAGGCTTCACCAAGGGATGACTGCAAGCAGTGTGGACTCTGAACCCCATGTGCCAAGCAACGATTGCTGGTCCCCCCCTGCCTGTTCAGGTAAGCCACCACTGTGGTGTTGTTCGACCGAACTAATACGTGGCGACCTCACAGATGAGTGGCAAAGTGTAGGAGGACTTTCTGCACCGCCTCCATCTCTAGGAGGTTGATGTGTCTCAGAGACGGGGGCCAAACGCTGCTCGCCGTGAGATGGCCCAGTACTCTGTCCCAGCTGGACAGGGAGGCATCTGTGAACACCTCCGTGTAATAGAGAACGTAGTCCATTTGGATCCCCTGACGGAGGCGCTCCGGGTCCATCCAGAATTCTACGTCGGACCTTGCGGTGGGGGACAACCGCGCTAGCGTCAGGTCCCTCATACGGCGGGACCTGAGGTGTGAAAAGCAGCATCGGAGTCAGTGCAGTGCAGCAGCCCCAGTTGAACCACCGGGTGGGCTGATGCCATCATGCCGAGCAATGAGCGGATTCGCCATAGTACAATCTGCGGGCCATCCAACCCCTGTAGTCCCAGATCCAGAAACACTGACTGCCTTTCCAGAGAGAGGGGGCCCTCATGCCCCTGGAATCCAAGCGCAAACCCAGATAGACCAACTCTGGAGAAACGTCTTGTGTGCTGGGGCGATGGGTATGTGGAAGTATGCGTCCATAAGGCCCACTGAAGTCATCCAATCTCTGGGCCTGATGCATTGCAGCAGCTGCTGCACCATGAGCTTGCGGAAAGGCCTCTTCAAAATGCAGTGATTGAGAACCTATAGGTCCTAGATGACGGGTCAGACAAAGAGTGGTTCAGAAGCCCCTTATGAGAGACCAACAGGCCCGGTTGGAAACATGAGGCCATCCTCCCGTGGACCCACCACCTGTAGGAGGAGCCGTGAGGGGCTGTGCAATGTTTTTTGGGCAGCTCCAACAGCTGCTCCCCCGACCCGGAAACGAGCAAGTGGAAGAAAATGGATGGATGGATGGCACCTGGAGGCGTTTTGACGAACTTCACCCTATAGCCCCCTCCCTCTGGCCAGGGCACACTGGCCAATTGGGCCTCCCCTTTGTGCTCCAATGGGAATATAATATACCTGAAGATGTTTTAAAGGATTTTCACCTACAACCGCACCCCCATTTTGTTCGGGCAGACTCTCCTTAGTGCACCATAGGGAACTCTTGGTATGTGGGCAGAATAATCCCATAGACACACCAAGAGGTGTTACGGCACGATAGTCTACTCGTGAGCCGTATAGATCTAATGCACCTGGAGGTCCCCTCCTGGAACCGACACCATAACGTGGTGGAGGGGTTTGAGCACCCGAATGATCCTAGGAGCTATGTTGTCGGAGGCTTCGTGCCCCTGGTAGGGTCTCCCATGGCAAACAGGTCCTAGATGACGGGTCAGACAAAGAGTGGTTCAGAAAACCCTTAAGAGAGACCAACAGGCCCGGTTGGAAACATGAGGCCGTCCTCCCGTGGACCCACCACCTGTAGGAGGAGCCATGAGGGGCTGCTGCAATGTTTTTTGGGCAGCTCCAACAGCTTCCCCCATGACCCGGAAACGAGAAACTGGAAGAAAGTGGAAGAAAATGGATGGATGGCACCTGGAGGCGTTTTGACGAACTTCACCCCATAGCCCTCTCCCTCTGGCCAGGGCACACTGGCCAATTGGGCCTCCCCTTTGTGCTCCAATGGGAATATAATATACCTGAAGATGTTTTAAAGGATTTTCACCTACAACCACACCCCCATTTTGTTCGGGCAGACTCTCCTTTGTGCGCCATAGGGAACTCTTGGTATGTGGGCAGAATAATCCCATAGCCACACCAAGAGGTGTTACGGCACGATAGTCTACTCGTGAGCCGTATAGATCTAATGCACCTGGAGGTCCCCTCCTGGAGCCGACACCCTCACGTGTTGGAGGGGTTTGAGCACCCGAATGATCCTAGGAGCTATGTTGTCGGAGGCTTCGTGCCCCTGGTAGGGTCTCCCATGGCAAACAGGTCCTAGATGATGGGTCAGACAAAGAGCGGTTCAGAAAACCCTTATGAGAGACCAACAGGCCCGGTTGGAACCATGAGGCCGGCCTCCCGTGGACCCACCACCTGTAGGAGGAGCCATGAGGGGCTGGTGCAATGTTTTTTGGGCAGCTCCAACAGCTGCCCCCACGACCCGGAAGCGAGCAAGTGGAAGAAAATGGATGGATGGATCGCACCTGGAGGCGTTTTGACGAACTTCACCCCATAGACCCCTCCCCCTGGCCAGGGAACACTGGCCAATTGGGCCTCCCCTTTGTGCTTCAACGGGTATATAATATACCTGAAGATGTTTTAAAGGCTTTTCACCTGCAACCGCACCTCCCTTTGGCTAGGGCAGAGTGACCAATTGGCCCTCTCCTGCATGCACCATAGGGAACTCGGCACGATAGTCTACTCGTGAGCCGTATAGATCTAATGCACCTGGAGGTCCCCTCCTGGAACCGACACCTTAACGTGGTGGAGGGGTTTGAACACCTGAATGATCCTGGGAGCTATGTTGTCGGAGGCTTTGTGCGTCTGGTAGGGTCTCCCATGGCAAACAGCTCCTAGATGACGGGTCAGACAAAGAGCGGTTCAGAAGCCCCTTTTGAGAGACCAACAGGCCCGGTTGGAACCATGAGGCCGTCCTCCCGTGGACCCACCACCTGTAGGAGGAGCCATGAGGGGCTGGTGCAATGTTTTTTGGGCAGCTCCAACAGGGGCCCCATGACCCGGAAACGAACAAGTGGAAGAAAATGGATGGATGGATGGCACCTAGAGGTGTTTTGACAAACTTCACCCTACAGCCCCCTCCCTCTGGCCAGGGCACACTGGCCAATTGGGCCTCCCCTTTGTGTTCCAACGGGAATATAATATACCTTGTTAAAGGATTTTCACCTATACCCCGCACCCCCCTTTGGTTAGGGCAGACTGGCCTGCATGGACCATAGGGAAGTCTTGGTGTGTGGGCAGAATAATCCCAAAGACACACCAAGAGGTGTTACGCCACGATAGTCTACTCGTGAGCCGTGTAGATCTAATGCACATGGAGGTGTTCTGATGGACTTCACTCTTTTGCCCCTCACTCTGGCCAAACTAACTGGTGTTTGCCTCACTAGCATTAGCATTAGTATTCCTGATGCTGCGACCATAAGGTTGTGTTTCGTTCTTGAGTAAACTAATTAGCCTTGTTTTATGGACAATAAATAAATTTGTTTCCACAAATCTATTGTGACTAACTACAATCCTGCTTAATTTTATTACATAATAATAATGCCTATTTTTAGTGACTTGCCACCATGGATATCAGGTGCTTTAAAAAAAAAAAGACAGGAAGGCAACCCAGGTGAGAGAGAACAACAAAGAACAATTTCACATGTTTGTAATACTACAGTATATGTCATAACTTTGGGTTTTTAATAATTGCTCTGGTGGATTTATAGCACAAAGAGGGAGAAATGACACAGAGAGGGAAAGAGACCAGAATGGGGACAGTGCGGAAATGGAGCAAAAAACGGGTAAGAAATAGTCAGACAAGACCTGCCTAATGACCATTGAGAAACAGTACCTCAATGATATAAATCCAGAGAAAGTAATTGATAAGTTTGCCCGTCTGAAGCCATGCCGGCACAACCTCTTATTACCAACTTGAATAAGCTGCTCTCCTTGATATTGTGCAGACTTCAAGTGCAAATACTCCTTATACTTATTCCAAACGCAGTCTAGACCTAATTAGTTTTAATTTGCTCTGTTCAACTAGACTTGACATTTGTTGTATTATTTGTTGTATGTAACATTTGTACTGTCTGTCAGTTTAGGACAGAATCTATGCAACTTTAGCTTAGTCCATGTTCATATGAGCCATTTGTCCTGTTAATTGCTTTTTTATTGATGGTTCTGATTCTGTTCTGAATTAATCCTGGTTGAGTCCTGGTTTATAACTGGCTTAAGGCTTATTCATACTCCACAAGACGTGAGAACTTTGTTCTTGTTCTTGAAGCAAAAAGAACGAGAACAAAGTTCGTCTGAGCTCTGACATTTCATGCTCCACAGGACGTGTTTCTGCCGAACTGCCACGCCCCCTTTTTCCGCAGCCAAAACAAACAAGGAATGACCGAAATAAAACGAGCTACTTGAGTTTAAACTATTATAAAATGTATCAGTCACGATATTGCAAACATTTTGAAGATTGACTTCATGTTTAGCCACATCTCCCGCTGGTTTATTATGTTAGAAAACGTTAGCGTTAACGTTAAAAGCTTACCTCCGTGTCACTCGGTAAAACCATGTTGTTTGACGTCTGTGTAGCTCAGTACAGGTTTTGTCCATCCAAGAACCTTCACTGAACATGTTGGTGACGTTTCCCGGTGTTTGATGAAAGGGTCTAAGGTTTACAAGCCTGGTTTTCCTCTGTCCACAAGCCTGAACCACGTTTTTCTTTATCACTCGCCTCTTTCACGCAGGTAGCGCCAGGCTCTTCCGTTTCCTCTTCGTCCTCGCCCAAAACGTCCGTGTGTTTCTCCCCAGGACTTTTTTGCCATTTGCGTGTCCTTGTAATCCTTCAGCGAACTATCCATATTGTCTCCATTTTCCGCACCGGTGTTAGGACGCCAAAATAACCCCGCCCACTAAAAATCCAGCCAATCACAGCCAGAGTTCTCGCAGCCTTGCCGAACAAAGTTCTGCTGAGCGGATGCGTCAGCAAGAGCTGCCGAACAGGAGCTGCGAGAACAAAATGACGTCATTTTGTTCTCGCAGCTCTGGGTGCGAGAACAAAGTTCTCGCGTCTTGTGGAGTATGAATAGGCCTTTAATCTAATACTGTCCTGAGTGAGTACCTGTTAAAAAAATATGTTGTGATTAATTTCTGTTATTTTTCCTTTAGACTTTAGATTTTAATACAGCAATAAATAAACATAATAAATTAATATAAGTATTACCAGCTTAAAATTGGGAGTGTTTTAAAATTGTGTATTTTAAGAGTAAAGTAATAATAATCTAGCCTATTTGTTTTTATCATTGTATAATAAGAGATTCAAATATAATTAGTTCATCTAAAATACACCAGCACTAAATTACATCTGTGAAATTCAAAATTTCCTGGGACAGGACCCCCACACCCCCCACATAAATATGATTTCACCTTATTACTTCTAAAACCCTGGCTGTGGCCCGGCTTGCACAGACTTCTATAAAGAAATACAAGTGTACGCCAACATTATTATTATGACGCTACAGTCCTGTAGGGCTTGTTAAAAAGCTGCTCATTATTATTATTATTATTAATTTTACGGTATTTTCCTGTTTTCAAAATATATGCACCATCGCAGGTGGATTTCAGTCCACAACCCAAAATAATTTATGGACTAATAAGCCCCTGATGATTGGAGTGTCTATCTCCGCCCCTGTCCTCAAACATTCACATTTTTTGCGTCTCGTTTGCAGATGTTTGTGTTGCTTGTCCAGGTGAAGGGGTGACATGGGGATGTTGTACTGTGAATAGAAATGTGGAGTTTGTTTTTGCTGATGAGTTGGCTGCAGTTTTCAGTTTGGCCTCAGCGTCTGTTTACATGCTCGCCCAGGAAAGACCACATTTATTGTTTTTTTCTTTTAAAAACAAACAAATACTCCTTATATTAATCGAAAAGTTAGATCGATTAATATGGGGATTTTTTTTTTTACAGTAGAAAGTAGAAAGGGGGTGGGACTAAATAAGGTCACACTTCAACCCACTCCTCTTTGAACAATTGCTTGTATTGGTATGCATTACATGTATTATTATTGTTTTTTAAATTGTTCGAAATAAACTAAGTCAAATCTACATTTGTTTTATTGTGTTCGAACATATTGAATCATATTCTCTGCTTCATGGACAGAGCTTCTGCTTTGGCACAGAATGTAAATAATACGAGTCTCTTTCATACTGTGTCACTAAAGTTCACACGTTTTTAGTTTCCCAAAAATATCTGGAGATGGTAGTCATGAAGCCTAGGCGTTAATTCAACCTGGGAGACTAATTTCAGCATCACCTACCTCCAGCCAATGACCACTTCCGAGATGGCCACACCTCCACCTCACCTATCAGTGAAAGAGCAACGCCTCCGTAGCAACTAATCATCATCCTCAGTCCCGCTTTTAAGCCCCGGCAATCATGGTTTGTTCGCCTCCCAGCTGTGCTGGGACCCACCTCCACCCCATCTCCGCCTCCTCCGTCCATGTCTACCTGCTGCATCTTCACGGGTCTCCTATACCACCACCAGTGTCCAGGCTCCGGGGAAGACATCCCTAACTACAAGCTGTTCATCCATACTGACTTTCATACGTCGATGTCTACCGCCGGGGTCTGATCGCCAAAACTAATATACATGTCAATAAATCTTCCTAATCGCTGCTTTTGTCTGTTTTAGTCTATCCAGGTTAAAATAGTTTTAGTCTCATTTATTCAATTCAATTCAACTTTATTCCGGACTCGTAGTCCATTAAAAATAAAAATTAAAAGATAAGATGGCATTTTAACAAGACACTCATGCCAATGTCTCCAAAAGTCAGATTGATTAGTGTCACACTCCATTTTATATTTGTCAGGGACACTGTTATTTCATTTTCAGACATGTTCAGTCTGCACATAAAGCTGTGTATCAAAGCTCGTAGTACGGCCTGTAAAGTGTTCACTCTGGCATTGATGAACATTTCTGTGGCACTTGACCATCTTGGCTTCCACAAAAGAACACAAAAAGCATCATTATAGGCCACCTGCTGTATGCTCATGCTGGCTTTCTTGTAATTGCTAGAGAATTAACAATGGTGTTGGAGAGGATAGATGAAAAATAGGCAGCAGTCTGGATGTCTTATACAGGAGATGTTTATTTACCATTGATGCAGGACCCGGAGACATGAACTCGAGACATAGCGCTAGTCCTACCATTCAAGTCTGTCTATGCTTCCACAGAAGAGGGATAAATACCCTCTCAGAGCGTCAGACTGATACACAAGCAAACATTCAGTGGCTGAGAGTCTGAGCACCACAGTCAAGGCTATGACAGAGATAGTACGACTGTATATACTGTACTGTATACAGTATGATAAATAGCGATTTAATGTTATCCTCTAACTGTAATGAGTCCAGACATGAGCCGTGTATCAGGGAGTAGAGTACAAATAAAGTCAGCTTTACTCTCTTTGTTCAACAGCCAAACCTCCGTGCCAGAGTTTTAGCCTGGGCAACACTCTGCATTGTCTATAAATGTCATCATCATCTGACAGGTCCTCAGGGATGATGTGCAAAACATCATTACACAACAACAACAATTAACAACAAAGGTTAGGAAATGTCATGTTCTTGTTTTACAAATCATATCCATGCTCTTCAAACTATTACTTAATGTCATGTTCCAGACCATAAGTGGAGCAGATGTTAAGCAGCTGCTGTAGACCAGCCGTACTTGGACTAAACACGACTAATTTGTCTGCATACAAAAGATGATTTAGAGCAGTAATTCTCAAAGTGTGGTCCGCGCCATCGCCCCCTAGTGGTCCGCGAACCCCTTTTCCCCGACCCCGACACAGCGCACGTTGCACAGGGAGTTGGGCCGTTTTGGCTGACTCTTATCATTCGATCAAACTTTCAAAGTAACCAGCGCAGTGTGACCAGTCTTTCCTTTTTGAGGGACAGAGCTGGAGGTGTTATGGATGCGCTGCCACTTCTCAGAACCGAATCAGAACCGTGCGTAATCTTTCCTCATCCTGTTTGTCGATATGTAGCTATTGTAAAACGCGCAGGATTTCTCACATGGCTGGGGGCATAACGCCAGTAGCGTACCTGATGCGCGGGTTGCAGGTTCCCCAGCAGTCTCCAAATAAAATTGTCCTTTGATCGTGGGGCGGGTTGGGGCGGGTTGGGGCGGGTTGGGGCGGGTTGGGGCGGGTCGAACGGCCTGCTGCCGCCTCTGACCGCGGCCGTGCGTGCGTCCGCTATATGCAGCCATGACTCATTCTATCATCTTTACAGCAGGAGTTTCACGTCAATATGCAACGGATTTACAGGAAATAAGCAGCGTTTTGTTGCTTGTGATCCAGAGAAGCTTCTGTTGAGCCAAATGTCTCCTATTTTCCATGGCATGTGCGTCTGTGCATGAGTTTGCGTTACCTACATCCAAAGCTTGCAGAGTCTGCCCTCAAAGTGCTCCTGCCCTTCCCAATACTGTGAAGTTGGGTTTTCCACACTGGTTGGTTTGAGACTGAAATTCTTTTTGTTTAATGTGTAAAGTAGCTTCAGTGATGTTGGACATAAAGGGAAAACATTTTTCCCAGCATTATTTTTTAGCATTTTAGTGTCATCATGGTTACAACCATAGACTTCCTATTGCCACAAACTCAGTTTGAAACTATTGGCTCTTTAGAATGATATTAAGGCTGTGACAGCAGCTTTTCCGCGCAGTAATCTTCACTTTACTGTGCGGATGCCAAACTACTCCTGGTATTACTACGCCTTACAATATAGTTCCCCCTTTTATCCGCTTAGAAAATCCACATTGTTTAATTTTGTGTAATTATACTTTGTAGTGTTACACTTCATGTAACCATATTTAAATAGGGAAAACGTGGAAGAGCTTGGTAGCTTCTATCTTGACCTGTTTTGGAGCTATAGTGGAGAGAGGGAGAGGCTAAATGCTAACGCCGTCTGCGCTGTGTTTACGTGACTGAAGGCACGGGTGAAGACCAGACAGGTCCTAAAGAACTCGTCAAAGCTGAGGTAACATATAACATATCTCAGTATTTAAAAACGGTGGCCTATTCCTTTAATGAACAGTGAACTCTGCTTCTCTGATCACACGTATTGGCATCTTTCTATATATTCTATCAATAAAACTTTTCAAAACACATATGTAGAGCGTATGTATGAAAGTGTTGGCTAGATTTGCCAATAGCAAGATTTGGATTTGCCACAAAAACACTCGTGTTCTGTGTAGGATGAAGCAGCGGTGCAGACGGGGGTGAGGACAGTTGGATCGGCGAGAGAGTCAGAGTGTCACCAGTTGTAGTAGAGGTGCTGGGGTGTCCATTTTTCTTGATGTTAATTTTAATTTAAAATAAAATGACTCCAGTGTAATATGTAATCTGCAATGAACACTACTTCGGCTTACAGTGTGTCTGAATCAGTAACAATGGCAGTTTGTGTTGTTTGAACATGAAACTGGGATTAAACCTGGTCCAAATCAGGTCTAAAGCAGGATTTCTTACTTTTTTGTTAAATATCTGAATGATAGTCAGTAGTTAGCACATAAAGGAGCTCATTAGTCTGTGTTTTCCTTGAAACTCTACATTTGATTTTTTTTTTTTCAAAAAGTCAATGCAAATAAATGAGATGAATGGGTTTTTACTTCCAGGCGGGAAAGCTGCAGACGGATTGGAGATGTCGTCCACTTGTCACTTGAAATGGTGATATTTATCAACAAAAAGCCCAAAATAGAAATCAGCACGGCAACAAAACCACAGACCATTTTTCCAACCGCAGAGAGACTTAAAAGCCGTCCAACTGAGATGTAAGCATCATCAATAAACCAGGACTTTATGTGTCAAAATGATCTTTGTTGTGTTGAGATCTAACTTCAATATTTGATTAAAATGAAGAATAAATTCCCTAATGTTTCTCAAAAAGTTTCAAATCATGCAGCTAAAGGTGTGTTCACACGAAAAGCGGCAAAGTGGCAGGTTGATCCATTTTGCCTCGTCAGAGCAGTAATCCAAACATCCTCAGGCGGCGCGGGTTCATTCTTTCTTCGTGCAAAAAAAAAAGGCATCAAAGTGAGAGTTGTTCACCAGAGGTCGGTCACATTCACACCACACCCACCCCGACACAGAAGCGGCTCAGGGCGCTCCGAGACCTCCTGTTTCAGCTGCAGTCGGAGCGGCTGTTTAGACCGTCTTAAAGTGCTGCGCTCAGATTCAGACTGACCCTTAAAGCGCCGCTGTCAGGCTGAAAGTCCCTTAAAGTCGACCTAACTACAGCCTGTGTGAAAACGCCCTAAGTTATGTTGTCTTTGTATTTTTCACTGTGTTATGTTGCTTTTCGAAGAAAGTTTTTGCTCTTTTGTTGCTTTTTCATCACTCTTTGGTCGTGTGTGTTTTTGTCACTATCTTTATTGTCCTATTGTTGCTTTTCCGGTCCGTTTTTGTCTGTTCATGTGGGGGGTTAAACGGTTAAGACCACAAGGAGACATAAGTGTGAACTAAATTGTTGCTTGTCATATTGTTTTCCCTAAAACGTCAAACTACGGTGTAATATTGTGTTGGTTTTAGACCCAGAGCCTCTTGGCCCTCTGAACCAACTGCCTGGACCCAGTGCCAAGAAGAGGAAGTCTAGTGATACTGAACCAGATCCTGCAGACTTCATTAAGAAGTACGATGAGCAGGAGGTGTTGGGAGAAGGTGTACACGGCTGTGTCTACGCTGGAGTTCGGAGGGCGGATCGTCTGCCTGTAAGTCTTTGTTACATTTCTAAACTATTTACATTTCACAGTTGTTTGTTTGGAGTATTAAGTTGTCTGTGTTCTCATTTCCAGGTAGCTTTCAAACATATCCACAGATATTCACCATCCCTGTGGTAAGTATCTTAATCATAATCATTGTAACATCTGACTGACATATCATCTGTTCTTACAGAGTGCAAGGACTTCGTGAAGGCGTATCTTAGAGTGGACCCAACCCAGCACTGTGGGCCAATCTGACCAGCATATTCTTGGAGTTCGGGGAGATCCTCCACAAAAACTCAAAGAGGAGCTGAGCACAAACAAAGAGCAGAGCGAGCAAAGACAGAGGCTTCAACCAACACTGCTGACCGCAAGAGGTGTGTATTGGTTAAATCATAAGACTGTATTTTTTGTGTGACTTTACTAACCCTATTTTTCTTGTCTTTTCCAAACCGCCTTTTCCAACTCCGAGCACCTGGAGGAAACCTGGCTGACGGCCTTCAGTCTCCTCTGATCCTCTGAAACGTTGCAGCGCCTCCTGGGTTTGTCTCTGTTTCAGAACGTGGTGTCCTGCCCTGGTCAGCTCCACCTCCTCCTTCCTCCACCGAACCTCCGCAAAAACACAGCAAAGGTGTATCCACTAAAATGACGTGGAACACAGAACCCACAAATGCAGCTCGCAGAAACAAAAAAGAAAAAAAAAAAGGTAAAATATGCAGCCGCACCAAGAGAGAGTGAGGCCATCGCTTATTCACACGTCGACAGTTAGATTTGTTCTTTTGTTTAAACTATTGTTTGAACTTCTTTTTGTGTGGACCTCATTCAGTTTGAGCCCAGAGCTAGATCAGCCAATATGAGACATCATTAATGTAAATGAAATGCATCAAATAGTATTTTTTTAATTAAAGCACTATATCAATTTATAATCCTAAAAGGGCAGGGGTTAAAGTGGGTCAACCATGGCCAAAAAAGAAAAGAAAAAAAAAGTTCATGATTGCAATGTTGTCATTTTCACGCAAATACAAAACTTTGCCTGTGAGATAAATCAATGCAATAAAAACACTAGGTCAAGCCTACTTAATATGCGTCCAGGGGCCAAACTATAAAATCTGATCCGCGCCTCATTTTCCATAAAAATGTATTTTTTTCGGCATTATCCGCGCTGCATTCGCGTCGCTCCATGGCGAGCTCGCGCCACTATGCGCAGAAGTGTGCTTGCGGCTCCTGCTAGCGCGGGCTCAAATGAAAACATGGCTCTGTAAAACGGTGTGTACGACGCTAAAGTGAGAAAACAGAAGGCTTATCGTTGGACGGACTGACCGAAGCACAAGGACAGTGTGAATCGTGTTTTTTTGCTCGGATTATTCTCTTCGCGGTCCGCGGCAGGTGAAGCGTGTGTTCCTGCCTTCACCAGTGCAAAGGGCTTGACCAGCTACGTTAAGGCAAGCGGACTCCAGTTCAGTTGTGGATGTTTGTAAAGCGGAGGATGAAGCTGATGGTGCGTGAGTTTTGGAAAACTACTCCGCACCGACAGCACTCACGTTTGACCGCTCAATACGCTAAACCTCGCTCTCCGGGCCCTAATTTAGCTAAAAAGTTAACATCCCAATCATTAAAGGATCTATATCATGCTATTTTAGCCATTCCAAAGTTAAGTATAGGCATGTATATGATATATTGTACCTCTACCATTGACCTTGTGATAAATATAAGTGTTTTCTGGAGGTATTTTTCAAACCCGGAAGACAAAACGCTTCGATTCAGTTAACTCCGCCCCCTCTCTCCGCAGATACAAATTACCGTAATATAAATAAACAACAATAAGTGAAACTGCTTCAGTTATACGGAGTTGACATCTGCAACACAGCTACATAAATGGCTAACACACATGCTAATATGCTAACACACAAGCTAACCCGCGTTTGGACTGACTCACCGCTCTGGTCCATCGCTGTTTACATTATGGGACTCGCGCTGGTTATAAAAGTTAATCCACTTTGATTCTGGCGAAGGTTCACCAAACATCCATCAGAGACAGTCACAGAAAAACACCATTTTGGTGATAGTCGCTGAATCCCGGAGAAAAAAACAACTTCGATTGGCCTCTTCTTGAAAAAAGTTTAATAAACTCCCGTCCTCGTAGCCAAACGCGCTTCTTTTTCTCCGTGACATTATCGTTAAGTAAGAATAAAGAACAGGTGTGTCCAGAGTAGGTAACGAGCTCCATCTTCACAGCTGCAGCGCAAACATGACTGATCTGTTCAGACGCTCAGGGGATGTGTTTGTTTTGGCCTCAGCTGACCTGGAAGCACCTCGGGCACATCCTTTTTTTTCTTTTCTTTTTTTTCCTCTTTCATCTCTCTTACGACAGCGTCATCTCCGAGGGGCGCTTCTTTCACTGAGTTTTTTCATGAAGCACGAGGTCTGGACAGAACAGTGTCTCAGATGTTTGGTCAGATGTTTGGTTATTTATTATGTCTATGGTCAGCCGTCTGTCCACTCAGCGCTGAGGAGCAGTGGCTGAGCAGGAGATAGTCATGTTGTTTGAGTTGTACTGGTCTTGGTTCAGTTGGTCCTCACATGTAGCTCTCTCATGCTAGGCCTTTGGCCTATATCGTCTTGATATTGCATGTTTTTGCCCTGGCTTAATTCTGGTTTAGTTCTGAGTTGTCCTAGTTTATTATTAGGCTCCAAATTATTCTGTATTAATCTATGGCTGTATTTTTTTCTCTTTTTTTCTCCAAAGCCTTAAAATGCTGGAATATAATATAACTTTTATGGTAAAACCCAATTCTATTCAAGCAGTGATGATAATTTGATTTCTATAAGAGCGATCGCGATGTCGTCACATCCGTTGGCCGTGGTAGGCATTTTACATTTTCATATTTGATAAACATTTTATTAAAATCCTATAATCAGCAAAAACAATGTCCATAAACAGGGCATTGCTTCTCTTGCGCTGTACCAGATCTATCATTTTATAAAACCGAGTTAGAGGCCTGTATGCATCAGCTGCCTCCCAAACATCCGGTGAAAATTGCGGAAGTAAACAATAACAGCGATCGCTCGTATTCATTTATCCCAAAAATATGAATATGTTTAGTAGCGGGAGGCTCACCCCTGACCGGCCCAGTGGCCAATGACAAACCACAAATCTCCCCCAGTGAAAAAAGTACTGGAAGAGCCCTCCTCTAAGCAATGCTGACTATGAAAAAGGACCTTCTCAGATAAACAACATAACAACAAGCCAAAATGGTTAATAAGTAATGTTTCAGCGCTCATGTTCATTTATTTGATTGTGCCTCCTTTGAATAAGTGGATCCTGACAAATATGTTAAGAAATGGGTTCTTCTTAGACGTAAGACTGCAGACAACCATGCCTGCCCAGAGAGGAGCTTAACCCCTTAACGCCTATTGGCGTAAATCGGCAACATACCTCTTCTTGCCAGACTGTGGCTAAAATAACGCACGTTTTCCCTTGATACCTGTTTGCGCACATCCATGCCGTACCTAGGAACGTTTTGCAAGCACTAGTTTCTCGTAGGACCGGTCAGAGAAGGAACCACAAGCGGGTCATGGTAGCTATTTAGCGGAAATAGCATTTCTGCAAATCGAGGCAGCAACTTTGATGAAATCTTCAAATGTAAATTGAGTTGTGCTAAAATAAAATTATGCAGCAGCTCCTTGTTTCCATCTTTAGATTATTGATTGGAATGAACTTCGTGTGATGGATTTCTTTTTTGTTATTTGAAGATTTAGGTACGTTGCCAATCGGCAACATCAGGCCATAAAGGAAAACTGCAGTAGCTCCATCTGGTGGCCACAGTGACCGCATTTTAGTAGTATTTAGATGTATTACAGTGCTAAAACGTTTTTTAGAACATGCCATTTTAGTGAAATTCTATAATCATTGTAACAATAACATACAAAGATATAAAAAAAAAAGTTAGCCCTTTTTTTACACAGAACAAAATGAAACCGTTGGTGTTGTTTGCAAAGCGACCATAAGGTGGACCTACTGGACCACAAACAAGAGTTCCACGTCCGAAAATAATGTGCAATTATAATATAATTTGCAAATAAGTAATGGTACATAGAGGTATCTGATGTACAATGTATTATAAAACCTCAGGAAAGGGAGCAAAATCTGATAATTAGTCATAAAAATTGTAGATATTTTGTAGATAAATTGTCTGCACCTTTATAAAGTGCTTTTTTTTCACCTCCCTACATCAGGTGATGAAAGCAGCAGCAGCAGGGAAGGCACTGATGACAGGAACAGCAGTAATGAAGATGTTACTGAACATCCTGATGCCCTTCCTGTTACCAGTGCTGCTGCTGCAGGACGGCATCAGCTGCTCAAAATCAACACTTTGCAAGAATTTAGTGAAAAGCGTTAGCTCTGTTTACTGTTCTAATATCCTAACCTGAATACACAAGTGTTCAGTGTATCTTACAGTGCATTTACATTTGTAATAATTGTGAATAAATACATTTTGTCATTTTCATACATTTACAACTTTTGCCTGTTGTTGCCGAATTACAACATACCCAAAATTGCACTTATGCCTGTTGTTGCCGATTGGCAACATACCTAAAACTATATCTATACTATGTGCGACATAAAAATTTACAATCTCCACTTAATTTAGCATCAGCTTGAAAGCAAAAACACTGATAATAAATTTTTTTATATAATGGGAAATTAGTTCAGGCGTTAAGGGGTTAAAGGGGCTAGATGCAAGTTTGTCATTTTATACTCACTACTGCCACCTCAGGTCTTATGCGTAACTACAGCTTCTATATTAAGCTCGTGCATGACGGCACTTCGGACTCGAATTAACACCTTTCTGAGTGACAGTGCAGGACTATAGAGGCAGTTGTGGTGAACTGGTCTGAGCTCATTCTACACATTAGGACATGGCTGGAACATATAGGGGGAGGAAAATACTTAGTTTCTACATTTTTAAACTCTGTATAGTCCCTTTAATAGATTATAGAAACAAATAAACTGAGTGGATCTGGCAAAAGCAGAATTTGTTCATTTAGTAAATCACACAGACCCCCAAACATTTATGATTGTTAAAACCTGCTAAAGGATATCTAAAAATATCTAAAAAAAAATGGAAAATAAAATAATTACAGTATCAAATACCTAATATTGTGCAGTATGAATACTATATACTGTTCAGAACCCATGACTACATGTCAGTACATTAGCATAAAAATATAAAGGGTAGCGTGTGTCCTACTGCTTGTTAAATGGTAGAGTTCCTCCACCTCCCAAATCCCACTTTAACCACTGAAAAAGGGGATAGCTGGTTCTGGATCTTAGTGTTATAGGTCCCAGGTGCTCTTCGGGAGATGCAGGCAGGAACAGATGAATGTAGAAAAAAAGTTTGTGAAAGACTGTTCACGTCTGGATTTAGTGTCATTTATTCAAACGCCGACGCGTTTCAACCCCTAGCTCTTTGTCATGGCAGTGTAACACAGCTGTACCTGATTCAGGTTCAAATACCTGGTCAGGTCATGTGATGGTTGTCACGTGACAAAAAAAAATGTTAAACATGTACATGTGGCAGCAGAATATCTCCTACTAATATTTTCAAAACTATCAATCAATCAATTGTTTGTATAGCCCAACAACACAACGGGAGTTGCCTCACAGGACTGTACAAACATTAAAGCAATGAAACAAAACAATGTAAATGAGAGGAAGAGGGATAAATATGCGGAGCTGGTGGAGGATTGCCGCAGACAGGGGTGGTGTACACAATGCCTGCCCATTGAGGTTGGGTGAAGAGGCTTTGCAGCTAAGTCACTCTGTAAGGCCCACAGCCTCTTGGGCATGACAGGGACACGCAAGAGGAGAGCCATCTGCAAAGCATCTGAGGCTGCTGAGAGAGCCTCGCGATGACTGAGGATCCTGAGGGACAAGCAGTGGATGAGCGCTTCTTGGACACAGGCCGGGAACTGATCACTCCCGGTTGGGTTGCCTGGGTGAGGGGGTCTGAAGTTGAAAGACCCTAAACCCCCTATGACCCCAGGTACTATCACTGATGCTGTGTCCAACTGCATCATAAGATGTATGGAACAACTGACTGCTGTAAGATGTGTTCTTTTTTCACAGTGCTGCGTTTTAAACATGCCCCAGAGTTCTGGATGAAGACAGACAGGTGAACTAATAAACAAAGACAAGAAGACAGATGTTTAGGCTCTTGTGTTGCAGGTATTGTCGTGCTGTATGTGCACACCCTGTCTGTTCATCTGCTGTGTATGAGTGAGTGTGAGGTCAGACGATTACACCGCTAAATGACTTCCCTTTTGTAACAGAAAAACCTGAATAGACGCCTAAACCCACATTCAGGGGCAGCTCATGGAGAAAACTGCTTTTTACAATTGTACCTTTGGGCTTTGTGGGATTGCAAACTATTTATAAAACACAGGAAAACACAGGAGGACAAGTAAGACGGCAAAAATGAGGCTGTTTGTATTGTGTAGGAGAGAAACCACAAGGGCACTGCAAGAAAACTGAGGAAAATCAGCGGGAGATTAAAATCGTGCTGTTATGAGTAAATCACATTTTCAGGCCCGTAAGGCGAGAACTTCCACTGTGTGTGTTTTTGAACTCGAAATTTGATATTGTCGGTGCTAGGGCTTGAACGACAACAGATTTTTAAAGGTCGACTCAAAGTATTTGAAGTTGTGTCGACGAGCGTTGTGGTGGCGTCATCATATGTTCACAGCGGAGGAATAACGCCTCATTTACATCGAGTACACCAAGTCCACGTCCAAATCTGTCATGTCGCAATGTAGGCGCACATGTAAGCAAGGTTTGCAGCTTATCTTCTCTTTATTCTTGTATTCTCTTTATACTTCTGATGACGGCCTGCAGATGGCGGCTGAAACATGTAAAGGTAAAAGATCTTTAAAGGTCCTATATCATTCAAAATCGACTTTTTAGAGCTTTTAGCCATGTTGTTATGCTATTTCCTTATCAAAAACACCCCCAGAGTGGTTTGTGGCTTCATTCACGCAGCTCTCAGTAATCCTCCTGAATCCTGCTCTCTGAGCAGCTGCTCCGCCCTCTCCTGGTGAACGACTGAGTGTTCAGTTGTGTCGTAACAGCGGAACGGAAGTGCTCGACGTCTGTAATGCAATGTCTTACAGCCTGATTTTAATTTGTAAAACAGCTTTTTCGTTATTTCTGTTGTAAGAGAGAAACAAGGCCAAAACAAACACATCCCCTGAGCGTCTGAACAGATCAGTCATGTTTGCGCTGCAGCTGTGAAGATGGAGCTCGATAAGCATGGACACACCTGATCTTTATTCTTAACTAACGATCATGTCACGGACGGAGAAAAAGAAGCGCGTTTGGCTACGAGGACAGGAGTTTATTCAACCTTTTTCAAGAAGAGGCCACTCTCTCAGAAGCTGTTTTTTTCTCTCCGGGATTCAGCGACTATCACCAAAATGGTGTTTTTCTGTGACTGTCTCTGATGGATGTTTGGTGAACCTTCGCCAGAACCAAAGTGGATTCACTTTTATAACCAACGCAAGTCCCATAATGTAAACAGCGATGGACCAGAGTGGTGAGTCAATCCAAACGCGGATTAGCTTGTGTGTTAGCATATTAGCTTGTGTGTTAGCCATTTATGAAGCTGTGTTGCAGATGTCAACTCTGTATAACTGCATCGTGAAGTAACTTCACTTATTGTTGTTTATTTATATTACGGTAAAGTATGTGCGGAGAGAGGGGGCGGAGTTAACTGAATCGAAGCGTTTTTGTCTTCCGGGTTTGAAAAATACCTCCAGAAAACACCTATATTTATCACAAAAATGAGTGCTCCATAATGGTAGAGGTACAATATATCATATACATGCCTATACTTAACTTTGGAATGGCTAAAATAGCATGATATAGGACCTTTAACATCTCTAACCTTAGTGTATGACAAAACGAACCTAAAAAGTGATACTAGAACACAAGTAGACACAATGAACGTTACAAAGTTTAATTCAAACTTTAAAATGGAAAGGTGCACGACTGCACGTGGAAATATGCAATTTAAGTGGAGTTCAGAGGATATATCAACTCAATCAATCAATTCAATCGGTGAAAAAAATAAATATTAAAGGGGGATAGTGTTTTTTTCTGTCCTTTTGGAGTATGTTCAGAACAGTTATCTTTCAGAGTGACAAAGCAATGTAAAAATAGATGCTTGCCAGCACAGTTTTGCATATCGAGATCCTTCCCGGAATAGTAAGGACATGGAGAACAGCTGTAGAGAGCGGAAAAAACGGGCAGGAAGGAAAACAGTCCGACCAATACAGCCTCTCAGTCTGGAGTGAAACAGGACTCCGGCAGTAGAGATGTAAGAACTGCAAGTGTTGGGGGGAAAGGTTATCTAAAGATCTTCCTCCAGCTGAAGGCAGTCTTTCCGCATGAGCTCTGTCAGTAGCTGATAATATCAAATTCTCTCTAGACGCGGACGGTGAAGTAATACTGTACATGGAAGAAAGATGTGGTATAATCTTAGGACCATGGATTTTCACTGTCACGTTGTAATCTGCATTGCCAGCAGGGGGCAGTCTGGGGGTCGGCCACTTACAGTAGCTTAATTCAGCAACCTCTAGGTCATTATTATATGTTCCAGCTTTTGCTGCAAAAAGTCCGTACAAGCCATGAAGGACCCAGTTTTTAAAAAGTACACTGAAGAGGCACTGCGATGGACGTCTGGGCGGAAGCGGAGGAAGAAGGCCCCGGTCCGCCGCTGTCATCCAGCTTCGAGTGAGTTTGCAAATGGAAAACTAACATGTATGCTAGTAGTATGAGTTAGCATGTATGTTATCTGTGTAAAACGATCACAGAGGCGCGTAAAGCCACTTTTCTCTGGAACCGGAGCGCGCATAAAGTTTGTTGCGTTGTCGTCGAGGGAAATGTAGATTCACAACACCAGGATTTTCGTGTTACCTGCAGACTATGACAAGTTTACGTTCTTTCTTTATGTTTTGTTTGTCAGAAAGACCTATTTCTCCATATGTATTGCAATTGGGTAGTTCAGTCCGTGTAGCTTTTATTAAATCTGCTAGTCTGAATGTACAAATGTAAAATTGAAGATTTCACAATATATACGTTTCTCTTTGTAAATACTTGCTACTGTGAGGTGATACTCACTTTTATATTGAGAGTACTAACGCACATCGCTTCAAAAGCATGTTTTCAGATAGTACATGCAGTAGACAATACAATAAAGTTGTATTGTACAGCATGTATGCTGTAGAAACAAGTAAAGAAGCTATAGCTATTGTCTGAAAGAAATATAATTGTAGTTGATCAAATGTACTGATTGAAGTGATTTCATATTATACTAATGTGTATGTACTTCACAGTAAATAATGTGTATTTTATTTTTTCCACAGTTGGCCTTGTTAGAGGGCATCTAATGGCCATTCTTTGGTCCGCGGCCGGGACCAGGCTATGGCAGAGCTCAAGATTTTCACCGCCCTATTGCTCTACATGCCACTGATGTAAACTCCAAAGCAGACTGACCTGTGGAAGAAAGGCACCATTTTGGACATCGCCTTACCCCGCACAATGACGTCACGGGATCGTCTCAAGATGATCCTGGCGTCCATCCATCTGAGCGACCATGAGGCAGCGGAGAGGCCAGGTGGTCTACGACGTTATCCACCGTGTGCGACCGCTGATGGAGCTCATGCGCACTCGCTGCATGGCCGTGTACCACCCACGGAAGCACATCTCGGTGAGCGGATGGTAGCCACCAAGGCCAGGCTGTCCATCAAGCAGTATATGAAGGACAAGCCTACAAACAACATCCCAATAAGAGACGCATGCATCATGCACGTCGGGAGACGCCTCTGATGAAGACAGAAGCAGTTCCTTGTCCGTCGAAACAAGTAAGGTATTTGAACAGCTTTGTTTGTTTTTACCGAGTGTCTTTCAAAAAAGAAACCCCCCAAAAAAAAGAAACCAAAAACTAAAATCAGTATACTGTACATGTATACACTTTTTAAATCATTTCTTTCCATAGGAATGCACCAATTCAATACATTCATTTACAGCAACGATAATCAAAAACATTGCATTCATTGCATTCTCAATAACCATGGTCATGGCAGTGACAGCAGCTAAAGCCGAGACATAGCTGCGGCTAGCAGTCACAGTGATACATGACCGTCTTCCAGCACATGTTGGACTTGATCAGCAGGGACCAGAAGCTGGTTGATCAGCTCTTTGGTGGCGTCGCGACACCCCCGGCCCCGATGCCCGTGCTGTGGCCCTCAGTTGACCACTGCCCCATAGCGATCAACACAGCATAGGTGGACAAGTCGCAAAGGGCCAACATGGGGCGCCACAGATGTGTTATCTGTAAACACTCCACTCCCTTTTTCTGTGAGGCTTGCCTTGTGCCATATTGCATTCAGGTGAGCAGAAATTGTTTTCATGCCCACGTCAAGGCCCTTAGAGCAAATGCAGCACATGTGTAGAGACTTTTTTTGAGAAGCCCACCTTTTGTAAATAATGTAAATTTGTATATAGTCAGTTTGTGTTCTTTTTCCAATCCTACTTCAATGAACATTTCACATGTATTCACATTTATCCTATGCAGTATTGTAGGAAAAAAAATGCTAGATATCCAAATGGTGTAGGCATGTAATGAGGATCATGTGTCTGTTACAAACAAAAAACATGATGAAAAAACGCCTGGAATTTTCTTATATATTATCATATTGACGACCTGTAAAAGCTAAACTAGAAGCCCAGTGAACATCCTGTTTTGTGTCAACTCATAATAAAAAATCTAAAATTCATTTCAGTTTTTTAAATCTTCTTGTTTTACAACAGCAATTACACATAAAATATCTTTTGGTTCAAACTTTTGTAAATGACATTGATATCTCTTGAATGGCCAAAACAAGAAAATAAGCCTATGCAAATTATATTACAGTCAGACACAGGAGGCTGAAAGGACCTGTCCCCCTGCCATGCGGGGCTGCTGGGATTTACATTGAACAGCATGTCACTTAGCTTTCTCTTGTTTATGTAATTTTGTAGTGAGACACTCATAGTTACCAGATAGAGGCTGCTTTTGTTTTGTATTTTGGTTAACTCTGGTTAAGTTATCCTAATTTGTATTTTGTGTTTCATTCTGTTGAGTGGCATTGTTTTGCAACCTTTGTTGAATTTACCTTTGCATTCCTTTTAAAATAAATTATAATTTTAGTTTTACCTTTTTTACATCCTGCTTTTGTTACGACCCAGCTCTGCTCGGGTGAAAGGGAATTAACAGCCCCCCACACCAACAGCACAGTGGAG
This sequence comes from Gobius niger, assembly GCF_951799975.1. NCBI lineage: Eukaryota > Metazoa > Chordata > Actinopteri > Gobiiformes > Gobiidae > Gobius > Gobius niger. The sequence goes on along the minus strand of NC_136858.1, from coordinate 6,358,336 downwards.
GCGTCACAAGGGAAGCTACAGGAAACAAAAAAGGGACAAACAAGGAGAAGCTGGTGAAAGACTGTTGTGGAGCGGAGGGAGCTGCGCAGGAGGAAGGAGGAGGTGGACAAGCTGACCAGTGCAATAATTAGATTTCATCAAGTTCAAAGGAAAATATGACAATGAGGCTGAAATAGGTAACAGTTCCTGTATTTTGTGAAAGAATACTCTCGCATGTCTCGAGGCAGTTGTTTTGCGCTGGAGGGGGAAAATCTCGACACAGATGCACATTTCGGCAAAACACAGGCTCTTTTAGGGAACCATGCCAGTCGAATAGTGATGGGCAAAATGAAGCCTCATGAACCAATGAGGCTTTTCGGCCTCCTGTGTCAGCCAATGGTTCAAACTGAAGCCTCGCTCTATGCTGCCATCTGCTGCTGATTTCAATGTATTACAATTAATAAAGTAAGTACAGTATATTTTCCTTTTTTCTGATGCCTAACTTGAAATATAACATGTCCACATTTTGAGTTATAAGCAAGTTTTTAGGCTTGCAAAAACCCAATGATAAATTATTTCCATAAATCGAGGCTTCAGTCACATGATCTACTGGTTTATGAAACACTGGTTCATCTGGCACGCCCACTTTAGCTCGACACACACTTCAAAGCCTCGCTTCATATTGCTAATCCCTAGAGTCGAGTCTCATTTGGTCACCAAAAGGGCCGACTCTCTGGTGAGCCAGTCCAAAGGATCCAGCTCATAAAATCCCGTCACGGAATGCAGGAGGAGTTTGATCACTTGTCCGCAGACTTCAAGACACACAGAGCCACTTTTCAAATCCTTTGACCTGAGTGATCCCCTTTCTGTGCTTCTAATAGAGCTAATTGACCTGCAGTGCAATTCTGAACTCAAAGCAAAGTTCAGGGACGTGAGTGCAAAGGCAAACAAAGTTGGACATTTATGTTTAGAGAATGGCTCCACCAGTGGGGCGCTTCCCTCCCTAAAAATTTTTCCAAAAGTATTATCATATATCAATAATACAAAATATTGCATTATATTTTGCAGAAATGCCTTTCGGAGATTCATTTTAAAAGGTGTTTTTTTTTTACACTGGATTCATTTATCACTTTGTGTGAAACCAAACCAAGTGGCGCCGGTCTGATGTAAGTGAATCCAATCCCTGAACATTTGGAAACCATGTGACTACAGGCTTCTCTCTTAGTTCACATTCCTCTCCCACTTAGATTAGCGGCCAATTAATATTTGCTACTATGGTTTTTGTCTGATGTCGTTGGACAATGGCGCTGTCAATGTGACTCGTATGCGTAGCTCCCCGGTCTCTGTCAATGGTGGAGGTGCTCGACTGTAAACAATATACGAGTAGTAGCTCTGAGCTCACGTACGAACTCAGGGGAGGAAAAACTTATTTGAGAGATAGAAGAAGCTTTGTGTTGTTGCCTGAGAGAAGGTGAAAGGATTTTGTCAAATGAATGGACTTCGGACAACTTTCTTCAGTTGGAAGCTGCGTCTAAACGGACTTTGCTGGAGGTAGCATTACGATGCTAACTAGCTCGTCTGCTTTAGCTACTGCTTGTTTTGTAAAACTTTGGGACAACCCTCGCTGACTTGGACAGAGAGTCATGTCCCAGGACGTGGACATTTGATGGAGAGAAGGACAGGGTTGCCAGGTCTGTGCAGCCAAACCCGGCCAAAAATATCTGAAAACGACATACAGCGCGGCTGGAATTTTCAATATTGTTTACTAGTTAACAGAGCTCACGTGCTCCTGCGATGACGATAAACCGCCCCTACATCCCTCCCTTATTGAAAAAGCAGCTTACAGAGCCTTGGATTTGCCTTCAAAACAGTGATTTTGATCAAAAATAAGATAATTTGACATTGTTTACAGCAAGGCGAAAAACCGTGGAGTTTTTTCACCCGCGGAAAACCGCCTGGCTAAAGGTTATTGACGGAAGTGAGCGGGGGGAAGTCTTTAGGAGTTACTGCGCGGACGTTTTGCTCCTCGTATCATTACGCCTCACAATATAGTCCCCCTTTTTACTTGCTTATAAAATCGACATGCTACATTTCTGTGTAAATATACTTCGCATGAAAACACTTCACGTAACTTTATTTAAATAGGGAACTCGTGGAAGACCTTGGTAGCTTCTATCGTGAGCTTTTTTGGAGCTATATGACATGTGGGAGAGTATGTGCTCCGTTTGCGTGACAGAGTGCACGGACAAAGACCAGACGGGGATATATTAACTCGACTAAAGTGAGGTAAGAACATATCTCAGTATGTAAAAACGGTGGCCTATTCCTTTAAGGCCCAATCTCAATTCTGAGGTGAGGGGTGGGGTGAGGGCCACATAACCCTTCAAGCGAGGGTTTTTCTGATGAACACTACAGACAAAGGGGTAGGAGGAATTTGACAAAACACGGAAATAAGTTGCAAAACGAATTCACGAACATCATCACTAAGCACTCTTACCACATTTATAAAGTTGCAGAACGCTTCATTCATGACTTTATTCGCTTTGTGCAACAATTAGAACAGTCTATTGCGTTAAACGTGTCAGTTCTACGTTTTCGTTTTGCTGCTGCAAATGCTCCGTTTACGTATTTGCGCTGTATTGGCAGACTTTTGCAATTTCTTTTCAAACTTTCGATACGTCGCTATGCCATGCCACATGGGGTTCATCGCTGCTGCACCCGCTGTCTCCCTGCTGTCTGTCTCCCCGTGCCGCTGTGCTCTGAGCCTGGGTCCGAGGCTGTCTGTCCCTGGTCATAGCGCACCTCGGCAGCCTCCGTTCAGGCCCGGGGCTCAGAGCGGAGGCTGCGGGTGCCTGTCCCCGCCCTGAGCGCACTGCGAGCGGGTCTACCTCTGCTCATCCCCACTGAGTGCGCTACACCAGCGGAGCGGCTGATCTTTCGCAGCTCTGGCCGCAGCCACAGCGACCCGCGGTAGAATCCGCAACACACGGACGGGGGAAGAAGCATGTAGCGCCGGATGAAGCAGAAACAGATGAAAATCTGTTAATAAAGCAGAGCAGCCAGTGCCCATTGGGTAAAACCCACTCATTATCGCCTCATGTTTAGGAAAGTCTCATTCATAAGTCACTTTGCATTGCCTTTTATGGTAAAATGGAGGCGGGCAGAGGGTGTGCTGTGAGGTCCGCAGCTTTCTGCTCAAGGTGTAATCAGCGAAGGAAAGATTGCGCTCAGGTGTGCGTACCGGCGCATACGCAGGGTTTTATAGATCGGAAACAAACTTTGCGTACAGAATTTTGCGTTACTTTCCTACGCACTTTCAAAGTCAGAGTCTCACGCACAGTTTGATAAATGAGGCCCCTGAACTGTTATAAATAAAGATTAAGGCCCGTCTACACGTAGCACGGTGTGACAAAGTGGATTTGTCCCATTATTTATTTTGGTAATTTTGCTTTGTTTCATTTGCAGTATCCATTAGCTAACCATAACTATCAAATTCATTTTGTTTATTCATTTACTCAGCATACACATTTACCTGTACCACCTGGTGGGAACAAAGGGGAGGTGTGGTCTCTGTCGGCCATTTTGTATGTGACATTTGAGTCACTGAGAAGTTTGAGAAATAAATGTCTGGTAAGAGCTATATTTGTCGAGTCTGCCTGCCCATTTTGACCCCTCGTGGCCAGCTTCCTCACACAGAAACTGAAGATATTTTCCTACAATCTGGCCTACACAAAACCGGAGTGTGATTGTGCATTGGCACAATCACAGCAGACAGCATGGAGAGTGACAGTGACACCAGCTTTGCGACACAGCAGTCATACGTGGTGGAGGATTGCTCTCCACCTTCTTCCCCAGAGGTGGAGGTCGAAGAAGGTTGAGGAAGTGACTGTGGAGGAGGCTCGCGGACCTCAACCATACATGTTTGAGCCGCAGTTTCTAAGTGGTAAATTGATGTTGGCATTCTAGCAACATTGTTTCATTTACAGCAACAACCACTGTAGGATTATAAGCTACAGACGTAATATAGGCTACTCTGTATCAACAGGTGTTCCTGTGGTCATTGACGTCATTGTCACCGATTGAGAATGTGTGCTGCAGAGAGACCCCTAAGGTATAACAAATGGCCCAAACATAAAATACATGATATCACCACATTAAATTTAATGCTCAGAGATGAAGTAATATGCACACCGACTCGATCACCACAATCTCAGCATGCTAACAACGAACAGTTGGCAAATTGGTCATAGGTAATGCACAGATGTCGTCAGTACAACGTCTCCTGTATTACTGAGCACCCGGGCTTTGAGCCCACATGCGCTGGAGGAGCCCATGCAGAACAGGTCAGTTAAAGGAAAACAATCTATTGACTATTACTGTGATGACACATGCACCACTTATCTTTCAGCTGTTACAGGCACCTGGCTTATAGAAACGTGGTCAGGTGGTGTTGGGGATACCTGGGACAGCACGTCCGAGTTGTTATTCCCACATGTGCTGTCTCCCACATAAGGCAGGAGTTCGAAGAGAATGGACCATACATAGGGTTCCTCCCTCTCCTCGACTTCGGGCATGAATAATTTTATTTTTCTATGTACAAATTTTACTTTTTTTATAGTAAAAAAAAATCCTTATTTATGAATGCATTTGCAGTTGTCAAAGTTATTGCCAATGATAATATTCAACACAGACAACAATCACAATTTATTTGATTTGACACATTCAATTTCATGATCCATAGACAGTTTCATGCTCATAGATGAACTTTTGTAAATTACAACCACATATCAATGATCCCACCCTCTTTACAGACATCGTTTTCCTCAAAACAACTGTATACATACATCTTATACATATGACTATCATATAGTTGGCTGTATCACATTCATTGTAATGAAACAGAAATATAGACTCAAAAAGTAATAAGCAAAATAAGCATTTGTTTTGTTCATAACATTTATAACAGAAACACTAAACTAATGGTCATAACAGAAAGACTAAATGACACTCAAAATATGTCATACATGGTGGATAACCCAATTATCAGCCTATCATACCTAGGAGCTCACACGTACAATTGCTCAAATCAGGCAAGAAAACCTAGAAACCAGAATACGTTTTTGGTGCATGTTCATAAATACTAACATAACACACAACTGACTATTCAAATGTTTTAAGATATGGCACATATATCAAATGTCTACATATATCAAAATAAATCTAACATCTACTTAGATAACAATGCAAATAGGTTGTGTTCATTTTAAAGTTGTACATAAAATAGTGAGTAGTAAAGTCAGATACACACAATACCTACTTGGCTTTAGCCACTGCCTTTCCTTTTCACCATCCAGAGGTTCGTGCTGGCAGTGAAGGAAGAGGTGATTTTCATGTCTGTGGATGTCCTGTACATGAATGGCCACTTTATCTGAGGAGGAGGAGGTGGAATCAGACCAATATAGATGATTGACAACACTTTTCCTCCACGGGCCCATCTTCTGTTCTCTTTTTCTTCCCCAGCTCATCCATTTTTTTTCCCAATTCCTGGGGATCAAATTTGGATATTGGATATAAAGTAACAACAACATAAAACATCATGTCACAAAAATATACCCTTTCCATGTGCCAAGGTCGAAGTAGTGGATGATGTCCTGCCTCTGCTCTCTTAGAAACCTTTGAACCCCAGTATGTCTGTCTGTCACCACCGCCTCCTCCATCTTTAGACCCCTTTCCTCAAGTATGGTCAGGCTCCGGATAAATCCCTCTTTTTCCATGCGGACACTATTTCCAACTTCATTGCTCTGCCAAAACAAAATGCTTTATTACACCAAGCTGCAAATTCATAATACATTTAGTGTAGGATATTTTGCCTGGACTAGTTGGATATCAATGACTTTGTAACTTTTTACATCCATCATGGTGTAACTCCCATATTTTTCTGAATGTCCTACAATAAAGAAAATTACACAATAGGCAATAACAGACACATGGTTTTATTGAATTACTTACAGGGTGAAACCGCACGCATATCTCCTCCAAGAGTCACCACCCCACCAGCAATAGCTTTCACAATGAGGTCTTCCTGCTCCAGCTTCCACTGCTAGCTCACGGTTGGGATGGAGAGCCTGGCCTGTTGCTTGTGAAAGCATTGCTCAGACAGCCCCTGTATGTTCAAGGCCTCCATGAACTATAAAATGTGAACAATACAATCAACTGACCTATACAAATACGATCTCAGTCAGGCGCAACCAAACAACATAAGCACACGCTGCATCGCCAGAATCACAACACAACAGGACTAACCCGGCACTTTTCCGTGGAAGTAAACACCGATATGCGGCACTCGTGAACAGGAGTTATTTCACGTTTACGCTGTTTAACCTGAAGCTAGCTAGCTAGCTCAACGAGCTCAACTGTTTATGGAAACAGCTGCGGTGGAGTCTCTTACACCTTGGCCCCACGAACTGAAACTTTTATGTTTGACTTTACTAATCCAGCCAATATGCTTAAATGCAGGATCATTTTATGTACGCCTGAAAATTATAAATTGTTTTCAATCGAAATGTAAAGCTCATATTTTATTAACAGTAGCTAACCTAGCTGCTTACTCTCCTCTACTTCCCATTTATCAAATTTCATTTGTTTTGGCCAAAAACGTTGAAGTTAACCACAAAATCCATCTCATACGTTCCTGTCAGTCACTAATTACGCATTTATCTGATTCAGCTGTGTCATGCGTTGCTATGGCGATGCCCACAGCGGAGTGATATCCCAGTGATTTAACTACCGGACTACGTGTGCGGTTATACGAAAATACTGCACGCTTGTTAGCACCCACCAGCCAATCAGAATCAAGTATTCACCCTGACCATGGTATAAAGTTATTTACCTACTGTCCACTGGAGTGGCACTGCCATCCAGATGGAAGCTCGGATCAAAGACACCTCACACCTTCGTCTTTTGGGAGGTGGAGGGCTTGCCCTGGGACTCTCTTGGGGAGGGATTTCCGATGTCCCAGTGTCACAAGCTACACTCCGGTGAGGGGCTCTAGCCTGGATGGCTGTGTTACAACCAATAATACACAAGAAAGGTCAATACTACACAAATTTGTCGTTACACCACCGTGTAATCAATTAGGGGAAAAAAGTAAATTCAAGGAGGATAAATAACATGCTAAAAAAATAAATCACCTTTGCTTCTACGTGTAGGTTTCAAATTGGCCTGTATGCACACATGCCTTTTCAGCACATTGGTCTGACAGCCAGTTTCACGTGTCGCTTTGGGCTGAAAACAAAGCTACAGTTAATCATAACGCACACGTCTACAGTATAAAATTGCACTGTTGACATATTCTAGTATGACCGAAATGTATGTGTGTCCCATTACATAGCTGAGGCTTGCGTGCAATTGGGGATGTCTTTGATAACTGCACATGTTATCAAACAATATCCATACAATCCAGAACCAGTAAATTAGCTGCAGTATGCTGTCCTACATGAAGTCACAGCGTAGCGGTTGCATAGTTTAGCAGGAGTTTTAGCATATAAACAAATCTGCACTTGAAAACCTGCATATGTTTATTGTGCACACTCACCACCAAATGACAAATGGCACCTCCGCCATGGCTGGGCTGCAGTTTCAGGGCCGATGACCCTGGTTGTTGAAGAGCCAGGGTGGGGACTGCCTCGCTCTTCAATCAGAGTTGTGTGGTGAAGCCACGTTCAACCTCAAAGAAGTTGGAGTAGGAATCCCGCGTGAAATGTAGATTTCAAACTGCAGCACGAAACGGGAGTTTGCCATTTTCGCCCAAGCCAATTGTGCAGAGCCACTGGCGCCTGAAGCCTAAATCTACTGGGAAACCATGTAACCCAGCAGGACTCTGGCAACCGACCACAGCACACTTCCTCCGGCTCCTTCCCATCCTATACAGTACGAAACACTACAATCCCAAAACAATATACAATCCTATGATACAACTAATGCTAAATGGCTTACTACAAGCTCTAATACTAACAAAAACGCTATGACTTAAGAAAATCCTATGGAACTACAAGACTATGTCATCAAATATGCCGACGATACGACCATCATTGGGCTGATCAGTTCAAATGATGAGTCTCATTATCGTGAGGAGGTGGAGAATGTTGTTCAGTGGAGTAGAGAAAACAACCTACTTTTGAACACTTCAAAAACATGTGAACTTGTTATTGATTTTTGTCACAATAGGAATCAGTTGCCTATTACTATCCAAGATTCTGATGTGCAGATTGTTGAGAAATGTACATTCTTGGGTGTGATCTTTCTCATGACTTGAACTGGAGCTCACATACGATGAACTGTGCTAAGAAAGCGAGACAGCGCCTCTTCTTTTTACGCAGGCTTCGAGAGTTTACCCAAAATACTAGGATTCTTCTGAACTTTTATTATTGTGTAATTGAGAGTGTCCTGACCAGTTGTATTACTGTGTGGTTTGGTAATCTCACTCTGAAAGAGAAGAAGGCTTTGAACAAAGTGGTTCGCTCAGCCAGCAGGACCATTGGCTGCACTTTGCCGCTCCTGGAGGCCACATATAAAGCTCGACTACTGAATCGAGCTTTAAAACTAGCAAATGATGCCTCAGGCCACCCTGCTAAAGCCTTTTTTGAGATGCTTCCTTCAGGGAGAAGGTATCGCTCCATCATATGTTCTACTGATCGACATATGAACAGTTTCTTTCCTCAAGCTGTGATCACTTTAAACAAGGCACTTTAAACCGGCACTTCTATTATATTTATGGGTGTGGACTTTTATTGTACAATGTTTTGCCCTTAGGCTTTTAATGTGGCATTGTCTGTTTGTTCTGTTTTTTATATTGTGTCTTTTTACTTGTTTTACATATTGCACTTTGAGCTCTTTGCACATTTTTTTCCAATGTGGTTTTTCAAACTGCAAATGGCCAATAAATGAATCTGAATCTGACTACAACAACAAAAATCCTACCAACAAACTACAATGAATCTAACTGAATACTAATCTAATATCCGCAAACCTGATGATTCCCATCAAAATTGTCGTACGCTCTATTCCAAACTCCAACTCGCTACGAAGATTACGTAGGAGGGACTTGGTTATGTACCACAGGTATGGGGGCAGGACCATTGGCAATACCTGATGACGATGTGTGGAGCTGGTGCGGCTTATGACATTCTATGGAGGCCGTGGACACGTCTCCAGTCAATCAGGAAATTCAAATTTAGTAGCAGAGTTTACCCTGAAGAGGGCGCAACCCATTCGTTTTTTAGGCCAAAGTTAGGATTTAACACATGTTTGCACTATAATGTCAGAATAATGTCAAGGACCAGTAGACAACACTATGTCAGTAAGGAGGGGGCGGATTCATGTTTTGGGCCAGAATTATGGTGAGAGCTGGTCAACCCCTTTAGGCCCTTTTAGGCTCCCTGAAGGTGTGGAAATGACCTTTGAAAAATATGTGGTTTCTGACTGACCACTGTCTTCTATGCTACAAAAAGAAGAGCCGTGCTTTCCCGAACAAAATCATCTTCATGCATGACAACGCACCATGTCCTGCTGTAAAGAATACCTCTGCATCACTGGCTGCTATGGGCATAAAAGGAGAGAAACTCATGATGTGGACCCCCTCCTCCCCTGACCTCAACCCTGTTGAGAACCTTTGGAGCCTCAACAAAAAAAACTTCTATGAGGGTGGGAGGCAGTTTTCATCCAAACGGCAGCTCTGGGAGGCTATTCTGACATCCTGCAAAGAAATCCAAGCAGAAACTCTACAAAAACTCACAAGTTTAATGGATATAAGAATTTTTAAGCCGCTATCACACAAGGGCTCCTATGGTAAAATATAACTTGACCTGTTAATATTTTTTTGATTGAAATAGCTTTTGATTTCAGTAAATATGACCTCCTAATGCTACAAATTCAACAAATGACCATTTTCAGTCAATTACAAGCTTTAAAATGTATTGAAACGAGTTGCATAATAATTTGGAACAGTGGATTTTGAGGTTTTTACTATATTTATTTTTGAAAAAAATACTGTTATCACTAGGAAATGTTTTCCACCACATTTAAATGATCCTTTACCAGTTAAAGACTTGAAAATTATGCTGACTCTCATTTGAATTGACAATTTAGAAAATCTTTTGCATAATAATTTGGAACGCAGTGTAGTTTGGAAAATGTTTATTTACAGACCCCCAAACGCCGGGCTCGTATGGATGATACACTGGATTGATAAAATATCTTTGCGTTTGGTCCTCAGCTTGACTTCGTATGGACAGGGCCTTATTTAGGAATCTTTTACAGGTGGAGCAGGAGGAACCAGGCAGGCAGGTGAGTAGACAAGATGGCAGGCAGGCAAAATGGCTGCTGGCACCTGAGCACAAAAATATTGACTTAACCCTTAATGACAGGCCTATTCATACTCCACAAGACGCGAGAACTTTGTTCTTGTTCTTGAGGCAAAAAGAACGAGAACAAAGTTCGTCTGGGCTCTGACATTTCATACTCCACAAGACGTTTTTCCACATCCAAAACAAACAAGGAATGGCCGAAATAAAACGAGCTATTTGACTTCAAACTATTATAAAATGTATCAGTCACGATATTGCAAACATTTTGAAGATTGACTTCATGTTTAGCCACATCTCCCGCTGGTTTATTATGTTAGAAAACGTTAACGTTGAAAGCTTACCTCCGTGTCACTCGGTAAAACCATGTTGTTTGACGTCTGAGTAGCTCAGTACAGGCGTTGTCCATCCAAGAACCTTCACTGAACATGTTGGTGACGTTTCCCGGTGTTTGACGAAAGGGTCTATGATGTACAAGCCTGGTCTCCCTCCGTCCACGAGCCTGAACCACTTTTTTCTTTATTACTCACTTCTTTCACGCAGGTAGCGCCAGGCTCTTCTGTTTCCTCTTCGTCCTCGCCCAAAACGTCCGCGTGTTTCTCCTCAGGACTTTTTTGCCTTTTACGTGTCCTTGTAATCCTTCAACGAAGTAATTTACTGCCGCGAGCGGTGCCGCAAAACTATCCATGTATCCATGTTTCCGCACCGGTGTTTGGACGTAAACATTGGATTCTCGCTTCCGCCAAAATAACTCCGCCCACAAAAAATCCAGCTAATCACAGCCAGAGTTCTCGCAGCCTTGCCGAACAAAGTTCTGCTGGGCCGAAGCGTCAACCAGAGCTGCCGAACAGGAGCTGCGAGAACAAAATGACGTCACTTTGTTCTTGAACAAAGTTCTTGCGTCTTGTGGAGTATGAATAGGCCTTAATGACGCCTTTAAAAAACTTGCGTTAAGGGAGCTTCGACACAAAAATGTGCTTGCAACTTTAGAAGGCTATAAAATATGAAGGATTGATGTTTTTTAAAACTTTTATTTTTAACTCTCCTCTTTTGACTCATATAAAAGAAATATTACTTTTTACATTTAACCCTTTCATTGCCAACTGTCCAACTCAAAGTCACTGTAGTGTATGTCCAAAAAGCAACAAAAATGTGTTATTTTTAAAAATTTTATTGCAAAATTGGAAATTTCAGTTCTGGGTGATGTGGCCAGACGTCAGTGAAATATGACCCGAAGGATTTGTTTCGAAGTTAAAATTTGTATATGTAGCGTCAATTTTAGTAAAACACTAGCGTTAAGGGAGCTTCGACACAAAAATGTGCTTGCAACTTTAGAAGGCTATAAAAATATGAAGGATTGATGTTTTTTAAAACTTTGTTTTATTTTGAAGGTCTGACCCTCCTCTTTTCATACATATGAAAACATATTACTTTAAAAAAAATTTAACCCCTTAAATGCCAACTGTCTGACTCAAAGTCACTGTAGTGTATGTCCAAAAAGCACAAAAAATGTGTTATTTTTAAAAAAAATTATGCAAAATTGGAAATTTCAGTTCTGGGTGATGTGGCTAGATGTCAGTGAAATATGACCCGAAGGATTTGTTTCTAAGTTAAAATTCTTATATGTAGCGGCAAACATTGGTGTTGTGGATCCTTATGCACATTGAATTCCATTGAAATCACTATATTTCAACCTGTTGTCATAAACAGTATAAAACAGGAAATATCTTATTTCTTTATCCTTCTGGCATCAAAATTGTCCAGAAATATTTTCTTCCCCCTAAATCAGGTATTTCACCATATTTGGCTCATACAAGGGGCATTAGAGGAGATGTGGATGAAACAACAATAAGAGCATATGTTGGGCTTTTAATATTGGCAGGAGTATTTCGGTCCCGCAGTGAAGCAACACGCAGCCTGTGGGATGCAGAAACCGGGCGTGAGATTTTCCGAGCCACCATGTGCGTCAAAACGTTTGAGTTGCTCAGTGCAGTCCTCCGTTTTGATGACCGCCTCTCCAGGCCACGGCGCAGGAGAGACGACAAGCTGGCTGCTGTTCGGGAAATGTGGGACCTGTGGACTGCGCAGCTGCCATTGATGTTCAATCCCTCCAACAATGTCTGTGTCGATGAGCAACTTGTGCCTTTCCGGGGGCGCTGTGAGTTCCGGCAATACCTCCCAAAGAAGCCAGGCCGCTATGGATTAAAAATGTGGGTCACTTGTGATGTGCCAACGTCATACTCATGGAAGGTATCTGTTTACACTGGACGCACACCTGGTGAGCCAGCGGAACGCAACCAAGGACAGAGGGTCGTTTTGGAGATGACAGACGGGCTGAAGGGAGCGACTGTGACCTGCGACAACTTTTTCACATCCTTCAGTCTTGGGGAAGAGCTGCTCAAGAGAAAGATCTCTATGGTGGGTACCCTGCGCAAAAATAGAGGAGAGATTCCAGCCCAGATCCTGACAACAACACGCAGAGAGAACCTTTCTTCCATTTTTTGCATTCACTTCAACCCACACCCTCGTCTCTTACATTCCAAAGCGAGGCAAAAATGTTGTTCTGCTTAGCACTAAACATCGTACGCCTGAAGTCAGCGACACTGAGAAAAAGAAGCCTCAGATGATCCTGGATTACAATAGCTGCAAAGGAGCGGTGGACAAGATGGATGAGGTAAGGTTGTACACACATACAGCTCAAACAATTATACAGATTATTTCATGATGAGGCTTATCCTTTATTTTGCAGATGGTTGCTTCATACAGCTGCCACCGAAGGAGCAGACGCTGGCCAATGACCATCTTCCACAATATCATAGACATCAGTGAAACAAATCCTTCGGGTTATATTTCACTGACGTCTGGCCACATCACCCAGAACTGAATAACATATCTTTTGTGCTTTTTGGACACACACTACAGTGACTTTGAGTTGGACAGTTGGCAATGAAAGGGTTAAAAAATGTAAAAAAGTAATATTTATTTTATATGAGTCAAAAGAGGAGAGTTAGACCTTCAAAATAAAAATAAAAGTTTTAAAAAACATCAATCCTGCAAGCACATTTTTGTGTCGAAGCTCCCTTAACGTGAGTATTTTTTTTATGAGTGTTTACAATGGGGTAAAAATCCAAATGACATCAAATTATTTTAGATCACCAAAAAATACACCCCCTGGGGAAATTTGACCCATTTGGCTTTAAAAATGTAGGAGTTATGCAAAAAATAAAAATCCAAAAGCACAAAAATATGCTTGGGTGTAATTAAGGGTTAACAATGACTGAGCCAAGCGTTACTAACTGGGTTAGTTGAGACAATGAACTGGCGAGGAGTGGCTGAAGAACCAGGCTTCTTATACTGCAGGTTAACGAGATCTAGATGAGTATCAGGTGTGCCAGCAGCCAAGCCACGCCCAGGTAGGAGGACACACAGAGACACACAGATTGAGGCTAAGATATTTAATATCACCAAGTAATTAAGGCCTAGTCCACACGTAGCAGGGCATTTATAAATCCGCCCTCCGCCTAGAAAAAAAAATGTAGTCCACACAGCCTCGTTTGTAGAAAAAAACGGCATGCACACTTAACCGTGTATATGCGTTTTTTCATCATAAATTGTTCAAATTGCTCCACATGTTTCTGCACAGCACATACATTATTTGTATGCACTGTAGTCCCAAATTCACCGTTATATCTTTACAGACCTGCCTAACAATTGTGAGACATATACAAAGGCATTTGCCATTTTTTGTAATCTTCCGTCAGATTAATAGACGAGTACAGCGAGTAACTTTCTTGGCCAGACTGATCGCTGACAGACTGACCTGGCACGTAATAACTCCAAACACGGCAGCAGGGAGGACTGTGGCATTGATCTCACCGTTTTCTCCGGGAGGACAACTTTATCTCAAAGTTCTCCTGCAGAAGCGCGTCCCGGTGTTACGCCGCAAACTGCATGACTGCCGAGAAATGCACCCCCGCTATTATGTGTTCGAGGAACATGTCAGATGTGGGACGGTTATTTGGCGTAAAATAACTGACTGTAAAGTGCTACTTCACCTGCGCGCTTTGACATGAAGCAGTACTTGAGCTTTGGAGGCCATGCACACAGCACGCTGGCAGTGACGAGGTCGAATACTCCGGTTATTGATGTCCACACTCAAACGCTTACCTGGAGAATTCCCTAATCTTCACTTTGGCCGGAGTTTTCAGAAACCTTCGTTTTTATAGAGTTTTGTGTGGATGATAGGCCAGATCGTGGGAAAATATCTTCGGTTTGTGAGATACCCTGCTACGTGTAGACGGGGCCTAAGAGTCCGGGGCCAATGTCAAAGTTGTTTGTCCAGGACCAATGTTACAGCCAGGCAAACGGGTCAGTTGTGCCTTGTAATGTCATTGACAGTGCGACTGAAAAATTCAAGCCAGTCGCGAAAAAAAAAAAGAAGCATTTTATGCCCTGCCGAAGAACTAGGACACGCCGTGTTTTGGATTCTCTTCTCACCAAACACTATTTTATGTTTATTTTTTTTTATTTTATTGTTTATTTCCAAAACTTTACTCTATGATTCTAGTCTTTTACTTTCTAGACGAGAGTATATGTGTGAATGAGCAAGTAGGCTAAAGGCCAACGCACGCCAGAACACGTCACGGCACTTCAGAGGCTTCTCAAACCATGCAGGGCTTTAAACACGTGATTTATACATTTGTCAGAAATAAAAGAAGACACGTATGTCCGTGTTGCAGGAGACAGAAAAAAAGTGGCTCTTTTCTGCAGGTTAATAGTGAGTTGGCGATAGACACAAGTTTAACATGTCTCCGTGGCTTCTCTCATCCCTCCAAACAAAGTTTACGCCGGTCTCTCTGTCTGTCACTGACCAGACCCGCCTCTGTGCCTCTGCAGGAGGTTAAAGGCCTGGTACGCATCAATTTGTCTAAGCTCAGGTAAGACCAAATCTAAAAAAACAATGGCCTATTCCTTTAATATGGCTTATGGGCACACTATTTTACTACTTTTATGCAAACATTTAATTCACAGATGCCACTTCTTTAAAGGGGCTAGTCATTTTATACTCACTACTGCCACCTCTGGTCTTATGCGTAACTGCACCTTCTATATTAAGCTCGTGCATGACGGCACTTCGGACCCGAATTAACAACTTTCTCAGTGACAGTGCAGGATTTTAGAGGCAGTTGTGGTGAACTACACAACTTTTAAGCCCGATTTCGCTCTAATTCTCGTGTCTAGTTGTAGACAGTTGCACGGAGTCGGGTCGCATAGTGTGGGGGGTCACAAAGACGCGACTAAACTCCAGTCGTAGGATATCAATGATTTTTAAGCACGGGAGAAATGTGGGTGATTTTACCGTCCCACAGAAAGCAGCGGCCAATGACAGACTGATGTAAAGCCAGAAAAAACACCGCAGCGCCTCCTTTTTTTTTCACTTCTCTGTTAAAACAGCGGCACAAACAACTCAATTCATGGCCACAGCCCCACACGAAACAGCACTTTATACTTTATACCACCCGCTTTATACCACCAAAGGTTCACGACAACCACCTTTTCAAGCTACATTTCAACCGCGAACAGAGTTTAGCGGCACTTACTGAGTTTGGAGACGAACTGTTCAGCTTCACCCCGCCGCTAACGGCGGCTAGCCTCTCTCCGCTTTCTCTGCTGAAATACGTCCCGCTTCTTCGTGTTGCCGACTTTTATCTCCATTTGACAGAACTATAGCCAAGTGTAAGGCTTCATAGTTGCAGTAGCCTAGCGCTGCGGTGTTGTGACATTGTTGACACCGTTGACCAATCTGGACCCGCACACGTTTTCCCACGCTTACAAACGCAGGCCTATCTTTGCGGATTTTGGGGTCAGTTTTCGAAGCCGGAGGAGAAATGAAGCCGTAGAGAGGACAGACGCGCAGTGTTATAAAACATCAGCTGTTCAGAATCGTGTAGTGTGTTCGCTCTTACGATTCTCAGTTGTTATGTTCCCAGACGTTCTATAATCGCACTGAATCCAGTCGTGTAGTGTGGACCCCCCATTCTATATAAAATCGTTTACGACTAGAAAAGTCGTGTAGAGTGTGCTGACCTTAAGACATGGCTGGAACATGTAGGGGGATGAAAATACTTTTTCAACATTTTTAAACTCCGTATAGTCCTTTTTAAAAATAAGCCCACATTAACACACTGGAAGAATGAGCTGAAACCTTTTGTCTACAACTAGGCAAGGCAAGGCAAGGCAAGTTTATTTGTAGAGCACAATTCATACACAAGGCAATTGAAAGTGCTTCACAGTTGAAAACAAATAGAATCAATAAAAACATCAACATAAAATTAATCAATTACAGTAAAAGGCGAGAGTGCAGATAAAATACTTTCAGTCATATGCATTGGTAAAAAGAACTGTTTTCAGCCTGGATTTGAACATTGTCAGAGTTGAGGCTTGTCTCACATCCTCGTGAAGACTGTTCCAGATTTTAGCTGCATGAAACTGAAACGCAGCCTCACTGTGTTTATTATTGACTCTGGGAACCACCAGGAGACCCCTCCCTGAAGTTCTCAGGGCCCGAGATGGTTCATACGGCTGTAACATGTCAGAGATGTACTTTGGAGCTAAACCATGAAAAGACTTGTAGACAAGCAGAGCTGTTTTAAAGTTTATTCTCTGAGTGACAGGAAGCCAGTGCAGAGACCGGAGCACTGGACTAATATGGTCGTATTTCATGGTTCTTGTCAGGACTCGAGCAGCAACGTTCTGGATGTACTGTAGCTGTCTGATAGCTCGTTTAGAGAGGCCAGTGAGCAGGCCATTACAGTAGTCTAACCTGCTGGAGACAAATGCATGGATAAGTCTCTCTAAGTCTGGTTTTGACACTATATACTAACTAATTGAACAAAACAATGCAAATGTTCTTGAGAGTTTTCTTATAGATGTTGGTTTACTTCATTGTTTTTATAATGCTTATCATGCTTGCCCCAGCCTTGAAAAGCAGCAGTTTTATATCAATATATTAAAACTATGGAATCGATTTTCGCCCGTCCATACACGATCATATTTGTCTCATTAAATCAGTGAGCTTCCTCTGACCTGCCAGTCATCTCACTCACCGTGCAAACTGTGCCCCGCCCATTCACTCGCAATTACACATGCAAACACGGCTGGACAGTCAAAAAAACAGCTCTTTTCCAAAGTCAATGAATGGTTCCAACAACTTCATCAGGTTGACAGCATGAGGTGAATGGTTACACATCAGAACTTTGACTTATTTGTTGCCTGCAGTAAATAAAGGACTAATAACAGAGTCACGTAACCAGCAAATCCTCACCCAAGCAGAGCAGAGTGTGTGTGTGAATGAAATGCTCTGTAAAGAAGGTTTCTTCTCACAGCTCACAGCAGAAAGGTCAGGGACGAGCTCACTGCGGAAAATGGACTAAAAGAGAGGATTCAGGCATGTGCAGATTGAGAAAAGCACTTACCTAGACATGTGTGGCCTTTCAGTGGCTTTTTCGACAGGGCTGCAGATACTGAAGAAATTCAAGGGCAGGGAACAGGGATAAGTCATAGAAAATGGAGAGGCTCAGACTCTTTCTGTCATATGACCCATTCCCTGTAAATAAAAGATAAGAAACACGCACACAAGATGAGTATATAACAAGCGGTGATTATATCTAACGGCATGTAAAGATGAAGGCGCTGGATACACAATGATTGATGATTAATTCCAGCCTGATT
Source organism: Gobius niger (assembly GCF_951799975.1). NCBI lineage: Eukaryota > Metazoa > Chordata > Actinopteri > Gobiiformes > Gobiidae > Gobius > Gobius niger. The sequence continues at coordinate 6,340,265 of NC_136858.1, read as the reverse complement.
AGACAGAGCATCACAACAGTATTAACATTACTCGTGGTACTACCTGGTGCTTATCACTCCGAGAAGTTAACTCTGAAGTGCTGCCGGAACACGTTTCTAGTGCTGACAGACACTCTGGCACATCCCAATTGTTCTTGTGAGTTAATTAGATGTGCTATATTTAGAAACACAACAGCAAACTCCCTCTGTTTTTCTCTCACTAACACTCCGTTTACAGTGTGGGTGTGTGGTGTAAAAGGATACATGTAGGCTGTGAGCTCTTCAGTCAATACACTTACCCTAACCCTAAACCTAACCCTAAGGCGGCAGGCAATAGGCTAAATGACTGCGCAAGAAGTCAGATTTACAGATTTGTAAACCATATTCTTTCATTGTGTTACATCCTCTTTGCTCTAGGGGGTGCAAGAAGGAACACAGGAGATGGAAATAACTAAAACTGCAGATTTATTTTAACAAAATAAGTACTAATGAAATATAAATTAGGAAAACAAACAAGAAATAACTGGAGGAATGACCAAAAACAGATTACTAAACTTTGCTCCTAAATAATAGTTAAAATAAGGAACTAATGCACAAAGCAAGTGTCGCAAACGAAAATTACAAGGCTACCCATTTTTGGGACAACAGACACGAGACACAACGAACAGTTTGGTGGACTGGGTCCCACTGATCCCAGCCGCCTCGCGCAGCGAAACTGTCCGTGTTTAAAAGGTGTGGTGGTTCGGGTGGAGATATATTTATAGATATTTAAGATATATTTATTCAGTAGATAACGTTTCGGCAGGGCCTTCTTCACATGTCTATTTATTTTTTGCACCAAATATTAATTTGTTACTATTAATTTATTTTTGAACAACTTTATGTAACAATTACAAAAAGTGACAATGCTGCAGAAGAAGGCACAAACAAATGTTCTGATTTACTTCTCAATGTGCTCATCATTTTGCATATGAGCAAACAGTAATATCTTCTTTTAGCCAGGTCTGTGTATATTTCATACCTGAGAGTTTCGGCTACAACTGTGGCCTTCCTCGGCGGTATCACGTGGTGTTGCTGTGACATGTCTGGTTAGCTGATTTAAATAGTTTTTTTCTGCTTGTATTAACTGTTTGAATCTTCTGACTAGCTACTGTGTAACCAGTTTGGCAGTTTGCTTTGGATCATTGTCCATTTGGAAAACCCATCTACGGCCAAGCTGTAACTTCCTGGGTGATGTCTTGAGATGTTGCTCCAATTTTCCACAGTGTTCTTTCTTCATGATGTCATCTATTTTTGGAAGTGCATCAGTCCCTCCCACAGCAAAACAGCCCCACAGCATGATGCTGCCACCCCTGTATTTAAGTTAGGATGGTGTTCTCAGGTTTTTTCCTCCAAAGTGACCATGGTCATTATGGCCTAACAGTTATTTTTTTTGTCAGACCACAGGATATGTCTCCAAAAAATAAAGTCTTATGCCTCTCTGCCTTGTGTGCATTTGTAAACTCCAATCTGGCTTTTGTTGCGCTTTTTCCTGGCAGAGTACCTTCTCAGCCCATGTTGGTACAGTACTTGTTTCAGTAATGACACAGCCCGTGTGAGCTGGAAACTTAGGTGTTCACTGAGGAAGCCTTTTGGATGACAGGCAAAACGTCCGATGCCTTCAACTACAGACTACAGATGATAACTCAACCAAATCCAAATGTGGTCGAACTAATAGATACTTGCATTTTATTGTCAAACTCTGTGTAGTAGGTGATGTCCGCGGGAAGTCTGATTACAGATAGGCAGGTGGATACCATTGGGTGCTCCAAGCCAGAGTTTTTCAGGGGAAACACATTTGATAACATGACCACAAAAAAAGTCACTAGCATATTACACGCACACCCAAAACAGAACAGTCACATTACTGTCTTTTTCAGATTAGATGACAAAGAGATGGTACAAGAAAATAATTAACAAACTCACATCAATTTAGAATTAATATCAACCATATACTGGGGAGCTATGGCCCGAAGCTAAAGTACAGGCTGCTACAATACCATGTTAAAGAAAAAAAACAGTTTCTATAAAAAGCATACCGCAGTCGATGTACTGTAGGGTTGTGCCGATGGACGATATCATCGTCCATCGGCGATGGATGAGCAACATCACGATGGAGAGCCACCATCGTGATGCCACGCCCCCTCCCGTCAAAAACACGCACTGGTCTTCTGTAGGCCTTGTAAACCTACAAACTGTGCAGGGATTGCACTGTAAATTAATTCACGGATGTAACTATTATGCACGCTAGTGTCAGTACCTGCCAGAAGCTACGATGTGTTGGCCGTAATTATTAACGTAAAGACGCAGCGCTGCTGTTTCTGACACGCGGAGCTCTCTCTCTCTCTCTCTCTCTGCAGCTCAGAGTTTAACACCGCGTGGTTTTGCTTTGCTTTGCTGCGTATTGAAACTTAAACCGTTTTAAAATAACGAGAATAGCTCTCACATCGGAGCTAGCTGAGCGCGCGGACTATTTTCACGAAGGACCGAGAGAGGAAAGAGAGAGGAGAGAGAAAGGCGCGGTGCAGCAGGAGTTAAGAGGTTACGGACCGGGCGGCGCGTGGAGCGGCTTCAAAAACGTAGGCTACGACGCAAACTTCTAAATATTGTCCCGTTCACCCACTGTTTCTTAAACATTGCGTTAAAACTGAGCAAATGCAAGTAATGAGCTCCGATTTACATTTGTACTAGTGGAGAAGAGCCTTGGAGTTCACGCTCTGAATACGTCGTTCTCCTCTCAGACTTTACGCACGAGTTTTAACACATTTCTTTTGCAAAAGTCGTGTTCCGTGACTCTGTTCAGATCATGTTTAGTTTAGATCCATTTATCCTGCAATCTCACATCTTCCTAACATACATAGTAATATGCAGCATATATATAGGCTATGTAAATGTCTTTAAAAAAATGCTTATAATGAGAAATGGACGATATCATCGTCCATCACGATGGTTCACTGTAAACATCGTCAACGGCCAATTAAGGGGACATCGCCCAACCCTAATGTACTGTCTCAAGTAGCCGGTGACCTGGCAGGACTCAATACCAGGTGTGTTCTCGTCGTCGCTGTCAGGATCACCAGGCCACTGCATCCTTTGAAGGACCATCTAACAAAACACTAAAGATGACACATTACAAGGGATGTAGAAAAAAAAATGTTAGTAATTTCAGCCCCTATGAAACAATGAACCACAGTAGAACAGTCAAATTTGATTGATTTGATTTGAATTCTTTACAAAAAATGTAAATAATGTTTATTATGGAGGATGATTATATATGTGAGTCGAATAAAGCACTTTTGTTTCTATGAGATTGTTGTACTCTAAAATCGTACTCTAAAATCCATGAGATTTTACGACATTTTACGATTTTAAGGTGGGCGACAGATACCACTTATAGAATCGATTTATCGACCCTACTGTGGTCACACCGCCTGGTTCCCAAAACGTAATCATGAACAGTTAGTGTTAAAAAAGTCCAAATCAAACTCTATACTAGAACAGAAATCATTTCATATAAAAACTCACTCTCCACTAACTCTGCAGTTTTATTTGCATTTTTGAATAGCAATCCAAGATTGTACAAAATATATGGCTATTGTAATATTGCTATTACCTCCAAGTTAATATTATGTGATAGCCTGAATCACATTCGCTAAATTGGTTTTGGCTGCATTTCCATAAACCAGACTACCATAATCAAGAGCCCACCGAATCATTGTTCTGTATGTCATTAATTCCTCATTTACGAAATACGTGCTAGGTCACAGTTGAGGTGAGCTGTACATGTGCAAACTGTAGAGCTAACTAACATTGATTGCATAATACCAAAGAAAGAAAAAAAAAAAGGCTTTTGCTGTGCTTCCATGTTGCCTTTAGAGTAGTTTTGTCTCCACATATTAAATTTAGCCATGAGGTGCGTCATCTTCAGCGCTAGGATTTCCCATCAGCCAGTGCTCCTCCGGGCTGTAGCCAAAACAGTGAAGATGGCGGCCGCGACACAACGATCTTTTACCAGTGCCCTTTCTTCTGTTTTAAATGAGCTGGATTTGTCCTTAAAGCCACAGAAAGAAGCTGCTCTGAGGATTTTCACCGGAACATTTACTCGACTACACGTGTGGATACAAACAATCATGGCGGAGGACGTAAAAACGCAAAGCATAGGTCGCAAACTGTTATCGTTAGCCCCGCCTCCATTTGGAAATTGCGTCCTATTACCACAATTCCCAGGTGCACCGTTTCAGAGGAGCACTGAAGGCAGTGCTCCGGATTCCCTGACCTCCAAAAACATGCTGCTAAGGGTGCACGCAATTTTGTTGGAAAACCCACTCTGGGAAAGTTTTTGTCTGTCTATCATTTAAAGTGCTGACTAGTTAAGATACTTTTGCTTAGCTTCAGCGTGTAGGTCTAAATGAACATTTATTCATGGCATTACAGGTAAAAACAAGTAATTAATTCCAACAAGATAAATGAATGTGGTCAACAACAAAAAGCATTTTCTTTGATGGAAACACAACTGCTGCCTCCACTGTACTCCTCCCCACCCGAAAACCTTCCCCGACTTATACGCCATGATTTTGCAGAGGACAGATGAAAGAGGCGGTGTCCGCTATGAGCCAGGAATCTCATCACAGCCTGTTTCCAAGTTGCAGGAACACACCCTTCTGCCCATCCCACACGTTAGTTATGAAAGCCAGAATTTTGTCCAGTACGTCCTTGTGTTTTGGAAAAATTCTTACATCAACCCGTCTTTCCTCCCCGCTCTCCCCACTGATTAGTTGAAATGAAACTGTTTTGGTTTTTCATTCTATCCTGCACATCCTGAGATCAGATCAATAAAGACTTGTCATGTCTTAAAGCTGTGCAGAGTCATCTTCATTTTTTTCACTGTTGACTTTTGACTATCGCACGCTACTCAGCCCACTAGCTTGTTATTGCGAAAGCACGTGATGTCACAGAGATCTGACCGAAATTTGAAGCTGCACCAGTGCCCAAAACACGTTATTCTAAGCAGAATGAACACATATTGGGCCAGATCTTGTGGTTCATAGCGCAGGCTGTAGAGAGGACGAGTACGCAGATGGGTAGCGCTCCTTGCAATCTTCAGTGTCATACCTGGCGCAAAAAGTGGGCAGGACAGGAGGGGGGGACAGACTCGCATTGCGATGTTGTGGTGCCGCCCCCTCCCATGCTTTCCCCAGACCTGCGGGAGGCGGTGGGTTGCGAGGGGGGGTTCTCCTGTAAACATGTATGGAGATCTGGCCCTTAAAGTCTAAATATAGCAGAATTTCATCATTTACCTCATTTTCATGAGGCTGGTTTACTTTAGAAATGAAAAATAAATACATTTCTTTGAAATGAAAGGATCCCACAGAGTTAGCTCTCTTCACCAGGCCTGCACCTGGTCTTCTTTTACCTTAGTTAGAGAAGGATATATTTTTTTTGTCCCATCATTCCTGACAGTATGTTAAATGAAGACTTTTTCAGTGTGGACAGAGGACTGATGCCATGGAGTGTGGACTGTTAGTGAAAGGATTCAAAGCACACGTGTGAGTAAGTTGTCATGAGTTTGAGGCGACCACAGTCTGCTCGAAAAAAAGCACTTCTCCAAAATATTTTCACTTACAGCTCTGACAGCTCGGAGAAAAGGTCAGGGAGAAGCGTACAGCGGAAAATAAGACTGGATGAAAAGACAGGCAACAGCTTTCAGGTCTTCATGGACACGTTAGAAATAACATCTTTTTGCTGCATTCATTGTTTAAGGATTAGATGGCAATTTTCCAGGGGCTTCCACATTGAACACTGGATAAAAACTGCAACACACAGCAACATAAGGTGAGCCACAATTTATATAAATTTTAGAATGGGTTACACCCCACCATTCCGACACCCCCCCACTCCGACAATTAGACCTCAATGTCGGAGTGGGGGGTGTCGGAATTTTTATCAATCGTCCTGCCATTCCAACACACAAGATAATTAATAAAAATATGTGGTTCTACTAGAACTAACCCTAACCTTAGCTTAGCCCTGACCTTAAAGGGGCTATACCTGAATTGTGTTTCTTTTTATAAGGTAATCCATTTTTGCCCCATAAAAGTATGTTGTAAAAGTAGTCATTTGTGAAAAAATCAGCCTTGATGCCTGACATTTGTGCCATGTTATGATTTGTTGGTGTTGTGTATGGTCAACCCAAATAGTCACCAAGTGACGAAAAGGGGATTACCTTTTTCGTCATATAGTGACGCAGAAGGACGCCCATGAGGGTAAAAATGCCCATTTCGAAAACGGTTTAAAAGTATAGTATAGTCCCTTTAAGGATAGTTTAGTTTACAAACTAACCCTAACCTTACCATAGCCCTAACCTTAGGGATAGTGGAGTTACAAACTAACCCTAACTTTACCTTAGCCCTAACATTAAGGATAGTAGAGGACCCCTGTTCTAGTCTATGGTTTATCTTCTTGACTTGTCTTAAACATATGCAAGATTGGCACTGACAAATGCATACGTTTATGGGCGCTATGACCAAAATACTCGCTGATGTGTATGGGCGACTGCATCGATCACCCAGACACAAACCGATAACACACATGCACAACGACATGAACTAAGCCTATGTTTGTTTAATGTCCAAAATACTAAGACACCCCATCAATGTGTCTCCAGTCCATAAAGATGTATATTATATTTATATAGTGCTGGACATTTCGACTATGCTGGTTCATGGCCTCTCTTCATGGCATAGAGGCCATAATCGGGGCAGCTCTCCGCTTACCGACACGCTGTATTTACGCAGTACTGATCTAAACAGGAGTGAACATCAGCACACGTGCAACACAAGTTGTTCTGGTGACAGCTAACCCAAGCCGCAGTTCCAAAAATGGCCACTAGAGTGTAGTAAAGGGCACGGTGTCTCAAGGAGGCATTTCAGACCATTGGATAGTAAAGTTAATGCCTATTTTTACAGACTTGAAGCTTCTTTTTCTAAAAAATATATTGAATGTTACTTGTATATGCAAAAAAACAAGTGCATTTCTAACCATCTACTCATTGTTAATTTGTCATGTATACATGTAACTTGCTTAATTGTTTTATTACTACAAGCTACCAAGTGCTAAGCTAAGCTAGTGCAGCAACCACATTATTTAAATTATTTAGAATATATGAATAGAGGGTGGGAGTAAATAAGTTTGTCTTCTTCCCAATCCTTTTCGTTCCTTTTGTTATTTATGTTTTTTTGTTGGCCAATTATAGGAGCCAAGGAAGTATGTTGTATGTATGAAAGGTAAAGATCTTGGACAGATAGAGCAGGGTCGGCCCATTAGTCCGACGTCTCATTAGTCTGAAAATGTCCCATTGAGTGGGGGTTGAAAAATAAATTTAGGTTTAGGCAAGAGTCCACTGACCTTAAGGTTAATGCCAGTGGTTGTATACAGCTCTGTAATCCACAACACAACTGGGTTAGAGATGTCGGACTAATGGCACCTCTGCTCAATGGCAAATTTTCGGACTAATAGGGGGTCGGACTAATGGCATGGCACCAGATATGGCATGTACCCATGTCCCTGTATTTGTTCTTGAACACTGTTTGTATTGTTCTGTTTTTATGGCTCAAAATAAAATGTTGAATTCCAATTTTTTTTTTTTTTTTTTTTAAAGACAGGGTTTATAACGACAGAAATGCATTATTTATGTACACAGACAAATATGAACATAACATTTTAGTTTTGCATGTATGCATTTGTTTACCTCAAAAACGCTGCAGATACGTCTTACGCTTCTCACTAGCTGCATTATACTATCTAAAAGAAATATTCAATGCAAACATATTTCTTGAGTTTACACATTTTTTTAACATTTCTGTTTTTTTATTTTCAACTCGTCCTTCTGCATCCTGAACCGTCTGCCAGTGTGATGGGTCTTCATTTATGTCCTCTGCAGTGAGAATCTGATTCTCAATAGTTGCCTGCTGACTTTCACTGGCAAGACGCATCACAGTTCCACCAATCCCATCATTGAGACTCTCACCATGGCTAGTGACAAAGAAGTGCCATTCTGCCACCATGTACTCTGTGCTGTGGATGTACCTACACTCAAAAAAACAACTGACCCAAAAAGACAGATTGGCCTTTTTGGGTCAGCATCATGTTCTTGGACTTCATGATGCTCCACAAGAGTCTCTGAACAGACCTCTGAGACCATCACAGATCAGCTGTATTTGACCTGACATTAGATTACACACAGGTCGACTCTATTTAGTCATTGGGTCAACATGTGATCATTCAGAAATCATCAGGCAACGTCTGAAAGCAGTTGGTTGGTCTAACAGGAAATGGGGGCCAGTACTTGTGCAAATCATACTTTTCAGTTTTTTATTCATAAAAATGTAAAACATGTATCAATTTCACTGCACAATTGTGTGTCACTATTTATATTTATGGTCCATATTATGGCAAAATGTCAAAATGTTAAAGGGGTGCCCATACTTATGCATACCACTCTATATTGACGCTTTTTTCAAGAAGCTTTTAGATTTGGATCAAAGTGGCGAAAATGTGCTTGGTTCAGGTGGATTAAACTCTGCTGCTTTCTCGAGTCCTCAGAGTAACTACGAGAAATGTCCAACATCCATCAAATGTCCATCAAATTTCCAAACTTATTTCTCCCATTATATTCAAAACACCAATGCTGACAGTGACAACATGGCACAGACCATGATGGGAGTGTCCATCGAACTAGTATTAATACTTGTACAACAAACAAGTACGTGACATCAAGATATTCTTTAAAAATCCAGATTTTGAGACACTGACAGCAAATTTAAACTTTCATAACTCTAACTCAAACATTCCTATCTGAACAACTTTCATGTAATAATACTGTCATTGAGCTTGAAGTTTGTGCGAAAACTTGCTTAGATCAATCAACTTCCGAAAGACCTCAAAAGTGTTTTGGATGAGAGGCAAAACGTCATACACTTCAACTACAGCGAGTGACTCAAGAACTCTCATCTAGGAAAACAATGGATTTTTTGTGTGTTTTTTCAAGTATTTCAGCTGAGAAGAGTACATATATAAATGCAACGGAATTAATTAATTCCAACATTTTCAAGCTCAACCCAAGACAGAGTTGCATTAAAGCAGAAGTAGAACATTGCTGAGCGTAGATGAGCTGCCCAATAGTACATTTTTTAAATTTGGCATTTTCAGACCTCCACGTTCATCCATATAAATCGGACAAACTATTGGGGGCAGCCTTTCCTTTTCACTTGTTCTTCAGCGAGTCCATGGTAAGATTTGTCAAGTTTTGTTCGGAAATTTGCCACTTTAACTTTCAGGTGTCCATTCCATCCTTAATGCCCCTCAATTGCTCCCCTCTGACGGAGACATGGATGTTTTTTGATCAGTTTGATGGCAGTCTCTTCGAGTTGATCGTCACTGGGATAAGCAGTGAATTTAAAAACCTCTCTTTCTTTGGTGGCATGATCAGTAGAGTTCCATTTGTTTGCAAGTCCATATTGGCTCTGTGCAGCTGAATCTCAGCAAAGTAAGAAACACAGGAACAGTAAACTCCTTAGGCCAAGAAGAAATGAGTTGTTTAGGGGATGCATCAAGCAGGATTGTATCTGTTTGAAGTGCCCAAGGATTGAAGTGTATTGGGATATACTGAAAAGTCTGTTTGGTCTTTAGGTCAAGAATGTATTCAACTGGGTTCACCACATTGAACTGTTCTGCAAAGTATTTTTTACATTAATATCCTGTAGCTAAAGATCCATCTTTGGCGAAAGCTTTAGACAAAGGATTAGACCTGCACACGGTTTCCCTCAGTTCTTCAACTAGCTTGTCAATCTCAACGTTGTGATTTTCAAAAATTGTGTTAAGGTTATTTGAACAGATGCAGAGCTCAACAAATCATGCAACTCACTCAGAACACCGTCAATAACTGTAGCAGGTACAAGAGGTACATGTTCCAACATCAAAAGCAGTAATGCAATCTGATGTGCAATAGCTTGACCAAGATCATCAATGTCTGTGTGACAAAGCTCAGAGAAATCACCTTCAGATTCACAATCAGGAGCACATGATTGTTCAACAGCATAGCTGGGCTCGAAAACAAAGCCAACAAGCTCAGGTCTGACATCATCTGTATAATGGGCTTTGTGTTTTCGGTTTTTATGAGTTTGAAACATATTATAGATGTTTAAATGCAGTTTTTAAACAAGCATTATACAGTTTATTGTTTTCGTAAATGTTCATTTACATGCCCAAAATACTCCATCTTGTTTGAAATCGTGCGCACAACTCGCAGACAAATGTGCAGAAGGAGCCTTTAGAAGTTGTCTTTTTGTGACGATAAACATGAATCATGATACTGAAAACTGTTCCATGTCCTTAATTCACAAGGACAATCAGAGTAGGGGCATGGGTCTGAAATGTTTAATTTCCGTATTTTTCGCACTATACGGCGCACATAAAAGCCTTTAATTTTAACAGTGCGCCTTATATCCCGGGGCACCCTATGGATCAATTTAATTCGTACTGCATCGTGCTGGGTTTACACATCAGCACGATGCGTTATGAATGGCATTTTTCCGTCATTCCTGACCTTCGTAACATGACTGAATGCATCTTAATGAGATACTCCTGCCACCACTATCGCCTTTCCCACTGTCCCTGAATGCATCTCCCACGCGGCACTTACCAAAACAATGTGTGGTTACAGTAGCTACACCATGGATAAGCTAAGGCTTATTTGCAACTTAAGACATGTAAACCAAGTGGCGATGGGCGCGGGGCAGGTGAAGACAGTTTTTGTGACAATTTGACAAGAGCCCAATGAGCAAGACGTCCCTGCTCCGCCTCCAACCTGCGGTGTGGCAGGCGGTCTTGTCCACATTCGGCCAATTATTTACAGATTTCCGACAGAACAATGAAGAAGTCCGCAGCAGCGCGCCACCGCACGCAGCAGCGCGGGATGCATATTTGTGACCGTGCATAATAATTTGTGCCGTTCATCGTAACACGCACTAACAGGTCACAACAGTTTGTGGCGGTGCGTGAAACCTCTACCCGAATCATCAAATCCACTCCCATTAGTGGCATTCGTGACATGTCGTCATTATGTGTAAATCCAGCAGCATTAATGAATGCGCCTTGTGTTCCGGTGTGCCTTATTTATGAAAATAAACATTATCATTGATAATGCGCCTTATAATCAGGTGCGCCTAATGGTGCCAAAAATACGGTAAGTCGAAACGACTCGTAGTTGGCAGCTTACATATCTTGCAAATCCAGGGTGCCATTCAACATATCTAGAAATGAGACAAGAAAAAAAGGAGAAACGTCACAATTTAAATAATTAATTAAAATGAATAGACCACTATCCATCCATCCATCCGCTTTATCCAGGGCCGGGTCGCAGAGGCAGCAGTCTCAGCAGAGATGCCCAGACTTCCCGTGTACACGCACACTAGACCACTATTTCAGAATAATGTATCCAACTTGTTATGATAAAATATTTATAAGTAAATGTAGATATGACTTAATTTGCTTCTAATCAACTGTACAACCCAATCGCCCAAAAAAATACAACGTAAAAAATACGTACAATATTTACATTTTTTCTAGACAAATTTTCGTTAATATAACACGTTTTTACGTCCAAAATACGTATATATGTTACATGAAGAAACGTGCACATTGAACGTTTTAAAAAAAAGTCATTTATTTACGAAAATACACAAACACAATATGAAATGTAAATATTTTACGTATATGAAAACGTACACATTTCACATATTTACGTACATAAACAACATAGAAAATTTGTACATAGTGTACAAAGTTAAAAACGTCCAGAAACACGTTTAAAGTCTCATGAAATACGTAATATAGTGATGATTTTTCAAACATGAAACGTAACTTACGCACGAAAAACAAAATTCGTATATATTGTACGAAGTTAAAAACGTCCAGAAAAACGTTTTAAGTCACATGAAATACGTAATATAGTGACGATAATTACACAGCATGTGTTCACATTTTACGATGTCAAATAAACGTCCAAATACTATGGCAACCAGTAAACCATGTTAACAATTATTAGATTACAATGCTTGTAATGTATGTACAAATTATACATTTGAAAATGCATCCTACGGATCTGATCACAATGGACAGAGCAGGCAATTTACAATCGCCCAGTCAAATGAAAATCAAACCTTGAACATGAAGCCTATGCGTGTGATATTAAGCGACTGGTTTGCAATACAGTGCAGCAGTTTATCATACTTCATACTTCATTGGTTGTCCGAAGGTTTAGCCTGCTGCTACAACTCACTATGCCATCCGACACCTGCAAATGGATGCAGAGGGTAAACATTTAACATTTAACACTTAACTGTTCCGTACATCTATTGAAAAACGCAAGAGACGATCTGTGCTTACCAAAATCCGCGCACCATAAGCCCAATACTTCACCGCATCCTTCCGCGTTTAACATTTAAATTTGCCTCCAATTCCAGGATAGTGGAGGCAACTTCCGCCGACCACTTGTTCTGTTGTTTAACAGCATGTCGCATTACCGCCCCCCACAGGATTCGAAGAATACGGCATGGGTAAATTATGTCATTTGTGTTACTGCTATGTCTTTAAACAAATTTAATACATCTTTTGTTTAACAATTATTCGCATGTCTTATTTTATTTGTAGTAGTACGATAATAAGCATATGTTTTTAAACAGTGCCAATATTGAAATGATATAATCAAAGTAGTTCCTAGATCAGATCACTCAGCTGTCAGCGTCAAATAGTGACTCACAAGGCTCTTTCGTAAAAGTATGCAAAATATATCATGTTTTCTAATAACGTAAAGACAGCATGCTTTGGTCTGATTTTTGTAATAAAGTGTAATTTTTAACAAAATCTATTATTTATTACAATAAAATAAGGTACCCGTATTTTTTAAAGGCAATAAATAAACATAATTGAAACCTAAATTTCAGTACAGACTGACAAAGCACAAATATGTCTGGCCATTTATATATTTTCGTATTGGCCAGCTGTGTAAACATGTTTAGGCACTCAAAATGTAAACATCACACATGCAATACTAAATATGGTCTACATCTGGGGGGGGGGGGGGACTGTACTATTCACAATGACACAAAACCAGAGTTAAACATTTTATTTAATACCAACAAATGGCAACGGTTAAAGTGTAAAAAAAAAAAATGAATGAACAAACAAATGTCAATATGTGCAAAAAATAAGAAAATCTAAAAAAAAATCTCAGACATTCCTTGCTTTCTTGCGAAACACTGCGTGCGGTTCCCAACTGGGCTCCCATGTCTTGTTGCTGCAACACAAGAAAACAACAAATATTACATATTTGAAAAATATGAAGAAAATAAATGCTAATGAATTTCTTGCATGCTTTTTAAATTCAGCCCAACAAATAAAACAAAATGTGAACTGGTGTTGTCATTTACCATTGGGGGCATGGAGCCCATTTAACCAGCACCTGGAAGGGAAAAAGTAAACATTTATAACAAATCGGAATAAAGCCACATGATAAATGTAATTTTTTTTTGCAGTTTCCAAATCAAAGTGCATATCATTAGTGCCATATAAATATACACTACTAAAAATGCGTAGAAATGACAATATCACAACTTTAAAATATTGCCATCTTTCTAATAAAGTTTGGTCGTTTGTTCATTTTCTTCCCCTTTATCCATTGCTGGTTTGCAAGGAGCAGGGACATACTGCAAAAACATATTATCTCCAGCTCATTTTGGTGGAAACCCAATGGCACTCCCAGGCCAGTCTCTCAGCTGACATAGTCCATCCAGCTGAGTGTCTTCCCTCTCCCATCCCGGTGGACATGCTTCCCCAGGGTAGTTTCCACTAGGAATCCGAAACAGATGCCCGAGCCACCTCTTTTCAATGTGGAGAAGCATCGGCTCTACTAACTCCTAACACTATCTCTAAGGGAGTGCCACTCTGCAGAGGAAAATCATTTCGGCCACAAATATCATGACCATAGGTGAGGGTGGGAACGTAGACTGAGCAGTAAAATGGAGAACTTTGCCTTTCGACTCAGCTTTCTCTCCACAACAGTCCGATACAGAAACCACATCACTGCAGAAGCTGCACCGACCCGTCTGTAAATCTCACGATCCATCCTTTCCTCACTGTGGAACAAGAAGGAGGAAGGCACCTTTTTCTAGTTGCGCACCAAGGCCTCAGATTTGGAGCTGCAGATTTTCATCCCAGCTGCTTCACACTCGGCTGTAAACCGTCCCAGTGCATGCTGGAGGTCCTTTTTTGTATGAAGCCATCAGGAGTTGTCCTGATGGCTTCATCAAAATGAAATCGTCCACAAACAGCAAAGATGAAATCCTGTGGTCACCAAACCGGACTCCCTGCAGCCCGATCATGGCCATCAGCCCTTGCACCCCTCGCTTTTTGAAAATTACTTTTTAATGGAGTAGTAGAAGACTCCTTCTTCCTCCCATCTTGTACACACTTCACATGGGGCAGTAGTACCTGAAAATAAAATAGTATTGGTTAATTACAATATTTTTACATTCTGCCTCTTCCTCCTCTTCTTCTTCTGCTCCTTCTCCAGCTCCTCCTTCTGCCTCTTCGTCTGTTCCTTCTCCCGCTCCTCCTTCTGCCTCCTTCTCTATTTCTTCTGCTTCTTCCGCTCCTCCTTTTGCTGAAAAAAAAAGAGAGAGAAATTCCTGTCAACACCTAAAAAACATCTACCTTCATGCTCTGTAAGGAGGTGGTGAGGACCTCCTTTACCGAGCATGAAGGAATTTTTCATTATTACCCCGCCAAGGGGTAATGCAACTAACTCTGTGTGTGTCTGTCTGTCTGTCTGGTCCGTGTGTAGACAGGATTTCACAATAACAATTGGACAGATTGATCTGAAAGTTGGTGTGTAGATGGAATGTGATTAAAATCCTGGTGGTCCATGTCATTGGTTCTATAACTATAAAGGTTTATTGATAAATATATACATTCAATCATACAAATGTGTGAGGAATCTTGCAAATTTTCAACAAAATAATTTAGGGCTTAAAATATTTATCAAGTATAATAACAATGATTCAATAACAGAAAAGCTTTGATTCAAATGTTACTGGCTCAATCATTGTGGTAATTTTGTAATTACATAATGCATGTTGACCTGTAGTGCTTGGTAATAAGTGTGACGTTTGTTTCTAAGTAGCTACTACAGTCCACTGAAGGTTGTGCAATTAAGATTAGAAACTCCCTATTTGACAAACTACCTGAAAATTACTTTTGTCTACTCTAAAACATACATTTGATATGTATTAGAGCAGCGGCTCTCAACTTGTGCGTCCCTGGGATACACCTGTTTTTTTTTTTCATATTGCAAAATGATATAATCTTTATAATTAATTTATTAATTATATACCAGTAGAATAACATTATTTATTGTATTTATGCTTTAGACCTTGTTTAGTCATGGGCCAAAGTTTGCTTCAACTCGCTTTGGCTCCCATTTATTCACATTGAAAAGGAAACTAATTTTACTCTGTCATCGTTTGTGTCAGACTTACCATTTAGGGCTTACATTTTGGTGGTTTTACACTTCATTATGATCCTGGTGTTTAGATTTTTATATTGTCTTTGTAAATCGACATAAAGGAACAGACCTGCACCAATCCTGATTGGCTCTTTGGTTTACACTAGGTATTTGCGACCACAGAATTTGTCTCTAGATTCCTGCCCAAGTTGCTTGTTTCAAGTTAGCTCTAATCAGCTTCTGCGTTCGCCTGACTTGGATCAGGCGAACGCAATGAGTGATGTAGGCACTTGGTGAGTCCATTCCTCATTTACAATCTATGGTCTTTACTCTGTGTTGAAAGTTCCCTCAGCCCAAATTACTGACAGTGAGTATTCACCATCTTAAAGAGGGGGTATTATGCTTTTTTCAGCCACATAGCACCAGTCTATATCACACTACAATGATGACGAAACCTTCTGTTGGTCTGTCAATGCAGTAAATTAGAATAACTGCCTTGTATAAAATTGCTCTTTCAAAATGGCGGTAGCAAATGACTTGAAATAGGCCTCTGTCTCTTTAAAAACCTCTGACCCTTTCCGACACGCCCCCTCCACACGCTGTCTGTGGCATCACAACAACACTGCGCTCGTTGTCTCAACAGCATTGAAACTACGATTGGTGCATTTTAATTTTTATTGTTGGAAAGGACCTACTGTTTATCACTTTGTGAACAATGGCCACACAGGATATTATTTGGAGACGAACCTTCCACACCGGAGGCTTGGAAGGGGCTCTTGCCTGAAAAATAACTGCTGTTTGGAGGCTCTCTCTTTGCATCTGCCATGCCCTATGGATCTCTAACTATACCCCCATGGACTGCGCCAGGATCTGCAGGAGCCCATACGATTCAAAAGACGGACATTATCTGTGCAGGTGGACAATGGTTTTTCGAGGTTACCCCGTTAGCTTGTTATAATCGACTACAGCTCATTGTTGATGAAAAGTCTGCAATAAACCACAAATGTGTAAAGCCAGGCTCATTGTGTGATCATCGTAAAGGCTGCTTCGAGTAGTTGCCTGCTTTATTGACGTTATTTGTGCATAATATGCTGCCTGTTTTCAATGAATGTTGTGAAGGTGAAGGTTGTTAGCTTGTCGCGGCTAATAGTGCCTTAGCTCCGGGAGAAAACCACTCGGCTACGACTCACTGTAGATGAAATGTGAGCAATAAACTACGAAATCAACAAGCCCGGCTCAGTGTGTCGTCATCATCATAAAGGCTGCTTCAAGCAGTCGCCTGTTTAGTGACGTTTTCAATGCATAATATGCTGCTTGTATTCAGTGAATTTTCCCGTTAGCTTATCGCGGCTAGCTTGTTAGCTCCGGGAGAAAACCACTCGGCTACGACTCACTGTAGATGAAATGTGAGCAATAAACTACGAAATCAACAAGCCCGGCTCAGTGTGTGATCATCATAAAGGCTGCTTCAAGCAGTTGCCTGTTTTAGTGACGTTTTCAATGCATAATATGCTGCTTGTATTCAGTGAATTTTCCCGTTAGCTTGACGTGGCTAGCTTGTTAGCTCCGGGAGAAAGCCACTCGGCTATGACCCATTGTAGATGAAATTTGAGCAATAAACTTCCAAATCAACAAGCCTGGCTCCGTGTGTGATCATTGTTAAACGGTTCTTTATGTGTGTGGTGGTTTTATTGACTTTATGTGTGCATATTTCTCGTTTTCACGTGATGACTCGAGGTTTAGCTTAGCATTAGCTTTCTCCGGAGGCTCTGTGCATCATCAAGGCCCAGCGCAGAACCAGACACTGAAATAAGTGTTCTTGTCACCGGTTTTAATCCTGGGTGTTTAGGTAACAGAAACACTGATGTGTGTCTTTGTAAAAGTCTGCTGTGGCTCCGTTTCACAACACATGAAGCTAATCCTCCATGATGACTCTGTTTACGTCTTAGGGCTACACACTGCGGGGAGGGGGTTCTGCTGAGGAGCAGTGGTTGGTTACTCGGCTGGTGACGAAAGGTCGGAGGCGTATCCTGGAGGTTCAAGGCGTTCCCTGAAGGAATCAGGCGTTTTATCCCTAAAATGGCCGCCATCAGAGTTTTTACAGATTACTCGAAAATACGTGAATGTGCCAAGGCAACACTTCAGGCATGGTTTTAATGAAGGAATGACTTAATAACATGATGTAAAGCTTGAAAAAGTCGATTTTGCATAATACTCCCCCTTTAAGGCTTGTTAACAACAATGTTTTAACTTACCTGCAGTAGACCCTTCTCCTTCACATCGTTCCTTTTGTTTCCGGTAAACTAAAAAATATGGCTCAATCAGTGCTAATTGACACACAAAATAATCTATGAAAAATGTATACTTACTGCTTACAATCGCCTCAAAGGCTTCTCTGAGGCGCTTCTCCAAAGAGTCTGGCAGGGTAAAGTCAAGGCTGGTTTTTACCTCTGCCTTTATCCTCCCTTCTTTCTGCTCCTTTGCGAGCAGGACAATGGGGTAGTACCCCACTGCCGAATATCTATCGAGCTGCCAACACAAGATCACAAAAAATTAAATGTCACTGTAATTATTTCATATTACATTATGGGTCAAATAATTCTCTTTTTTTTGTTTACAATGAGCAGTCATTATAACATTTCCGGACTTCCCGAGGACATTATGAATGCAGCATAAATACTTGCTCAATTTAGTATTAACAGGGTTCCCACTCTTTACTTGAAAGGTCCTATATCATGCAAAATCGACTTTTTGGAGCTTTTAGCCATGTTGTTATGCTATTTCCTTATCAAAAACACCCCCAGAGTGATTTGTGGCTTCATTCACGCAGCTCTCAGTAATCCTCCTGAATCCTGCTCTCTGAGCAGCTGCTCCTCTCTCTCCTGGTGAACAACTGAGTGTTCAGTTGTGTCGTAACAGCGGAACGGAAGTGCTCGACGTCTGTAATGTAATGTCTTAATTCTATGCTTATGGCCTGATTTTAATTTGTAAAACAGCGTTTTCATTATTTCTGTCGTAAGAGAGAAACAAAGAGAATTTTTTTTAAATTTTAATAAAAAAAAAAAAAAGGATGTGCCCGAGGTGCTTCCAGGTCAGCTGTGGCCAAAACAAACACATCCCCTGAGCGTCTGAACAGACGTCATGTTTGCGCTGCAGCTGAAGATGGAGCTCGTTACCTACTCTGGACACACCTGTTCTTTATTCTTAACTAACGATCATGTCACGGAGAAAACGAAGCGCGTTTGGCTACGGAATTTATTCAACCTTTTTCAGGAAGAAGCCACTCAGCTGTTTTTTTCTCTGGGATTCAGCGACTATCAGCCAAAATATTGTTTTTCTGTGACTGTCACTGATGGATGTTTGGTGAACCTTCGCCAGAACCAAAGTGGATTAACTTTTATAACCAACGCGAGTCCCATAATGTAAACAGAGATGGACCAGAGTGGTGAGTTTATCCAAACACGGGTTAGCTTGTGTGTTAACATATTAGCATTTGTGTTAGCCATTTATGAAGCTGTGTTGCAGGTGTCAACTCTGTATAACTGCGTCGTGAAGTAACTTCACTTATTGCTGTTTATTTATATAACGGTAAAGTATGTGCAGAGAGAGGGGGCGGAGTTAACTGAATCGAAGCGTTGTGTCTTCCGGGTTTGAAAAATACCTCCAGAAAACACTTATATTTATCACAAAAATGAGTGCTCCATAGTGGTAGAGGTACAATATATCATATAAATGCCTATACTTAACTTTGGAATGGCTAAAAGAGCATGATATAGCTCCTTTGAAATTAAAAAAAAAAAACCTTCTGTTTGTCTGTAAATGCAGTAAATTAGAAAAACTGCCTTGTATAAAATTGCTCTCTCAAAATGGCTGTAGTGAATGTCTTGAAATAGGCCTCTGTCTCTTTAAGAACCTCTGACCCTTTATCTGACCCTTGTCCCACACCGTGCGCTCTGGTGAGGGCAGTGGGGATGAACAGATCCGAGGGAGTGAATCTATGAGAGCGGAGGGCCTTTTCAGTGGCCTTCTTTTAGCGCGGGTGATGAGTGCTGCAACACAGCGATGGTTGGAGCTACCGGTCCAGGTGGACTGGCACACGTGGCCCCGGGGCCGTTTTGATACCGGGTTTGGTACCTACCCATCTCTTGTAACTGTGTAACATGGGGAAACGCGGACTGAATCTATCAAAGCAAACATAATGATAGCAACACGCGCGCTAAACAAGTCAGTGCAACAGCGGCACATTAAGCCTGACTTTACTGCAAAGAAAAAACAGAACAACACTACACTCACTGTGGACTCCATCTCCTGGGGATCATCGTAGAAGTTGCTGCTTTTCGCCTCTTTATCCAATGATTGTCACTCGTCTGGTCAGTCCATTTGGCAAACCTCAACTTCTTTAGCATAATCCATAACAACAGGCCAGTCTTCCACTTGCCCCTCGCCCATCGCCGCTTCTTACATGTCTAAAGTTGTAAATAAGTCATTAACACTGGCTACTGTAGCCGCATGGTCATTGTTTTGGTTTCCGAAAGAAGCACGTTAGCGAAGCTGCGTGAGAGATGCATTCAGGGACCGTAAGAAGTGTGGGAAAGGCAAGTTTTTTCCCCACAAATGCGCGGAAAATCGGGACCAATGGCCGCTGGCTGCCCTGCTTTTTGACCACAAACGTGGGGGCCGCCATTGCTCCGTCGTTGCTGTAGTACCTCCATATCGCCGCTAGGCCCCCATTGAAAAGCATTGGACTTTAGACACGTTAACAACTACTTTAAAGCCTGGTTTCAATTGTTTCAACACTAGACTAGACTAGATATTCCTCCTGACATAACGCTGGGTTAATCACAATATATGAAACCAGGCTGGTTTTCGTAATATGAATTTTTGAAGTCTTGTACTTAATGAGGGTCGGACTGTTAGCATTGGAGCAGCGCGAGCTACACGTCACGCAAGGGCCGAATCTACGGTGAAGGTCTGTAGTTCATTAATCGTAATTTATTGCATGTGAATCGAAAATTAGAATTAGAATTTTTGCACCTACATTATTCAATAATAAGATAGAAACATGAGTTCACCAACAAATGTATTTATTGTTGTTAATCTGTATAGTTATTCAAGTAACAGAGGCAAAGTTTAAAGCTCTTCAGCTTTCAAGTGTTTTAGGAACTGATCACTCATGTAACTTGTAGAGTTCATTAAACAGTAATAATAATGCCACATTTATGTCTAACATTAGCATCGAGGACGTCTCTGTGTTTATCAAACATGTTTTACATTGAAATGGTATTTTTGACTTGAGTAACAGTATCAGTACAGCTGTCTATCGTCCCATCAGGATGCTTTTTAAAACCAAACTCCTCCTCCTCCTCCTCAAGAGTGAGAAGCGTCTTCGCCCATTGCTGTTTTGGGCGGATGTGCGTCAGATATACGGGTATACCAGAAACACGCAGTAGAAAGGTCCCGGCTCGGGAGTTCCAGTTTGGGGGAGAAATTGGGGGAAATTAATTATTAATTATTAATTTTGATTAAAAAAATAAACAATTGAACTTTAAACTATAAGGCTATAGGGGCATCTATAATAGAAAACGCTATCTCAATGGCCGCCGCCTGGGCGCCGCCATGTTTATTTCCCATACCGACTTTGAAGCTAAGCAGGGACGGGCCTGGTTAGGACTGGGATGGGAGACCGTTTGGGAACACCAGGAAGCCTGGCAACAGTAGTGAGTTTGTGCGTGGTTGGTGCTGGGGGCTGATCCGCCGTCACAACAACGCGAGTGCACGAGATCTGACTGCCGTGCGTGTGCGCGCATCCAAACAGGGCGATGTGTGTGTGTGTGTGTGTGTGTGCGCGCGTGCGCGCGCGTTTGTGCGTTCGTGCGTTAATGTGTGCGCGCGTGCATCCAAACAGGGCGGTGTGTGCCATCGTCACTCACCCTAAACTGCAGCTGTAGACGCTCCGCACAGGTACAGTTACCTCCTCCAAAACACATCTGCGTGTCTTTCTTTAAGTCTCTCCTGCAGTTACCGAGGCTGTGGTTCATTATAGATCCAGTGCTGCGTAATATCAGAGACGCAGACAAATGCGTAAGATCCAATACTGGCCGCATTCCGTCTCCAAAGCTTTGTCTCCGAAAAAAAGTACACGCAAAACATTGCCCAATACACGTGCCTCTAATCAAACGCGCTGCTCCGACTGATTTATCCTCCGTGTGAGTAAAAGCGAAAATGAAACTACCACTTAACGAGCGCATGGCCTGCACTGCGTATTTTTTTTCTTTTTTTTAACTTTGCTGCTGTACCATTTGTTTTCTATTTTGCTTTCACGTATTGTGAGCCCAGAGGTACATTTTATTCTAAAGCAGCTTGGAAAGCATTGCCAATTTTATTGTATGGTTATAAATACTGACTAACAACGATCATTAGGCTATTTCATTTCAAAACCACCTTATTATTTTTTTGATTGTACACTACCGTGATGCACCAAACCTCGACTCCTGCACCGTGACCCAAACCGTTAGAGCTGAACCCCTAATATTTATCCATAATTATTCCACTGTCTCTTGAATTCTATTCCCTGAGTTCAGCGAACATATTGTCGTTGTAGTTTATAAGAAAGGAGCACGGGTGCATCAAACACTCCAATTGCAGTTTGTTTGAAATTATTTTTACCATTCATTATTTTACACATTTGTAGTGGCCATTGTTTTTGGACTGGGTTGGGAACCACTGGTCTACAGCTGAAATGTGTGACGGGTTGGACATTTCTTTGTAATCACTAATAATCTCAGAATATCAAATGTGGAGACTAGGGTCTCAGCTAGTACATAAAGAATATTATAATAAATAAGCAAAAAAAAAAAGTAAAATATGGTAAGACGACAACACTTTGACATAGAACAACAGCCGAGCCTACGAGAGATTATGCATCAGCGAAAGCCTACAGAGTTGAAGCAGCATAGGAAAAAGAAATACATTTTTTGTCACCAAGTGTTTTCTGTGGCTCTGGTCTGTCAGACGCACCACCAAGTCAAGAGCAAATCAGATCAACCTTCTCTTCATCACAAGTATCTCCCAAGCCAAATACCACAAAAAATTAAAATTACTAATGAAAATTAGTCAGTGACTCCACATTATTTCCATGAGGTGAATCTCACTAAGCTGATCTCAAACACACCAGAGTCTGGAAAATGGCATTTGAAGAGTGTCCGAGTCGACACATTCATTGATGTGTTTATTATATGACAGGATAATTGAAAATGAACACAGTACAAAACAAGTTTGAAGCTGATACTTTTTGCTAGTGCTCATTATCAGCTCCAGTCCCTGGTTGGGCTTTTCTACACTAAATTAAAATGACATTTGTTGTACATTTTGCATTTCTTTAATAGGCTCACAGACAGAAACTGGACCTGACTCCTGAAAGATCACTGATGCCCTGAACCAAAATGGGATTAATTACAAAAAAAATAATTGTCTAAGTCTGTAATTTAAAATTTAGAAGCTCAGCAAATGTTTGGCTGATTGGAAACCTAGAAGCTGTACAGTCTATTTTAAGTTACCGTAAATTCTCTAATACTGGCCTGTATCCCATTAGCGGCCGGGTCTCTAACAGTGGCCGGGTTTGCGGCTGGCGGAGGCAAATTAAAGCCGGTCTCTAAAACAGGCTGGGGCTATTATTAGAAACTAGCGGTAGAAATATTCCCCATGTTAGGAATTTCTCTCATGCTCGTGTAAATGATAACTCACGTGCAGGAAGTAAACAAACGGGAACCCGGCCGATGGGGAACGCTTCGGAGTGGAGCTGATCCAAGCGTAACTTTGACACAGATTTAGCCACTTTTCAAACCTCCTGTTACTATGTTTGGAAACAGGGCAAACAACGAATGCTGTGTGACCCTCCAGGGTTTTAATAAAGTCACCATTGCGTCTTCAAAGCACATCCAGCAGCTCCGTTTGCAGGTAAGTCCCACGCCTCAAAATAATCCTCCGATCAGCACGAGCGTCTCGTCATCTCTCGGGTCTGTCTCATGATCGATCACGAACACAAACACTCTGTCTAAACTCACCTTTTACGCAAGATAACAACAAATAATCCGGTCCGCGGTAAAGACGAAACAGAAACCTGCAGTGGCATTGATGTCAATGTTCCGCTAACACCAACGAAACACTTCCTATTGTCCCGACAAAATAAAAGGCGTCAATGTTCCAGCTGCTGGGAGAGGGTTTGAAATGTGAATTAATAAATGAACGTAATATTTTAGGTGCAAATGGACACAAATCTCGTTTTTCTTCATTTTCCTGGTAGTCCGTTTTGCTCATATAGAAATAAAGGCCTGTCTCTAATTGTGGCCTGGTTCCAATAAAGGATGCCCTTGAGTAAATAAAGGCCCGGGCCTATATTAGAGCATTTACGGTATACAACACATTTATACACACAAACCACATACAACCAAGCAAGCAAATGGATCTCACACATAGATACAGTCTGTCTGAAACACAGGCAGATGACAACCTCAAGTGAAATTAAGGAGAGTTCAGGAGTCGTATGGCCCCCGGGACAAAAGATTTCATATAGTGGTTCCTCTTGCCGCATGGCAAGGCATAACGACGACCTGAAAGCAACAATTAGACTGATTAGACCGATCTGAACAGTGGTTTCAGTTATTCTGTTCTTTCCCTTTGTCACACAAAAAAAATAAACAAAAATGTGAACATACGAAAAGAAACAAACTCGACTGAGACGACAATGGACCAATAACAACCTACAATTTTGGTTCCGGTTCCGGTCAAGTGCAACATGGCTGCTTAAATCGGAGCTCTTGCCATTGATGATGCAATAAATCCCCACTAACCAACAAAGATACCATAATTCAGTAAAAATAAAGGTGGGATGCGTGGGGATCCAAGCGTGGAGGACAACAATCGAGAAGAGGCCGAAACAAAAACTTAAAAAACAACGAAATGAGTGAAGATTCAGCCCCAGCCGACGAAGCTATGCTAGCAGCTAACAACGCAGCATGGCAGGGCGGATTTCTTGGCCTAACGAAGAAAATAGAAAAATTGCAACAGGATATCAAAACGCAATTTGGTATGAAAAGAGAGTTTACGACATTTAAGGAGGAGATCGATAAAAAGCTCTCAGACAACAAAAAGGAACTACGTAATCAGAAGGAGGCATTGGCGGACGCTCAAATGCGCATCAGAGACTTGGAAGAGTGGAACATAGCGGCGAAAGAGACTGCTTGTTGTCCTGAAAGAGCAAAAACAACTAAAAGAGAAGCTCACAGATTTAGAATCAAGGTCGCGCAGGAACAATGTACGGATCTTTGGAGTTCCCGAGAAGTACGGGAAAGATTCTGTCCCCCAGTTCATCGAAAGCCTGTTGCAGAAGGAACTCGAGTTGCCAGCGGAGATGGATCTCGGGATACAGCGCGCACATAGAGCGTTAATCGTAAACTTTCTCCAATTCAGCACAAACGAGATAATTCTTCAAAAGGCCTGGGAGAAGCGTTTGAAAATTGTCGAGAAGCCCGTGTACTGTGATCACGACTATGCTTTCGAGGTGGTTCAAAAGCGTAAAGCGTATGGGAGCATAAAGAAAGTGCTCAAGGAAAACAGAATCAAATTCCAAACGCCACTGACAAGGATCAGAATCCATTGGCCAGAGGGCCCCGAGACGTATGGCAACCCGGAGACAGCAGCGAGGGAGATGCGGAGCAGGGGATATGAAGTAGCAGTAAAGGCCACGGAGCAGGAGGACGCGCTTGAAAATCGCGTACGAGAGGCTTTCCCGTGGGAGAGGACCCCGGCGCGGAGGAACACCGGCGAAAGAGCGAGGGAGAGACTACAAAAGTTTCGGAGATAGAATGAACACAAACAAGTGGAGGTAACTAATGACTAATAACGAATTAAGTAGAAGTGGCATTGACTGAAAGAAGTATGTACTTGAATTATTATATTTTTTTCCTTTGAGATATGTATATATGTGTGTTATATTTGAAGGGAAGCCAACATTTTGTTTTGTTTCCATATCACAGCTATATTCTAGTTTTACTCTTCAATTTATGTTTGGGTGGGTCAGAATCACCATCAATTTTATTTTCAATAGATAGCCACAGACTACATCGAAAGGTAGCAGCAAAACTCCTTAAACAGATCGTTCTCTTAAATTGCTTAACTTCCAAGTAGTAACTTAAAGCAGTACCAAGTAACTCTTCCCCCTAGAGGCCATTAGTGCAACTGCAGGTGTTATAGCAAGTTACGATTTTTTAACGTATTAATTGTCTTGGAGAGTAAATACGAGGCTGACAGGAAAGGCGAAGGGAGAGAGGGTTACTGTGCATCCAATAATACAATGGAAATAATTTTTTTTCACTCAAACTTTGCTGTAAATACTGTTTAAAGTGACGCTAGCCCGCAGTTAGCTTTGCCCGTTAGCATGTTAGCTTCTTCTTCGTGATTTCATTAGTGTGTATTGCGTTCTCCGGACCGGTGTCTGAACATACTAAGTAATTTTATCAAAAAAGGGGAAATTTTAAAGAGGGGGTATTATGCTTTTTTCAGCCACATAGCACCAGTCTATAGCACACTACAATGATGACGAAACCTTCTGTTAGTCTGTCAATGCAGTAAATTAGAATAACTGCCTTGTATAAAATTGCTCTTTCAAAATGGCGTTAGCAAATGACTTGAAATAGGCCTCTGTCTCTTTAAGAACCTCTGACCCTTTCCGACACGCCCCCTCCACACGCTGTCTGTGGCATCACAACACTGCGCTCTTGTCTCAACAGTATTGAAACTACGATCGGTGCATTTTAATTTTTACTGTTGGAAAGGAGCTACTGTTTATCACTTTGTGAACAATGGCCACACAGGATATTATTTGGAGACGAACCTTCCACACCGGACGCTTGGAAGGGGCTCTTGCCTGAAAAATAACTGCTGTTTGGAGGCTCTCTCTTTGCATCTGCCATGCCCTATGGATCTCTAACTATACCCCCATGGACTACACCAGGATCTGCAGGAGCCCATACGATTCAAAGACGGACATTATCTGTGCAGGTGGACAATGGTTTTTCGAGGTTACCCGTTAGCTTGTTATAATCGACTACAACTCATTGTTGATGAAAAGTCTGTAATAAACCACAAATGTGTAAAGCCAGGCTCATTGTGTGATCATCGTAAAGGCTGCTTCGAGTAGTTGCCTGCTTTATTGACGTTATTTGTGCATAATATGCTGCCTGTTTTCAATGAATGTTGTGAAGGTGAAGGTTGTTAGCTTGTCGCGGCTAATAGTGCCTTAGCTCCGGGAGAAAACCACTCGGCTACGACTCACTGTAGATGAAATGTGAGCAATAAACTACACAATCAACAAGCCAGGCTCCGTGTGTCATCATCATAAAGGCTGCTTCAAGCAGTTGCCTGTTTTAGTGATGTTTTCAATGCATAATATGCTGCTTGTATGCAGTGAATTTTCCCGTTAGCTTATCGCGGCTAGCTTGTTAGCTCCGGGAGAAAACCACTCGGCTACGACTCACTGTAGATGAAATGTGAGCAATAAACTTCCAAATCAACAAGCCTGGCTCCGTGTGTGATCATTGTTAAACGGTTCTTTATGTGTGTGGTGGTTTTATTGACTTTATGTGTACATATTTCTCGTTTTCACGTGATGACTCGAGGTTTAGCTTAGCATTAGCTTTCTCCGGAGGCTCTGTGCATCATCAAGGCCCAGCGCAGAACCAGACACTGAAATAAGTGTTCTTGTCACCGGTTTTAATCCTGGGTGTTTAGGTAACAGAAACACTGATGTGTGTCTTTGAAAAGTTTCAGAACTGCTGTAACTCCGGTTCACAACACATGGAGCTAATCCTCCATGATGACTCTGTTTACATCTTAGGGCTAGACACTGCGGGGAGGGGGTTCTGCTGAGGGGCAGTGGTTGGTTACTCGGCTGGTGACGAAAGGTCGGAGGCGTATCCTGGAGGTCGAGGGCGTTTCCTGAAGGAATCAGGCGTTTTATCCCTAAAATGGCCGCCATCAGAGTTTCTACAGATTACTCGAAAATACGTGAATGTGCTAAGGCAACACTTCAGGCATGTTTTTAATGAGGGAATGACTTAATAACATGATGTAAAGCTTGAAAAAGTCGATTTTGCATAATACCCCCCCTTTAAGTTTTCAAAACTTAAGGCAGAAATTTGATTCGGAACATCAAGACTTCTTTATGTATCTTCAGGTTAGAGACCATTATCAAAGGGAGATAAGGCCAGATCTCCCGGGTGAAATAAATGTTATAACTGAAATTGTGGGTTGTGCATATAGGAACAAAGGAGAAAAGTTGATATCTAAACTGTATCAGGGATTGGTATCCAATAGAAAAACTTCAACACTTTATATTAGAGATACATGGAAAAAAGAATTATCAGTAGAAATATGTGAAGACGAATGGTATGACATATGTGAAACTCACTAACCACGTCTAGCTCTAGAAATTGGAAAATATTTTGTTGGAAAAATGTGGTAAGATTTTTTATAACACCAAAGATCAAGAAGGCGACTTTATCAGTATGTCAGCCCTGTTGGAGGATGTGCGGTGAACAGGACGTGGGTCATGCACATATTTTTTGGCAGTGCACAAAATTATCCCAATACTGGGATAGTATTTGGCAAGAATCAGGGAAAATACTTGGATACAAACTACCAAAGACGTGCTCAGTTCTGTACTTCGGCAGTCTAACGGGAAAGGATAAACAACATAAAGGCAAATACTTGATAAAAATCCTTCTGGCAGCATCAAAAAAAGCCATTACATCGAAATGGTGTAAAGAGGATCCCCCTAC
The DNA here is from genome assembly GCF_951799975.1 of Gobius niger. NCBI lineage: Eukaryota > Metazoa > Chordata > Actinopteri > Gobiiformes > Gobiidae > Gobius > Gobius niger. The sequence goes on along the minus strand of NC_136858.1, from coordinate 6,311,852 downwards.
CTTGAAAAACTGGAGAGACATTGTAGAGGAAATTCACAACATGGAGAGACAAACTTATATTATAAGACTACAACAAGAAATCTGTGAAGAGAGATGGGAAAAATGGACTCTATACACGGACTTTATACACTATGACCACTGACACTGGGTTGCAAATGTTCTTTTTGTTATAAAATGTAAAAATCAACGATAAACTTTAAGTGAAGAACAAAAACAACAACCTACAATTTTAGTCCAGAGTTACGAGTCAATGGGTTCCATTTAGTGATTTCACAATACTAAAATTTCAATCTTGATTTTGATACTGGAATAAAGAAAGAAAAAACTCAACCTTCGATGATGATTTATATAGCATGACAAAAAACAACAACTTTAAATATATACTGTATTTGTGATAGTAAACTTTTCTCTCTTTTTCCATCTGTGATTTATTATCAACATCGCAGAACACTCTGAAGGTCGTGAGTTCAATCCTCACACAGGGCAATGGACATCAACCTGTGTTGATGACTTCCACCTTGCAATCTGTCTCACTGGACTGGATGTCCACAATCACGTCACAATCAGGCCACAAGCTGCTCTTACTGTCTTTAATCGTTTGTAAACTCTTTCCGTTAAGTCCGCCTTGAGATCAAAATAACAGAACGCTGCTGCTACCAATAATGGACCTGTCATGGCAATGACCTCATGGGATTCTGTTTTGGATGGACAACCAACGGTACTTAGGGCCTGCTAGCTAGTAAGCTGTCTTACTGGATGTGCATATTCGGATTCCCATTGCTCTGACCATAATTGCTGTAATTACTTGTAAATTCTTTCTGAGAAAATCCACCTTGAGGGCAAATTTGGGGTGGGACACTGCTCCCGATAATCGTCAGTCATGGAAATGTGCCGAGGACTATCAATGGAGCAATAATATCGATTGACAACCACTGGCATTGATGACCTGGTCATTTGTTTTAAGCTACAGATACACAACGAGGCTACACATTGCTCCAACCTTAATAGGTCTTAAACTCTTTCTGTCAAATTCCAAATTTCCAAAGCAAATTTCTGGCAAAGCATGTGAAGCACAATTATGTGAACTCTTGACTGATTGACAGGTATTTCAGTGGAAATCATCAGAGTTCTCAAAAGGGGAAATCTCCACAAATAACAACAATCCAACGTGGCTATGATAACCTTCAGTGGATTGGCCGGGAATCGAACCCGGGTCAACTGCTTGGGAAGCAGCTATGCTAACCACTATACCACCAACGCTCAAAGTATATTAATGACATACTCAATACATGTAGATACAGGTTTATTAATTGAAGCCTGGTCTATGACTTGTTACCTGAAACGTTCACAGAAAAATGGGTGTCGCCGCACTGCGTTCATCTTGGACAAAGCAAGAGAGAAAGGTCTTGGGTCCCAAAACTGCCCATAAATCATGTGGCCTTGAAGAAACCCAAACAGAGACTGTACAAGGAAAACACAGAAGATTTTTGTCCATTATCGTCATTATTTGTATACAACGACATTAAAACAAGCCTTATGGTTTAGGTCATTTAGGACACTTTTCTCGACAGTTGTTTGCTTGTACTGTTGCATCAGTCAAGACAGCTTCAACATCTGGTTCCTTCCCATTTATAAAGCCAGCAATATTGGAAATGTTCAAAAGTGTCCCTGATGGTCTAGTGGCTAGGATTCGGCGCTCTCACCGCCGCGGCCCGGGTTCGATTCCCGGTCAGGGAATGAGGGTTCTAAGACAATGTGTGAGAACAGGTGGTATTTTGGACACTTTTCTCAAGGTTTTTTTTGCTTGTGCTTTTGCGTCAATCAAGGCAACTTCAACATTCGCTCCCTTCCCATCACTAAAATAGCAAGATTACAACGTCCCAAGAGTATCCTTGATGGTCTAGTGGCTAGGATTCGGCGCTCTCACCGCCGCGGCCCGGGTTCGATTCCCGGTCAGGGAATGAAATCTGTCTCAAATAAGAACAGGTTTGAAATTGACGACCTCTTCAATTCAGCTGGAATCACTGAAGCATCGTCATCATGCCATATTAGCAGTCCCTTCAGTGCACGCAAGCAGGCCATGTTGTTCACCTTCATTTGAATACTTTATCATGCTTTTTCTTAGGTTGTAGTATCAGTCATGGCATTTTCAACATCTTGTACGTGGCTAAATGAGGACTTTAGCAGTGTCCCTGATGGCCTAGTGGCCGGGACTCAGCGCTGTCACTGCTTTGGACCGCATTCCATTTGCGATCAAGGGATGAGAAGATTCTGAACAAACCGTTCCAGACAATTTATTGATGATTGAATGGTAGGAGGTCATAGCTGCCTTGTTAGCGCAGTAGGTAGCGCGTCAGTCTCATAATCTGAAGGTCGTGAGTTCAATCCTCACACACGGCAACGGGCTTTTACGCTGGAAGCACAAATGGTCCATCATGTTCAATGGCACAGTGCATTCAGTAGAGTGCTGTTGTCAATGGACATCAGTCTGTGTTGATGACCTCCACCTTGCAATCTGTCTCACTGGACTGGATGTCCACAATCACGTCACAATCAGGCCACAAGCTGCTCTTACTGTCTTTAATAGTTTGTAAACTCTTTCCGTTAAGTCCGCCTTGAGATCAAAGTAATAGAACGCTGCTGGTACCAATAATGGACCTGTCATGGCAATGACCTCATGGGATTCAATGGAGCACTGTTTTGGATGGACAACCAACGGTACTGAGGGCCTGCTAGCTAGTAAGCTGTCTTACTGGATGTGCATATTCGGATTCCCATTGCTCTGACCATAATTGCTGTAATTACTTGTAAATTCTTTCTGAGAAAATCCACCTTGAGGGCAAATTTGGGGTGGGACACTGCTCCCGATAATCGTCAGTCATGGAAATGTGCCGAGGACTATCAATGGAGCAATAATATCGATTGACAACTACTGGCATTGATGACCTGGTCATTTGTTTTAAGCTACAGATACACAACGAGGCTACACATTGCTCCAACCTTAATAGGTCTTAAACTCTTTCTGTCAAATTCCAAATTTCCAAAGCAAATTTCTGGCAAAGCATGTGAAGCACAATTATGTGAACTCTTGACTGATTGACAGGTATTTCAGTGGAAATCATCAGAGTTCTCAAAAGGGGAAATCTCCACAAATAACAACAATCCAACGTGGCTATGATAACCTTCAGTGCATTGGCCGGGAATCGAACCCGGGTCAACTGCTTGGGAAGCAGCTATGCTAACCACTATACCACCAACGCTCAAAGTATATTAATGACATACTCAATACATGTACATACAGGTTTATTAATTGAAGCCTGGTCTATGACTTGTTACCTGAAACGTTCACAGAAAAATGGGTGTCGCCGCACTGCGTTCATCTTGGACAGAGCAAGAGAGAAAGGTCTTGGGTCCCAAAACTGCCCATAAATCATGTGGCCTTGAAGAAACCCAAACAGAGACTGTACAAGGAAAACACAGAAGATTTTTGTCCATTATCGTCATTATTTGTATACAACGACATTAAAACAAGCCTTATGGTTTAGGTCATTTAGGACACTTTTCTCGACAGTTGTTTGCTTGTACTGTTGCATCAGTCAAGACAGCTTCAACATCTGGTTCCTTCCCATTTATAAAGCCAGCAATATTGGAAATGTTCAAAAGTGTCCCTGATGGTCTAGTGGCTAGGATTCGGCGCTCTCACCGCCGCGGCCCGGGTTCGATTCCCGGTCAGGGAATGAGGGTTCTAAGAGAATGTGTGAGAACAGGTGGTATTTTGGACACTTTTCTCAAGGTTTTTTTTGCTTGTGCTTTTGCGTCAATCAAGGCAACTTCAACATTCGCTCCCTTCCCATCACTAAAATAGCAAGATTACAACGTCCCAAGAGTATCCTTGATGGTCTAGTGGCTAGGATTCGGCGCTCTCACCGCCGCGGCCCGGGTTCGATTCCCGGTCAGGGAATGAAATCTGTCTCAAATAAGAACAGGTTTGAAATTGACGACCTCTTCAATTCAGCTGGAATCACTGAAGCATCGTCATCATGCCATATTAGCAGTCCCTTCAGTGCACGCAAGCAGGCCATGTTGTTCACCTTCATTTGAATACTTTATCATGCTTTTTCTTAGGTTGTAGTATCAGTCATGGCATTTTCAACATCTTGTACGTGGCTAAATGAGGACTTTAGCAGTGTCCCTGATGGCCTAGTGGCCGGGACTCAGCGCTGTCACTGCTTTGGACCGCATTCCATTTGCGATCAAGGGATGAGAAGATTCTGAACAAACCGTTCCAGACAATTTATTGATGATTGAATGGTAGGAGGTCATAGCTGCCTTGTTAGCGCAGTAGGTAGCGCGTCAGTCTCATAATCTGAAGGTCGTGAGTTCAATCCTCACACAGGGCAACGGGCTTTTACGCTGGAAGCACAAATGGTCCATCATGTTCAATGGCACAGTGCATTCAGTAGAGTGCTGTTGTCAATGGACATCAGTCTGTGTTGATGACCTCCACCTTGCAATCTGTCTCACTGGACTGGATGTCCACAATCACGTCACAATCAGGCCACAAGCTGCTCTTACTGTCTTTAATAGTTTGTAAACTCTTTCCGTTAAGTCCGCCTTGAGATCAAAGTAATAGAACGCTGCTGGTACCAATAATGGACCTGTCATGGCAATGACCTCATGGGATTCAATGGAGCACTGTTTTGGATGGACAACCAACGGTACTGAGGGCCTGCTAGCTAGTAAGCTGTCTTACTGGATGTGCATATTCGGATTCCCATTGCTCTGACCATAATTGCTGTAATTACTTGTAAATTCTTTCTGAGAAAATCCACCTTGAGGGCAAATTTGGGGTGGGACACTGCTCCCGATAATCGTCAGTCATGGAAATGTGCCGAGGACTATCAATGGAGCAATAATATCGATTGACAACTACTGGCATTGATGACCTGGTCATTTGTTTTAAGCTACAGATACACAACGAGGCTACACATTGCTCCAACCTTAATAGGTCTTAAACTCTTTCTCTCAAATTCCAAATTTCCAAAGCAAATTTCTGGCAAAGCATGTGAAGCACAATTATGTGAACTCTTGACTGATTGACAGGTATTTCAGTGGAAATCATCAGAGTTCTCAAAAGGGGAAATCTCCACAAATAACAACAATCCAACGTGGCTATGATAACCTTAAGTGCATTGGCCGGGAATCGAACCCGGGTCAACTGCTTGGGAAGCAGCTATGCTAACCACTATACCACCAACGCTCAAAGTATATTAATGACATACTCAATACATGTACATACAGGTTTATTAATTGAAGCCTGGTCTATGACTTGTTACCTGAAACGTTCACAGAAAAATGGGTGTCGCCGCACTGCGTTCATCTTGGACAGAGCAAGAGAGAAAGGTCTTGGGTCCCAAAACTGCCCATAAATCATGTGGCCTTGAAGAAACCCAAACAGAGACTGTACAAGGAAAACACAGAAGATTTTTGTCCATTATCGTCATTATTTGTATACAACGACATTAAAACAAGCCTTATGGTTTAGGTCATTTAGGACACTTTTCTCGACAGTTGTTTGCTTGTACTGTTGCATCAGTCAAGACAGCTTCAACATCTGGTTCCTTCCCATTTATAAAGCCAGCAATATTGGAAATGTTCAAAAGTGTCCCTGATGGTCTAGTGGCTAGGATTCGGCGCTCTCACCGCCGCGGCCCGGGTTCGATTCCCGGTCAGGGAATGAAATCTGTCTCGAATAAGAACAGGTTTGAAATTGACGACCTCTTCAATTCAGCTGGAATCACTGAAGCATCGTCATCATGCCATATTAGCAGTCCCTTCAGTGCACGCAAGCAGGCCATGTTGTTCACCTTCATTTGAATACTTTATCATGCTTTTTCTTAGGTTGTAGTATCAGTCATGGCATTTTCAACATCTTGTACGTGGCTAAATGAGGACTTTAGCAGTGTCCCTGATGGCCTAGTGGCCGGGACTCAGCGCTGTCACTGCTTTGGACCGCATTCCATTTGCGATCAAGGGATGAGAAGATTCTGAACAAACCGTTCCAGACAATTTATTGATGATTGAATGGTAGGAGGTCATAGCTGCCTTGTTAGCGCAGTAGGTAGCGCGTCAGTCTCATAATCTGAAGGTCGTGAGTTCAATCCTCACACAGGGCAACGGGCTTTTACGCTGGAAGCACAAATGGTCCATCATGTTCAATGGCACAGTGCATTCAGTAGAGTGCTGTTGTCAATGGACATCAGTCTGTGTTGATGACCTCCACCTTGCAATCTGTCTCACTGGACTGGATGTCCACAATCACGTCACAATCAGGCCACAAGCTGCTCTTACTGTCTTTAATAGTTTGTAAACTCTTTCCGTTAAGTCCGCCTTGAGATCAAAGTAATAGAACGCTGCTGGTACCAATAATGGACCTGTCATGGCACGACCTCATGGGATTCAATGGAGCACTGTTTTGGATGGACAACCAACGGTACTGAGGGCCTGCTAGCTAGTAAGCTGTCTTACTGGATGTGCATATTCGGATTCCCATTGCTCTGACCATAATTGCTGTAATTACTTGTAAATTCTTTCTGAGAAAATCCACCTTGAGGGCAAATTTGGGGTGGGACACTGCTCCCGATAATCGTCAGTCATGGAAATGTGCCGAGGACTATCAATGGAGCAATAATATCGATTGACAACTACTGGCATTGATGACCTGGTCATTTGTTTTAAGCTACAGATACACAACGAGGCTACACATTGCTCCAACCTTAATAGGTCTTAAACTCTTTCTGTCAAATTCCAAATTTCCAAAGCAAATTTCTGGCAAAGCATGTGAAGCACAATTATGTGAACTCTTGACTGATTGACAGGTATTTCAGTGGAAATCATCAGAGTTCTCAAAAGGGGAAATCTCCACAGATAACAACAATCCAACGTGGCTATGATAACCTTCAGTGCATTGGCCGGGAATCGAACCCGGGTCAACTGCTTGGGAAGCAGCTATGCTAACCACTATACCACCAACGCTCAAAGTATATTAATGACATACTCAATACATGTACATACAGGTTTATTAATTGAAGCCTGGTCTATGACTTGTTACCTGAAACGTTCACAGAAAAATGGGTGTCGCCGCACTGCGTTCATCTTGGACAAAGCAAGAGAGAAAGGTCTTGGGTCCCAAAACTGCCCATAAATCATGTGGCCTTGAAGAAACCCAAACAGAGACTGTACAAGGAAAACACAGAAGATTTTTGTCCATTATCGTCATTATTTGTATACAACGACATTAAAACAAGCCTTATGGTTTAGGTCATTTAGGACACTTTTCTCGACAGTTGTTTGCTTGTACTGTTGCATCAGTCAAGACAGCTTCAACATCTGGTTCCTTCCCATTTATAAAGCCAGCAATATTGGAAATGTTCAAAAGTGTCCCTGATGGTCTAGTGGCTAGGATTCGGCGCTCTCACCGCCGCGGCCCGGGTTCGATTCCCGGTCAGGGAATGAAATCTGTCTCGAATAAGAACAGGTTTGAAATTGACGACCTCTTCAATTCAGCTGGAATCACTGAAGCATCGTCATCATGCCATATTAGCAGTCCCTTCAGTGCACGCAAGCAGGCCATGTTGTTCACCTTCATTTGAATACTTTATCATGCTTTTCTTAGGTTGTAGTATCAGTCATGGCATTTTCAACATCTTGTACGTGGCTAAATGAGGACTTTAGCAGTGTCCCTGATGGCCTAGTAGCCGGGACTCAGCGCTGTCACTGCTTTGGACCGCATTCCATTTGCGATCAAGGGATGAGAAGATTCTGAACAAACCGGTCCAGACAATTTATTGATGATTGAATGGTAGGAGGTCATAGCTGCCTTGTTAGCGCAGTAGGTAGCGCGTCAGTCTCATAATCTGAAGGTCGTGAGTTCAATCCTCACACAGGGCAATGGGCTTTTACGCTGGAAGCACAAATGGTCCATCATGTTCAATGGCACAGTGCATTCAGTAGAGTGCTGTTGTCAATGGACATCAGTCTGTGTTGATGACCTCCACCTTGCAATCTGTCTCACTGGACTGGATGTCCACAATCACGTCACAATCAGGCCACAAGCTGCTCTTACTGTCTTTAATAGTTTGTAAACTCTTTCCGTTAAGTCCGCCTTGAGATCAAAGTAATAGAACGCTGCTGCTACCAATAATGGACCTGTCATGGCAATGACCTCATGGGATTCAATGGAGCACTGTTTTGGATGGACAACCAACGGTACTGAGGGCCTGCTAGCTAGTAAGCTGTCTTACTGGATGTGCATATTCGGATTCCCATTGCTCTGACCATAATTGCTGTAATTACTTGTAAATTCTTTCTGAGAAAATCCACCTTGAGGGCAAATTTGGGGTGGGACACTGCTCCCGATAATCGTCAGTCATGGAAATGTGCCGAGGACTATCAATGGAGCAATAATATCGATTGACAACTACTGGCATTGATGACCTGGTCATTTGTTTTAAGCTACAGATACACAACGAGGCTACACATTGCTCCAACCTTAATAGGTCTTAAACTCTTTCTGTCAAATTCCAAATTTCCAAAGCAAATTTCTGGCAAAGCATGTGAAGCACAATTATGTGAACTCTTGACTGATTGACAGGTATTTCAGTGGAAATCATCAGAGTTCTCAAAAGGGGAAATCTCCACAAATAACAACAATCCAACGTGGCTATGATAACCTTCAGTGCATTGGCCAGGAATCGAACCCGGGTCAACTGCTTGGGAAGCAGCTATGCTAACCACTATACCACCAACGCTCAAAGTATATCAATGACATACTCAATACATGTACATACAGGTTTATTAATTGAAGCCTGGTCTATGACTTGTTACCTGAAACGTTCACAGAAAAATGGGTGTCGCCGCACTGCGTTCATCTTGGACAAAGCAAGAGAGAAAGGTCTTGGGTCCCAAAACTGCCCATAAATCATGTGGCCTTGAAGAAACCCAAACAGAGACTGTACAAGGAAAACACAGAAGATTTTTGTCCATTATCGTCATTATTTGTATACAACGACATTAAAACAAGCCTTATGGTTTAGGTCATTTAGGACACTTTTCTCGACAGTTGTTTGCTTGTACTGTTGCATCAGTCAAGACAGCTTCAACATCTGGTTCCTTCCCATTTATAAAGCCAGCAATATTGGAAATGTTCAAAAGTGTCCCTGATGGTCTAGTGGCTAGGATTCGGCGCTCTCACCGCCGCGGCCTGGGTTCGATTCCCGGTCAGGGAATGAAATCTGTCTCGAATAAGAACAGGTTTGAAATTGACGACCTCTTCAATTCAGCTGGAATCACTGAAGCATCGTCATCATGCCATATTAGCAGTCCCTTCAGTGCACGCAAGCAGGCCATGTTGTTCACCTTCATTTGAATACTTTATCATGCTTTTTCTTAGGTTGTAGTATCAGTCATGGCATTTTCAACATCTTGTACGTGGCTAAATGAGGACTTTAGCAGTGTCCCTGATGGCCTAGTGGCTGGGACTCAGCGCTGTCACTGCTTTGGACCGCATTCCATTTGCGATCAAGGGATGAGAAGATTCTGAACAAACCGTTCCAGACAATTTATTGATGATTGAATGGTAGGAGGTCATAGCTGCCTTGTTAGCGCAGTAGGTAGCGCGTCAGTCTCATAATCTGAAGTCGTGAGTTCAATCCTCACACAGGGCAACGGGCTTTTACACTGGAAGCACAAATGGTCCATCATGTTCAATGGCACAGTGCATTCAGTAGAGTGCTGTTGTCAATGGACATCAGTCTGTGTTGATGACCTCCACCTTGCAATCTGTCTCACTGGACTGGATCTCCACAATCACGTCACAATCAGGCCACAAGCTGCTCTTACTGTCTTTAATAGTTTGTAAACTCTTTCCGTTAAGTCCGCCTTGAGATCAAAGTAATAGAACGCTGCTGGTACCAATAATGGACCTGTCATGGCACGACCTCATGGGATTCAATGGAGCACTGTTTTGGATGGACAACCAACGGTACTGAGGGCCTGCTAGCTAGTAAGCTGTCTTACTGGATGTGCATATTCGGATTCCCATTGCTCTGACCATAATTGCTGTAATTACTTGTAAATTCTTTCTGAGAAAATCCACCTTGAGGGCAAATTTGGGGTGGGACACTGCTCCCGATAATCGTCAGTCATGGAAATGTGCCGAGGACTATCAATGGAGCAATAATATCGATTGACAACTACTGGCATTGATGACCTGGTCATTTGTTTTAAGCTACAGATACACAACGAGGCTACACATTGCTCCAACCTTAATAGGTCTTAAACTCTTTCTGTCAAATTCCAAATTTCCAAAGCAAATTTCTGGCAAAGCATGTGAAGCACAATTATGTGAACTCTTGACTGATTGACAGGTATTTCAGTGGAAATCATCAGAGTTCTCAAAAGGGGAAATCTCCACAGATAACAACAATCCAACGTGGCTATGATAACCTTCAGTGCATTGGCCGGGAATCGAACCCGGGTCAACTGCTTGGGAAGCAGCTATGCTAACCACTATACCACCAACGCTCAAAGTATGTTAATGACATACTCAATACATGTACATACAGGTTTATTAATTGAAGCCTGGTCTATGACTTGTTACCTGAAACGTTCACAGAAAAATGGGTGTCGCCGCACTGCGTTCATCTTGGACAAAGCAAGAGAGAAAGGTCTTGGGTCCCAAAACTGCCCATAAATCATGTGGCCTTGAAGAAACCCAAACAGAGACTGTACAAGGAAAACACAGAAGATTTTTGTCCATTATCGTCATTATTTGTATACAACGACATTAAAACAAGCCTTATGGTTTAGGTCATTTAGGACACTTTTCTCGACAGTTGTTTGCTTGTACTGTTGCATCAGTCAAGACAGCTTCAACATCTGGTTCCTTCCCATTTATAAAGCCAGCAATATTGGAAATGTTCAAAAGTGTCCCTGATGGTCTAGTGGCTAGGATTCGGCGCTCTCACCGCCGCGGCCCGGGTTCGATTCCCGGTCAGGGAATGAAATCTGTCTCGAATAAGAACAGGTTTGAAATTGACGACCTCTTCAATTCAGCTGGAATCACTGAAGCATCGTCATCATGCCATATTAGCAGTCCCTTCAGTGCACGCAAGCAGGCCATGTTGTTCACCTTCATTTGAATACTTTATCATGCTTTTCTTAGGTTGTAGTATCAGTCATGGCATTTTCAACATCTTGTACGTGGCTAAATGAGGACTTTAGCAGTGTCCCTGATGGCCTAGTAGCCGGGACTCAGCGCTGTCACTGCTTTGGACCGCATTCCATTTGCGATCAAGGGATGAGAAGATTCTGAACAAACCGGTCCAGACAATTTATTGATGATTGAATGGTAGGAGGTCATAGCTGCCTTGTTAGCGCAGTAGGTAGCGCGTCAGTCTCATAATCTGAAGGTCGTGAGTTCAATCCTCACACAGGGCAACGGGCTTTTACGCTGGAAGCACAAATGGTCCATCATGTTCAATGGCACAGTGCATTCAGTAGAGTGCTGTTGTCAATGGACATCAGTCTGTGTTGATGACCTCCACCTTGCAATCTGTCTCACTGGACTGGATCTCCACAATCACGTCACAATCAGGCCACAAGCTGCTCTTACTGTCTTTAATAGTTTGTAAACTCTTTCCGTTAAGTCTGCCTTGAGATCAAAGTAATAGAACGCTGCTGGTACCAATAATGGACCTGTCATGGCACGACCTCATGGGATTCAATGGAGCACTGTTTTGGATGGACAACCAACGGTACTGAGGGCCTGCTAGCTAGTAAGCTGTCTTACTGGATGTGCATATTCGGATTCCCATTGCTCTGACCATAATTGCTGTAATTACTTGTAAATTCTTTCTGAGAAAATCCACCTTGAGGGCAAATTTGGGGTGGGACACTGCTCCCGATAATCGTCAGTCATGGAAATGTGCCGATGACTATCAATGGAGCAATAATATCGATTGACAACTACTGGCATTGATGACCTGGTCATTTGTTTTAAGCTACAGATACACAACGAGGCTACACATTGCTCCAACCTTAATAGGTCTTAAACTCTTTCTGTCAAATTCCAAATTTCCAAAGCAAATTTCTGGCAAAGCATGTGAAGCACAATTATGTGAACTCTTGACTGATTGACAGGTATTTCAGTGGAAATCATCAGAGTTCTCAAAAGGGGAAATCTCCACAGATAACAACAATCCAACGTGGCTATGATAACCTTCAGTGCATTGGCCGGGAATCGAACCCGGGTCAACTGCTTGGGAAGCAGCTATGCTAACCACTATACCACCAACGCTCAAAGTATATTAATGACATACTCAATACATGTACATACAGGTTTATTAATTGAAGCCTGGTCTATGACTTGTTACCTGAAACGTTCACAGAAAAATGGGTGTCGCCGCACTGCGTTCATCTTGGACAAAGCAAGAGAGAAAGGTCTTGGGTCCCAAAACTGCCCATAAATCATGTGGCCTTGAAGAAACCCAAACAGAGACTGTACAAGGAAAACACAGAAGATTTTTGTCCATTATCGTCATTATTTGTATACAACGACATTAAAACAAGCCTTATGGTTTAGGTCATTTAGGACACTTTTCTCGACAGTTGTTTGCTTGTACTGTTGCATCAGTCAAGACAGCTTCAACATCTGGTTCCTTCCCATTTATAAAGCCAGCAATATTGGAAATGTTCAAAAGTGTCCCTGATGGTCTAGTGGCCGGGACTCAGCGCTGTCACTGCTTTGGACCGCATTCCATTTGCGATCAAGGGATGAGAAGATTCTGAACAAACCGTTCCAGACAATTTATTGATGATTGAATGGTAAGAGGTCATAGCTGCCTTGTTAGCGCAGTAGGTAGCGCGTCAGTCTCATAATCTGAAGGTCGTGAGTTCAATCCTCACACAGGGCAATGGGCTTTTACGCTGGAAGCACAAATGGTCCATCATGTTCAATGGCACAGTGCATTCAGTAGAGTGCTGTTGTCAATGGACATCAGTCTGTGTTGATGACCTCCACCTTGCAATCTGTCTCACTGGACTGGATGTCCACAATCACGTCACAATCAGGCCACAAGCTGCTCTTACTGTCTTTAATAGTTTGTAAACTCTTTCCGTTAAGTCCGCCTTGAGATCAAAGTAATAGAACGCTGCTGCTACCAATAATGGACCTGTCATGGCAATGACCTCATGGGATTCAATGGAGCACTGTTTTGGATGGACAACCAACGGTACTGAGGGCCTGCTAGCTAGTAAGCTGTCTTACTGGATGTGCATATTCGGATTCCCATTGCTCTGACCATAATTGCTGTAATTACTTGTAAATTCTTTCTGAGAAAATCCACCTTGAGGGCAAATTTGGGGTGGGACACTGCTCCCGATAATCGTCAGTCATGGAAATGTGCCGAGGACTATCAATGGAGCAATAATATCGATTGACAACTACTGGCATTGATGACCTGGTCATTTGTTTTAAGCTACAGATACACAACGAGGCTACACATTGCTCCAACCTTAATAGGTCTTAAACTCTTTCTGTCAAATTCCAAATTTCCAAAGCAAATTTCTGGCAAAGCATGTGAAGCACAATTATGTGAACTCTTGACTGATTGACAGGTATTTCAGTGGAAATCATCAGAGTTCTCAAAAGGGGAAATCTCCACAAATAACAACAATCCAACGTGGCTATGATAACCTTCAGTGCATTGGCCGGGAATCGAACCCGGGTCAACTGCTTGGGAAGCAGCTTTGCTAACCACTATACCACCAACGCTCAAAGTATATCAATGACATACTCAATACATGTACATACAGGTTTATTAATTGAAGCCTGGTCTATGACTTGTTACCTGAAACGTTCACAGAAAAATGGGTGTCGCCGCACTGCGTTCATCTTGGACAAAGCAAGAGAGAAAGGTCTTGGGTCCCAAAACTGCCCATAAATCATGTGGCCTTGAAGAAACCCAAACAGAGACTGTACAAGGAAAACACAGAAGATTTTTGTCCATTATCGTCATTATTTGTATACAACGACATTAAAACAAGCCTTATGGTTTAGGTCATTTAGGACACTTTTCTCGACAGTTGTTTGCTTGTACTGTTGCATCAGTCAAGACAGCTTCAACATCTGGTTCCTTCCCATTTATAAAGCCAGCAATATTGGAAATGTTCAAAAGTGTCCCTGATGGTCTAGTGGCTAGGATTCGGCGCTCTCACCGCCGCGGCCTGGGTTCGATTCCCGGTCAGGGAATGAAATCTGTCTCGAATAAGAACAGGTTTGAAATTGACGACCTCTTCAATTCAGCTGGAATCACTGAAGCATCGTCATCATGCCATATTAGCAGTCCCTTCAGTGCACGCAAGCAGGCCATGTTGTTCACCTTCATTTGAATACTTTATCATGCTTTTTCTTAGGTTGTAGTATCAGTCATGGCATTTTCAACATCTTGTACGTGGCTAAATGAGGACTTTAGCAGTGTCCCTGATGGCCTAGTGGCTGGGACTCAGCGCTGTCACTGCTTTGGACCGCATTCCATTTGCGATCAAGGGATGAGAAGATTCTGAACAAACCGTTCCAGACAATTTATTGATGATTGAATGGTAGGAGGTCATAGCTGCCTTGTTAGCGCAGTAGGTAGCGCGTCAGTCTCATAATCTGAAGGTCGTGAGTTCAATCCTCACACAGGGCAACGGGCTTTTACGCTGGAAGCACAAATGGTCCATCATGTTCAATGGCACAGTGCATTCAGTAGAGTGCTGTTGTCAATGGACATCAGTCTGTGTTGATGACCTCCACCTTGCAATCTGTCTCACTGGACTGGATGTCCACAATCACGTCACAATCAGGCCACAAGCTGCTCTTACTGTCTTTAATAGTTTGTAAACTCTTTCCGTTAAGTCCGCCTTGAGATCAAAGTAATAGAACGCTGCTGCTACCAATAATGGACCTGTCATGGCAATGACCTCATGGGATTCAATGGAGCACTGTTTTGGATGGACAACCAACGGTACTGAGGGCCTGCTAGCTAGTAAGCTGTCTTACTGGATGTGCATATTCGGATTCCCATTGCTCTGACCATAATTGCTGTAATTACTTGTAAATTCTTTCTGAGAAAATCCACCTTGAGGGCAAATTTGGGGTGGGACACTGCTCCCGATAATCGTCAGTCATGGAAATGTGCCGAGGACTATCAATGGAGCAATAATATCGATTGACAACTACTGGCATTGATGACCTGGTCATTTGTTTTAAGCTACAGATACACAACGAGGCTACACATTGCTCCAACCTTAATAGGTCTTAAACTCTTTCTGTCAAATTCCAAATTTCCAAAGCAAATTTCTGGCAAAGCATGTGAAGCACAATTATGTGAACTCTTGACTGATTGACAGGTATTTCAGTGGAAATCATCAGAGTTCTCAAAAGGGGAAATCTCCACAAATAACAACAATCCAACGTGGCTATGATAACCTTCAGTGCATTGGCCGGGAATCGAACCCGGGTCAACTGCTTGGGAAGCAGCTTTGCTAACCACTATACCACCAACGCTCAAAGTATATCAATGACATACTCAATACATGTACATACAGGTTTATTAATTGAAGCCTGGTCTATGACTTGTTACCTGAAACGTTCACAGAAAAATGGGTGTCGCCGCACTGCGTTCATCTTGGACAAAGCAAGAGAGAAAGGTCTTGGGTCCCAAAACTGCCCATAAATCATGTGGCCTTGAAGAAACCCAAACAGAGACTGTACAAGGAAAACACAGAAGATTTTTGTCCATTATCGTCATTATTTGTATACAACGACATTAAAACAAGCCTTATGGTTTAGGTCATTTAGGACACTTTTCTCGACAGTTGTTTGCTTGTACTGTTGCATCAGTCAAGACAGCTTCAACATCTGGTTCCTTCCCATTTATAAAGCCAGCAATATTGGAAATGTTCAAAAGTGTCCCTGATGGTCTAGTGGCTAGGATTCGGCGCTCTCACCGCCGCGGCCTGGGTTCGATTCCCGGTCAGGGAATGAAATCTGTCTCGAATAAGAACAGGTTTGAAATTGACGACCTCTTCAATTCAGCTGGAATCACTGAAGCATCGTCATCATGCCATATTAGCAGTCCCTTCAGTGCACGCAAGCAGGCCATGTTGTTCACCTTCATTTGAATACTTTATCATGCTTTTTCTTAGGTTGTAGTATCAGTCATGGCATTTTCAACATCTTGTACGTGGCTAAATGAGGACTTTAGCAGTGTCCCTGATGGCCTAGTGGCTGGGACTCAGCGCTGTCACTGCTTTGGACCGCATTCCATTTGCGATCAAGGGATGAGAAGATTCTGAACAAACCGTTCCAGACAATTTATTGATGATTGAATGGTAGGAGGTCATAGCTGCCTTGTTAGCGCAGTAGGTAGCGCGTCAGTCTCATAATCTGAAGGTCGTGAGTTCAATCCTCACACAGGGCAACGGGCTTTTACGCTGGAAGCACAAATGGTCCATCATGTTCAATGGCACAGTGCATTCAGTAGAGTGCTGTTGTCAATGGACATCAGTCTGTGTTGATGACCTCCACCTTGCAATCTGTCTCACTGGACTGGATCTCCACAATCACGTCACAATCAGGCCACAAGCTGCTCTTACTGTCTTTAATAGTTTGTAAACTCTTTCCGTTAAGTCCGCCTTGAGATCAAAGTAATAGAACGCTGCTGGTACCAATAATGGACCTGTCATGGCACGACCTCATGGGATTCAATGGAGCACTGTTTTGGATGGACAACCAACGGTACTGAGGGCCTGCTAGCTAGTAAGCTGTCTTACTGGATGTGCATATTCGGATTCCCATTGCTCTGACCATAATTGCTGTAATTACTTGTAAATTCTTTCTGAGAAAATCCACCTTGAGGGCAAATTTGGGGTGGGACACTGCTCCCGATAATCGTCAGTCATGGAAATGTGCCGAGGACTATCAATGGAGCAATAATATCGATTGACAACTACTGGCATTGATGACCTGGTCATTTGTTTTAAGCTACAGATACACAACGAGGCTACACATTGCTCCAACCTTAATAGGTCTTAAACTCTTTCTGTCAAATTCCAAATTTCCAAAGCAAATTTCTGGCAAAGCATGTGAAGCACAATTATGTGAACTCTTGACTGATTGACAGGTATTTCAGTGGAAATCATCAGAGTTCTCAAAAGGGGAAATCTCCACAGATAACAACAATCCAACGTGGCTATGATAACCTTCAGTGCATTGGCCGGGAATCGAACCCGGGTCAACTGCTTGGGAAGCAGCTATGCTAACCACTATACCACCAACGCTCAAAGTATATTAATGACATACTCAATACATGTACATACAGGTTTATTAATTGAAGCCTGGTCTATGACTTGTTACCTGAAACGTTCACAGAAAAATGGGTGTCGCCGCACTGCGTTCATCTTGGACAAAGCAAGAGAGAAAGGTCTTGGGTCCCAAAACTGCCCATAAATCATGTGGCCTTGAAGAAACCCAAACAGAGACTGTACAAGGAAAACACAGAAGATTTTTGTCCATTATCGTCATTATTTGTATACAACGACATTAAAACAAGCCTTATGGTTTAGGTCATTTAGGACACTTTTCTCGACAGTTGTTTGCTTGTACTGTTGCATCAGTCAAGACAGCTTCAACATCTGGTTCCTTCCCATTTATAAAGCCAGCAATATTGGAAATGTTCAAAAGTGTCCCTGATGGTCTAGTGGCCGGGACTCAGCGCTGTCACTGCTTTGGACCGCATTCCATTTGCGATCAAGGGATGAGAAGATTCTGAACAAACCGTTCCAGACAATTTATTGATGATTGAATGGTAGGAGGTCATAGCTGCCTTGTTAGCGCAGTAGGTAGCGCGTCAGTCTCATAATCTGAAGGTCGTGAGTTCAATCCTCACACAGGGCAATGGGCTTTTACGCTGGAAGCACAAATGGTCCATCATGTTCAATGGCACAGTGCATTCAGTAGAGTGCTGTTGTCAATGGACATCAGTCTGTGTTGATGACCTCCACCTTGCAATCTGTCTCACTGGACTGGATGTCCACAATCACGTCACAATCAGGCCACAAGCTGCTCTTACTGTCTTTAATAGTTTGTAAACTCTTTCCGTTAAGTCCGCCTTGAGATCAAAGTAATAGAACGCTGCTGCTACCAATAATGGACCTGTCATGGCAATGACCTCATGGGATTCAATGGAGCACTGTTTTGGATGGACAACCAACGGTACTGAGGGCCTGCTAGCTAGTAAGCTGTCTTACTGGATGTGCATATTCGGATTCCCATTGCTCTGACCATAATTGCTGTAATTACTTGTAAATTCTTTCTGAGAAAATCCACCTTGAGGGCAAATTTGGGGTGGGACACTGCTCCCGATAATCGTCAGTCATGGAAATGTGCCGAGGACTATCAATGGAGCAATAATATCGATTGACAACTACTGGCATTGATGACCTGGTCATTTGTTTTAAGCTACAGATACACAACGAGGCTACACATTGCTCCAACCTTAATAGGTCTTAAACTCTTTCTGTCAAATTCCAAATTTCCAAAGCAAATTTCTGGCAAAGCATGTGAAGCACAATTATGTGAACTCTTGACTGATTGACAGGTATTTCAGTGGAAATCATCAGAGTTCTCAAAAGGGGAAATCTCCACAAATAACAACAATCCAACGTGGCTATGATAGCCTTCAGTGCATTGGCCGGGAATCGAACCCGGGTCAACTGCTTGGGAAGCAGCTATGCTAACCACTATACCACCAACGCTCAAAGTATATTAATGACATACTCAATACATGTACATACAGGTTTATTAATTGAAGCCTGGTCTATGACTTGTTACCTGAAACGTTCACAGAAAAATGGGTGTCGCCGCACTGCGTTCATCTTGGACAAAGCAAGAGAGAAAGGTCTTGGGTCCCAAAACTGCCCATAAATCATGTGGCCTTAAAGAAACCCAAACAGAGACTGTACAAGGAAAACACAGAAGATTTTTGTCCATTATCGTCATAATTTGTATACAACGACATTAAAACAAGCCTTATGGTTTAGGTCATTTAGGACACTTTTCTCGACAGTTGTTTGCTTGTACTGTTGCATCAGTCAAGACAGCTTCAACATCTGGTTCCTTCCCATTTATAAAGCCAGCAATATTGGAAATGTTCAAAAGTGTCCCTGATGGTCTAGTGGCTAGGATTCGGCGCTCTCACCGCCGTGGCCCGGGTTCGATTCCCGGTCAGGGAATGAGGGTTCTAAGACAATGTGTGAGAACAGGTAGTATTTTGGACACTTTTCTCAAGTTTTTTTTTGCTTGTGCTTTTGCGTCAATCAAGGCAACTTCAACATTCGCTCCCTTCCCATCACTAAAATAGCAATATTACAACGTTCCAAGAGTATCCCTGGTGGTCTAGTGGCTAGGATTCGGCGCTCTCACCGCCGCGGCCCGGGTTCGATTCCCGGTCAGGGAATGAAATCTGTCTCGAATAAGAACAGGTTTGAAATTGACGACCTCTTCAATTCAGCTGGAATCACTGAAGCATCGTCATCATGCCATATTAGCAGTCCCTTCAGTGCACGCAAGCAGGCCATGTTGTTCACCTTCATTTGAATACTTTATCATGCTTTTCTTAGGTTGTAGTATCAGTCATGGCATTTTCAACATCTTGTACGTGGCTAAATGAGGACTTTAGCAGTGTCCCTGATGGCCTAGTAGCCGGGACTCAGCGCTGTCACTGCTTTGGACCGCATTCCATTTGCGATCAAGGGATGAGAAGATTCTGAACAAACCGGTCCAGACAATTTATTGATGATTGAATGGTAGGAGGTCATAGCTGCCTTGTTAGCGCAGTAGGTAGCGCGTCAGTCTCATAATCTGAAGGTCGTGAGTTCAATCCTCACACAGGGCAATGGGCTTTTACGCTGGAAGCACAAATGGTCCATCATGTTCAATGGCACAGTGCATTCAGTAGAGTGCTGTTGTCAATGGACATCAGTCTGTGTTGATGACCTCCACCTTGCAATCTGTCTCACTGGACTGGATCTCCACAATCACGTCACAATCAGGCCACAAGCTGCTCTTACTGTCTTTAATAGTTTGTAAACTCTTTCCGTTAAGTCCGCCTTGAGATCAAAGTAATAGAACGCTGCTGGTACCAATAATGGACCTGTCATGGCACGACCTCATGGGATTCAATGGAGCACTGTTTTGGATGGACAACCAACGGTACTGAGGGCCTGCTAGCTAGTAAGCTGTCTTACTGGATGTGCATATTCGGATTCCCATTGCTCTGACCATAATTGCTGTAATTACTTGTAAATTCTTTCTGAGAAAATCCACCTTGAGGGCAAATTTGGGGTGGGACACTGCTCCCGATAATCGTCAGTCATGGAAATGTGCCGAGGACTATCAATGGAGCAATAATATCGATTGACAACTACTGGCATTGATGACCTGGTCATTTGTTTTAAGCTACAGATACACAACGAGGCTACACATTGCTCCAACCTTAATAGGTCTTAAACTCTTTCTGTCAAATTCCAAATTTCCAAAGCAAATTTCTGGCAAAGCATGTGAAGCACAATTATGTGAACTCTTGACTGATTGACAGGTATTTCAGTGGAAATCATCAGAGTTCTCAAAAGGGGAAATCTCCACAGATAACAACAATCCAACGTGGCTATGATAACCTTCAGTGCATTGGCCGGGAATCGAACCCGGGTCAACTGCTTGGGAAGCAGCTATGCTAACCACTATACCACCAACGCTCAAAGTATATTAATGACATACTCAATACATGTACATACAGGTTTATTAATTGAAGCCTGGTCTATGACTTGTTACCTGAAACGTTCACAGAAAAATGGGTGTCGCCGCACTGCGTTCATCTTGGACAAAGCAAGAGAGAAAGGTCTTGGGTCCCAAAACTGCCCATAAATCATGTGGCCTTGAAGAAACCCAAACAGAGACTGTACAAGGAAAACACAGAAGATTTTTGTCCATTATCGTCATTATTTGTATACAACGACATTAAAACAAGCCTTATGGTTTAGGTCATTTAGGACACTTTTCTCGACAGTTGTTTGCTTGTACTGTTGCATCAGTCAAGACAGCTTCAACATCTGGTTCCTTCCCATTTATAAAGCCAGCAATATTGGAAATGTTCAAAAGTGTCCCTGATGGTCTAGTGGCTAGGATTCGGCGCTCTCACCGCAGCGGCCCGGGTTCGATTCCCGGTCAGGGAATGAAATCTGTCTCGAATAAGAACAGGTTTGAAATTGACGACCTCTTCAATTCAGCTGGAATCACTGAAGCATCGTCATCATGCCATATTAGCAGTCCCTTCAGTGCACGCAAGCAGGCCATGTTGTTCACCTTCATTTGAATACTTTATCATGCTTTTTCTTAGGTTGTAGTATCAGTCATGGCATTTTCAACATCTTGTACGTGGCTAAATGAGGACTTTAGCAGTGTCCCTGATGGCCTAGTGGCCGGGACTCAGCGCTGTCACTGCTTTGGACCGCATTCCATTTGCGATCAAGGGATGAGAAGATTCTGAACAAACCGTTCCAGACAATTTATTGATGATTGAATGGTAGGAGGTCATAGCTGCCTTGTTAGCGCAGTAGGTAGCGCGTCAGTCTCATAATCTGAAGGTCGTGAGTTCAATCCTCACACAGGGCAACGGGCTTTTACGCTGGAAGCACAAATGGTCCATCATGTTCAATGGCACAGTGCATTCAGTAGAGTGCTGTTGTCAATGGACATCAGTCTGTGTTGATGACCTCCACCTTGCAATCTGTCTCACTGGACTGGATCTCCACAATCACGTCACAATCAGGCCACAAGCTGCTCTTACTGTCTTTAATAGTTTGTAAACTCTTTCCGTTAAGTCCGCCTTGAGATCAAAGTAATAGAACGCTGCTGGTACCAATAATGGACCTGTCATGGCACGACCTCATGGGATTCAATGGAGCACTGTTTTGGATGGACAACCAACGGTACTGAGGGCCTGCTAGCTAGTAAGCTGTCTTACTGGATGTGCATATTCGGATTCCCATTGCTCTGACCATAATTGCTGTAATTACTTGTAAATTCTTTCTGAGAAAATCCACCTTGAGGGCAAATTTGGGGTGGGACACTGCTCCCGATAATCGTCAGTCATGGAAATGTGCCGAGGACTATCAATGGAGCAATAATATCGATTGACAACTACTGGCATTGATGACCTGGTCATTTGTTTTAAGCTACAGATACACAACGAGGCTACACATTGCTCCAACCTTAATAGGTCTTAAACTCTTTCTGTCAAATTCCAAATTTCCAAAGCAAATTTCTGGCAAAGCATGTGAAGCACAATTATGTGAACAGGTATTTCAGTGGAAATCATCAGAGTTCTCAAAAGGGGAAATCTCCACAGATAACAACAATCCAACGTGGCTATGATAACCTTCAGTGCATTGGCCGGGAATCGAACCCGGGTCAACTGCTTGGGAAGCAGCTATGCTAACCACTATACCACCAACGCTCAAAGTATATTAATGACATACTCAATACATGTACATACAGGTTTATTAATTGAAGCCTGGTCTATGACTTGTTACCTGAAACGTTCACAGAAAAATGGGTGTCGCCGCACTGCGTTCATCTTGGACAAAGCAAGAGAGAAAGGTCTTGGGTCCCAAAACTGCCCATAAATCATGTGGCCTTGAAGAAACCCAAACAGAGACTGTACAAGGAAAACACAGAAGATTTTTGTCCATTATCGTCATTATTTGTATACAACGACATTAAAACAAGCCTTATGGTTTAGGTCATTTAGGACACTTTTCTCGACAGTTGTTTGCTTGTACTGTTGCATCAGTCAAGACAGCTTCAACATCTGGTTCCTTCCCATTTATAAAGCCAGCAATATTGGAAATGTTCAAAAGTGTCCCTGATGCTCTAGTGGCTAGGATTCGGCGCTCTCACCGCCGCGGCCCGGGTTCGATTCCCGGTCAGGGAATGAGGGTTCTAAGACAATGTGTGAGAACAGGTGGTATTTTGGACACTTTTCTCAAGGTTTTTTTTGCTTGTGCTTTTGCGTCAATCAAGGCAACTTCAACATTCGCTCCCTTCCCATCACTAAAATAGCAAGATTACAACGTCCCAAGAGTATCCTTGATGGTCTAGTGGCTAGGATTCGGCGCTCTCACCGCCGCGGCCCGGGTTCGATTCCCGGTCAGGGAATGAAATCTGTCTCAAATAAGAACAGGTTTGAAATTGACGACCTCTTCAATTCAGCTGGAATCACTGAAGCATCGTCATCATGCCATATTAGCAGTCCCTTCAGTGCACGCAAGCAGGCCATGTTGTTCACCTTCATTTGAACACTTTATCATGCTTTTTCTTAGGTTGTAGTATCAGTCATGGCATTTTCAACATCTTGTACGTGGCTAAATGAGGACTTTAGCAGTGTCCCTGATGGCCTAGTGGCCGGGACTCAGCGCTGTCACTGCTTTGGACCGCATTCCATTTGCGATCAAGGGATGAGAAGATTCTGAACAAACCGTTCCAGACAATTTATTGATGATTGAATGGTAGGAGGTCATAGCTGCCTTGTTAGCGCAGTAGGTAGCGCGTCAGTCTCATAATCTGAAGGTCGTGAGTTCAATCCTCACACAGGGCAACGGGCTTTTACGCTGGAAGCACAAATGGTCCATCATGTTCAATGGCACAGTGCATTCAGTAGAGTGCTGTTGTCAATGGACATCAGTCTGTGTTGATGACCTCCACCTTGCAATCTGTCTCACTGGACTGGATCTCCACAATCACGTCACAATCAGGCCACAAGCTGCTCTTACTGTCTTTAATAGTTTGTAAACTCTTTCCGTTAAGTCCGCCTTGAGATCAAAGTAATAGAACGCTGCTGGTACCAATAATGGACCTGTCATGGCACGACCTCATGGGATTCAATGGAGCACTGTTTTGGATGGACAACCAACGGTACTGAGGGCCTGCTAGCTAGTAAGCTGTCTTACTGGATGTGCATATTCGGATTCCCATTGCTCTGACCATAATTGCTGTAATTACTTGTAAATTCTTTCTGAGAAAATCCACCTTGAGGGCAAATTTGGGGTGGGACACTGCTCCCGATAATCGTCAGTCATGGAAATGTGCCGAGGACTATCAATGGAGCAATAATATCGATTGACAACTACTGGCATTGATGACCTGGTCATTTGTTTTAAGCTACAGATACACAACGAGGCTACACATTGCTCCAACCTTAATAGGTCTTAAACTCTTTCTGTCAAATTCCAAATTTCCAAAGCAAATTTCTGGCAAAGCATGTGAAGCACAATTATGTGAACTCTTGACTGATTGACAGGTATTTCAGTGGAAATCATCAGAGTTCTCAAAAGGGGAAATCTCCACAGATAACAACAATCCAACGTGGCTATGATAACCTTCAGTGCATTGGCCGGGAATCGAACCCGGGT
This sequence comes from Gobius niger, assembly GCF_951799975.1. Taxonomy (NCBI): domain Eukaryota; kingdom Metazoa; phylum Chordata; class Actinopteri; order Gobiiformes; family Gobiidae; genus Gobius; species Gobius niger. The sequence continues at coordinate 6,287,279 of NC_136858.1, read as the reverse complement.
CAACTGCTTGGGAAGCAGCTATGCTAACCACTATACCACCAACGCTCAAAGTATATTAATGACATACTCAATACATGTACATACAGGTTTATTAATTGAAGCCTGGTCTATGACTTGTTACCTGAAACGTTCACAGAAAAATGGGTGTCGCCGCACTGCGTTCATCTTGGACAAAGCAAGAGAGAAAGGTCTTGGGTCCCAAAACTGCCCATAAATCATGTGGCCTTGAAGAAACCCAAACAGAGACTGTACAAGGAAAACACAGAAGATTTTTGTCCATTATCGTCATTATTTGTATACAACGACATTAAAACAAGCCTTATGGTTTAGGTCATTTAGGACACTTTTCTCGACAGTTGTTTGCTTGTACTGTTGCATCAGTCAAGACAGCTTCAACATCTGGTTCCTTCCCATTTATAAAGCCAGCAATATTGGAAAAGTTCAAAAGTGTCCCTGATGGTCTAGTGGCTAGGATTCGGCGCTCTCACCGCCGTGGCCCGGGTTCGATTCCCGGTCAGGGAATGAGGGTTCTAAGACAATGTGTGAGAACAGGTGGTATTTTGGACACTTTTCTCAAGGTTTTTTTTGCTTGTGCTTTTGCGTCAATCAAGGCAACTTCAACATTCGCTCCCTTCCCATCACTAAAATAGCAATATTACAACGTTCCAAGAGTATCCCTGGTGGTCTAGTGGCTAGGATTCGGCGCTCTCACCGCCGTGGCCCGGGTTCGATTCCCGGTCAGGGAATGAAATCTGTCTCAAATAAGAACAGGTTTGAAATTGACGACCTCTTCAATTCAGCTGGAATCACTGAAGCATCGTCATCATGCCATATTAGCAGTCCCTTCAGTGCACGCAAGCAGGCCATGTTGTTCACCTTCATTTGAACACTTTATCATGCTTTTTCTTAGGTTGTAGTATCAGTCATGGCATTTTCAACATCTTGTACGTGGCTAAATGAGGACTTTAGCAGTGTCCCTGATGGCCTAGTGGCCGGGACTCAGCGCTGTCACTGCTTTGGACCGCATTCCATTTGCGATCAAGGGATGAGAAGATTCTGAACAAACCGTTCCAGACAATTTATTGATGATTGAATGGTAGGAGGTCATAGCTGCCTTGTTAGCGCAGTAGGTAGCGCGTCAGTCTCATAATCTGAAGGTCGTGAGTTCAATCCTCACACAGGGCAACGGGCTTTTACGCTGGAAGCACAAATGGTCCATCATGTTCAATGGCACAGTGCATTCAGTAGAGTGCTGTTGTCAATGGACATCAGTCTGTGTTGATGACCTCCACCTTGCAATCTGTCTCACTGGACTGGATCTCCACAATCACGTCACAATCAGGCCACAAGCTGCTCTTACTGTCTTTAATAGTTTGTAAACTCTTTCCGTTAAGTCCGCCTTGAGATCAAAGTAATAGAACGCTGCTGGTACCAATAATGGACCTGTCATGGCACGACCTCATGGGATTCAATGGAGCACTGTTTTGGATGGACAACCAACGGTACTGAGGGCCTGCTAGCTAGTAAGCTGTCTTACTGGATGTGCATATTCGGATTCCCATTGCTCTGACCATAATTGCTGTAATTACTTGTAAATTCTTTCTGAGAAAATCCACCTTGAGGGCAAATTTGGGGTGGGACACTGCTCCCGATAATCGTCAGTCATGGAAATGTGCCGAGGACTATCAATGGAGCAATAATATCGATTGACAACTACTGGCATTGATGACCTGGTCATTTGTTTTAAGCTACAGATACACAACGAGGCTACACATTGCTCCAACCTTAATAGGTCTTAAACTCTTTCTGTCAAATTCCAAATTTCCAAAGCAAATTTCTGGCAAAGCATGTGAAGCACAATTATGTGAACTCTTGACTGATTGACAGGTATTTCAGTGGAAATCATCAGAGTTCTCAAAAGGGGAAATCTCCACAGATAACAACAATCCAACGTGGCTATGATAACCTTCAGTGCATTGGCCGGGAATCGAACCCGGGTCAACTGCTTGGGAAGCAGCTATGCTAACCACTATACCACCAACGCTCAAAGTATATTAATGACATACTCAATACATGTACATACAGGTTTATTAATTGAAGCCTGGTCTATGACTTGTTACCTGAAACGTTCACAGAAAAATGGGTGTCGCCGCACTGCGTTCATCTTGGACAAAGCAAGAGAGAAAGGTCTTGGGTCCCAAAACTGCCCATAAATCATGTGGCCTTGAAGAAACCCAAACAGAGACTGTACAAGGAAAACACAGAAGATTTTTGTCCATTATCGTCATTATTTGTATACAACGACATTAAAACAAGCCTTATGGTTTAGGTCATTTAGGACACTTTTCTCGACAGTTGTTTGCTTGTACTGTTGCATCAGTCAAGACAGCTTCAACATCTGGTTCCTTCCCATTTATAAAGCCAGCAATATTGGAAATGTTCAAAAGTGTCCCTGATGGTCTAGTGGCTAGGATTCGGCGCTCTCACCGCCGTGGCCCGGGTTCGATTCCCGGTCAGGGAATGAGGGTTCTAAGACAATGTGTGAGAACAGGTGGTATTTTGGACACTTTTCTCAAGGTTTTTTTTGCTTGTGCTTTTGCGTCAATCAAGGCAACTTCAACATTCGCTCCCTTCCCATCACTAAAATAGCAATATTACAACGTTCCAAGAGTATCCCTGGTGGTCTAGTGGCTAGGATTCGGCGCTCTCACCGCCGCGGCCCGGGTTCGATTCCCGGTCAGGGAATGAAATCTGTCTCGAATAAGAACAGGTTTGAAATTGACGACCTCTTCAATTCAGCTGGAATCACTGAAGCATCGTCATCATGCCATATTAGCAGTCCCTTCAGTGCACGCAAGCAGGCCATGTTGTTCACCTTCATTTGAATACTTTATCATGCTTTTTCTTAGGTTGTAGTATCAGTCATGGCATTTTCAACATCTTGTACGTGGCTAAATGAGGACTTTAGCAGTGTCCCTGATGGCCTAGTAGCCGGGACTCAGCGCTGTCACTGCTTTGGACCGCATTCCATTTGCGATCAAGGGATGAGAAGATTCTGAACAAACCGTTCCAGACAATTTATTGATGATTGAATGGTAGGAGGTCATAGCTGCCTTGTTAGCGCAGTAGGTAGCGCGTCAGTCTCATAATCTGAAGGTCGTGAGTTCAATCCTCACACAGGGCAATGGGCTTTTACGCTGGAAGCACAAATGGTCCATCATGTTCAATGGCACAGTGCATTCAGTAGAGTGCTGTTGTCAATGGACATCAGTCTGTGTTGATGACCTCCACCTTGCAATCTGTCTCACTGGACTGGATGTCCACAATCACGTCACAATCAGGCCACAAGCTGCTCTTACTGTCTTTAATAGTTTGTAAACTCTTTCCGTTAAGTCCGCCTTGAGATCAAAGTAATAGAACGCTGCTGCTACCAATAATGGACCTGTCATGGCAATGACCTCATGGGATTCAATGGAGCACTGTTTTGGATGGACAACCAACGGTACTGAGGGCCTGCTAGCTAGTAAGCTGTCTTACTGGATGTGCATATTCGGATTCCCATTGCTCTGACCATAATTGCTGTAATTACTTGTAAATTATTTCTGAGAAAATCCACCTTGAGGGCAAATTTGGGGTGGGACACTGCTCCCGATAATCGTCAGTCATGGAAATGTGCCGAGGACTATCAATGGAGCAATAATATCGATTGACAACTACTGGCATTGATGACCTGGTCATTTGTTTTAAGCTACAGATACACAACGAGGCTACACATTGCTCCAACCTTAATAGGTCTTAAACTCTTTCTGTCAAATTCCAAATTTCCAAAGCAAATTTCTGGCAAAGCATGTGAAGCACAATTATGTGAACTCTTGACTGATTGACAGGTATTTCAGTGGAAATCATCAGAGTTCTCAAAAGGGGAAATCTCCACAAATAACAACAATCCAACGTGGCTATGATAACCTTCAGTGCATTGGCCGGGAATCGAACCCGGGTCAACTGCTTGGGAAGCAGCTATGCTAACCACTATACCACCAACGCTCAAAGTATATTAATGACATACTCAATACATGTACATACAGGTTTATTAATTGAAGCCTGGTCTATGACTTGTTACCTGAAACGTTCACAGAAAAATGGGTGTCGCCGCACTGCGTTCATCTTGGACAAAGCAAGAGAGAAAGGTCTTGGGTCCCAAAACTGCCCATAAATCATGTGGCCTTGAAGAAACCCAAACAGAGACTGTACAAGGAAAACACAGAAGATTTTTGTCCATTATCGTCATTATTTGTATACAACGACATTAAAACAAGCCTTATGGTTTAGGTCATTTAGGACACTTTTCTCGACAGTTGTTTGCTTGTACTGTTGCATCAGTCAAGACAGCTTCAACATCTGGTTCCTTCCCATTTATAAAGCCAGCAATATTGGAAATGTTCTAAAGTGTCCCTGATGGTCTAGTGGCTAGGATTCGGCGCTCTCACCGCCGTGGCCCGGGTTCGATTCCCGGTCAGGGAATGAGGGTTCTAAGACAATGTGTGAGAACAGGTAGTATTTTGGACACTTTTCTCAAGGTTTTTTTTGCTTGTGCTTTTGCGTCAATCAAGGCAACTTCAACATTCGCTCCCTTCCCATCACTAAAATAGCAATATTACAACGTTCCAAGAGTATCCCTGGTGGTCTAGTGGCTAGGATTCGGCGCTCTCACCGCCGCGGCCCGGGTTCGATTCCCGGTCAGGGAATGAAATCTGTCTCAAATAAGAACAGGTTTGAAATTGACGACCTCTTCAATTCAGCTGGAATCACTGAAGCATCGTCATCATGCCATATTAGCAGTCCCTTCAGTGCACGCAAGCAGGCCATGTTGTTCACCTTCATTTGAATACTTTATCATGCTTTTTCTTAGGTTGTAGTATCAGTCATGGCATTTTCAACATCTTGTACGTGGCTAAATGAGGACTTTAGCAGTGTCCCTGATGGCCTAGTGGCCGGGACTCAGCGCTGTCACTGCTTTGGACCGCATTCCATTTGCGATCAAGGGATGAGAAGATTCTGAACAAACCGTTCCAGACAATTTATTGATGATTGAATGGTAGGAGGTCATAGCTGCCTTGTTAGCGCAGTAGGTAGCGCGTCAGTCTCATAATCTGAAGGTCGTGAGTTCAATCCTCACACAGGGCAACGGGCTTTTACGCTGGAAGCACAAATGGTCCATCATGTTCAATGGCACAGTGCATTCAGTAGAGTGCTGTTGTCAATGGACATCAGTCTGTGTTGATGACCTCCACCTTGCAATCTGTCTCACTGGACTGGATCTCCACAATCACGTCACAATCAGGCCACAAGCTGCTCTTACTGTCTTTAATAGTTTGTAAACTCTTTCCGTTAAGTCCGCCTTGAGATCAAAGTAATAGAACGCTGCTGGTACCAATAATGGACCTGTCATGGCACGACCTCATGGGATTCAATGGAGCACTGTTTTGGATGGACAACCAACGGTACTGAGGGCCTGCTAGCTAGTAAGCTGTCTTACTGGATGTGCATATTCGGATTCCCATTGCTCTGACCATAATTGCTGTAATTACTTGTAAATTCTTTCTGAGAAAATCCACCTTGAGGGCAAATTTGGGGTGGGACACTGCTCCCGATAATCGTCAGTCATGGAAATGTGCCGAGGACTATCAATGGAGCAATAATATCGATTGACAACTACTGGCATTGATGACCTGGTCATTTGTTTTAAGCTACAGATACACAACGAGGCTACACATTGCTCCAACCTTAATAGGTCTTAAACTCTTTCTGTCAAATTCCAAATTTCCAAAGCAAATTTCTGGCAAAGCATGTGAAGCACAATTATGTGAACTCTTGACTGATTGACAGGTATTTCAGTGGAAATCATCAGAGTTCTCAAAAGGGGAAATCTCCACAGATAACAACAATCCAACGTGGCTATGATAACCTTCAGTGCATTGGCCGGGAATCGAACCCGGGTCAACTGCTTGGGAAGCAGCTATGCTAACCACTATACCACCAACGCTCAAAGTATATTAATGACATACTCAATACATGTACATACAGGTTTATTAATTGAAGCCTGGTCTATGACTTGTTACCTGAAACGTTCACAGAAAAATGGGTGTCGCCGCACTGCGTTCATCTTGGACAAAGCAAGAGAGAAAGGTCTTGGGTCCCAAAACTGCCCATAAATCATGTGGCCTTGAAGAAACCCAAACAGAGACTGTACAAGGAAAACACAGAAGATTTTTGTCCATTATCGTCATTATTTGTATACAACGACATTAAAACAAGCCTTATGGTTTAGGTCATTTAGGACACTTTTCTCGACAGTTGTTTGCTTGTACTGTTGCATCAGTCAAGACAGCTTCAACATCTGGTTCCTTCCCATTTATAAAGCCAGCAATATTGGAAATGTTCAAAAGTGTCCCTGATGGTCTAGTGGCTAGGATTCGGCGCTCTCACCGCCGCGGCCCGGGTTCGATTCCCGGTCAGGGAATGAAATCTGTCTCGAATAAGAACAGGTTTGAAATTGACGACCTCTTCAATTCAGCTGGAATCACTGAAGCATCGTCATCATGCCATATTAGCAGTCCCTTCAGTGCACGCAAGCAGGCCATGTTGTTCACCTTCATTTGAATACTTTATCATGCTTTTTCTTAGGTTGTAGTATCAGTCATGGCATTTTCAACATCTTGTACGTGGCTAAATGAGGACTTTAGCAGTGTCCCTGATGGCCTAGTGGCCGGGACTCAGCGCTGTCACTGCTTTGGACCGCATTCCATTTGCGATCAAGGGATGAGAAGATTCTGAACAAACCGTTCCAGACAATTTATTGATGATTGAATGGTAGGAGGTCATAGCTGCCTTGTTAGCGCAGTAGGTAGCGCGTCAGTCTCATAATCTGAAGGTCGTGAGTTCAATCCTCACACAGGGCAACGGGCTTTTACGCTGGAAGCACAAATGGTCCATCATGTTCAATGGCACAGTGCATTCAGTAGAGTGCTGTTGTCAATGGACATCAGTCTGTGTTGATGACCTCCACCTTGCAATCTGTCTCACTGGACTGGATCTCCACAATCACGTCACAATCAGGCCACAAGCTGCTCTTACTGTCTTTAATAGTTTGTAAACTCTTTCCGTTAAGTCCGCCTTGAGATCAAAGTAATAGAACGCTGCTGGTACCAATAATGGACCTGTCATGGCACGACCTCATGGGATTCAATGGAGCACTGTTTTGGATGGACAACCAACGGTACTGAGGGCCTGCTAGCTAGTAAGCTGTCTTACTGGATGTGCATATTCGGATTCCCATTGCTCTGACCATAATTGCTGTAATTACTTGTAAATTCTTTCTGAGAAAATCCACCTTGAGGGCAAATTTGGGGTGGGACACTGCTCCCGATAATCGTCAGTCATGGAAATGTGCCGAGGACTATCAATGGAGCAATAATATCGATTGACAACTACTGGCATTGATGACCTGGTCATTTGTTTTAAGCTACAGATACACAACGAGGCTACACATTGCTCCAACCTTAATAGGTCTTAAACTCTTTCTGTCAAATTCCAAATTTCCAAAGCAAATTTCTGGCAAAGCATGTGAAGCACAATTATGTGAACTCTTGACTGATTGACAGGTATTTCAGTGGAAATCATCAGAGTTCTCAAAAGGGGAAATCTCCACAGATAACAACAATCCAACGTGGCTATGATAACCTTCAGTGCATTGGCCGGGAATCGAACCCGGGTCAACTGCTTGGGAAGCAGCTATGCTAACCACTATACCACCAACGCTCAAAGTATATTAATGACATACTCAATACATGTACATACAGGTTTATTAATTGAAGCCTGGTCTATGACTTGTTACCTGAAACGTTCACAGAAAAATGGGTGTCGCCGCACTGCGTTCATCTTGGACAAAGCAAGAGAGAAAGGTCTTGGGTCCCAAAACTGCCCATAAATCATGTGGCCTTGAAGAAACCCAAACAGAGACTGTACAAGGAAAACACAGAAGATTTTTGTCCATTATCGTCATTATTTGTATACAACGACATTAAAACAAGCCTTATGGTTTAGGTCATTTAGGACACTTTTCTCGACAGTTGTTTGCTTGTACTGTTGCATCAGTCAAGACAGCTTCAACATCTGGTTCCTTCCCATTTATAAAGCCAGCAATATTGGAAATGTTCAAAAGTGTCCCTGATGGTCTAGTGGCTAGGATTCGGCGCTCTCACCGCCGCGGCCCGGGTTCGATTCCCGGTCAGGGAATGAAATCTGTCTCGAATAAGAACAGGTTTGAAATTGACGACCTCTTCAATTCAGCTGGAATCACTGAAGCATCGTCATCATGCCATATTAGCAGTCCCTTCAGTGCACGCAAGCAGGCCATGTTGTTCACCTTCATTTGAATACTTTATCATGCTTTTTCTTAGGTTGTAGTATCAGTCATGGCATTTTCAACATCTTGTACGTGGCTAAATGAGGACTTTAGCAGTGTCCCTGATGGCCTAGTGGCCGGGACTCAGCGCTGTCACTGCTTTGGACCGCATTCCATTTGCGATCAAGGGATGAGAAGATTCTGAACAAACCGTTCCAGACAATTTATTGATGATTGAATGGTAGGAGGTCATAGCTGCCTTGTTAGCGCAGTAGGTAGCGCGTCAGTCTCATAATCTGAAGGTCGTGAGTTCAATCCTCACACAGGGCAACGGGCTTTTACGCTGGAAGCACAAATGGTCCATCATGTTCAATGGCACAGTGCATTCAGTAGAGTGCTGTTGTCAATGGACATCAGTCTGTGTTGATGACCTCCACCTTGCAATCTGTCTCACTGGACTGGATCTCCACAATCACGTCACAATCAGGCCACAAGCTGCTCTTACTGTCTTTAATAGTTTGTAAACTCTTTCCGTTAAGTCCGCCTTGAGATCAAAGTAATAGAACGCTGCTGGTACCAATAATGGACCTGTCATGGCACGACCTCATGGGATTCAATGGAGCACTGTTTTGGATGGACAACCAACGGTACTGAGGGCCTGCTAGCTAGTAAGCTGTCTTACTGGATGTGCATATTCGGATTCCCATTGCTCTGACCATAATTGCTGTAATTACTTGTAAATTCTTTCTGAGAAAATCCACCTTGAGGGCAAATTTGGGGTGGGACACTGCTCCCGATAATCGTCAGTCATGGAAATGTGCCGAGGACTATCAATGGAGCAATAATATCGATTGACAACTACTGGCATTGATGACCTGGTCATTTGTTTTAAGCTACAGATACACAACGAGGCTACACATTGCTCCAACCTTAATAGGTCTTAAACTCTTTCTGTCAAATTCCAAATTTCCAAAGCAAATTTCTGGCAAAGCATGTGAAGCACAATTATGTGAACTCTTGACTGATTGACAGGTATTTCAGTGGAAATCATCAGAGTTCTCAAAAGGGGAAATCTCCACAGATAACAACAATCCAACGTGGCTATGATAACCTTCAGTGCATTGGCCGGGAATCGAACCCGGGTCAACTGCTTGGGAAGCAGCTATGCTAACCACTATACCACCAACGCTCAAAGTATATTAATGACATACTCAATACATGTACATACAGGTTTATTAATTGAAGCCTGGTCTATGACTTGTTACCTGAAACGTTCACAGAAAAATGGGTGTCGCCGCACTGCGTTCATCTTGGACAAAGCAAGAGAGAAAGGTCTTGGGTCCCAAAACTGCCCATAAATCATGTGGCCTTGAAGAAACCCAAACAGAGACTGTACAAGGAAAACACAGAAGATTTTTGTCCATTATCGTCATTATTTGTATACAACGACATTAAAACAAGCCTTATGGTTTAGGTCATTTAGGACACTTTTCTCGACAGTTGTTTGCTTGTACTGTTGCATCAGTCAAGACAGCTTCAACATCTGGTTCCTTCCCATTTATAAAGCCAGCAATATTGGAAAAGTTCAAAAGTGTCCCTGATGGTCTAGTGGCTAGGATTCGGCGCTCTCACCGCCGTGGCCCGGGTTCGATTCCCGGTCAGGGAATGAGGGTTCTAAGACAATGTGTGAGAACAGGTGGTATTTTGGACACTTTTCTCAAGGTTTTTTTTGCTTGTGCTTTTGCGTCAATCAAGGCAACTTCAACATTCGCTCCCTTCCCATCACTAAAATAGCAATATTACAACGTTCCAAGAGTATCCCTGGTGGTCTAGTGGCTAGGATTCGGCGCTCTCACCGCCGTGGCCCGGGTTCGATTCCCGGTCAGGGAATGAAATCTGTCTCAAATAAGAACAGGTTTGAAATTGACGACCTCTTCAATTCAGCTGGAATCACTGAAGCATCGTCATCATGCCATATTAGCAGTCCCTTCAGTGCACGCAAGCAGGCCATGTTGTTCACCTTCATTTGAACACTTTATCATGCTTTTTCTTAGGTTGTAGTATCAGTCATGGCATTTTCAACATCTTGTACGTGGCTAAATGAGGACTTTAGCAGTGTCCCTGATGGCCTAGTGGCCGGGACTCAGCGCTGTCACTGCTTTGGACCGCATTCCATTTGCGATCAAGGGATGAGAAGATTCTGAACAAACCGTTCCAGACAATTTATTGATGATTGAATGGTAGGAGGTCATAGCTGCCTTGTTAGCGCAGTAGGTAGCGCGTCAGTCTCATAATCTGAAGGTCGTGAGTTCAATCCTCACACAGGGCAACGGGCTTTTACGCTGGAAGCACAAATGGTCCATCATGTTCAATGGCACAGTGCATTCAGTAGAGTGCTGTTGTCAATGGACATCAGTCTGTGTTGATGACCTCCACCTTGCAATCTGTCTCACTGGACTGGATCTCCACAATCACGTCACAATCAGGCCACAAGCTGCTCTTACTGTCTTTAATAGTTTGTAAACTCTTTCCGTTAAGTCCGCCTTGAGATCAAAGTAATAGAACGCTGCTGGTACCAATAATGGACCTGTCATGGCACGACCTCATGGGATTCAATGGAGCACTGTTTTGGATGGACAACCAACGGTACTGAGGGCCTGCTAGCTAGTAAGCTGTCTTACTGGATGTGCATATTCGGATTCCCATTGCTCTGACCATAATTGCTGTAATTACTTGTAAATTCTTTCTGAGAAAATCCACCTTGAGGGCAAATTTGGGGTGGGACACTGCTCCCGATAATCGTCAGTCATGGAAATGTGCCGAGGACTATCAATGGAGCAATAATATCGATTGACAACTACTGGCATTGATGACCTGGTCATTTGTTTTAAGCTACAGATACACAACGAGGCTACACATTGCTCCAACCTTAATAGGTCTTAAACTCTTTCTGTCAAATTCCAAATTTCCAAAGCAAATTTCTGGCAAAGCATGTGAAGCACAATTATGTGAACTCTTGACTGATTGACAGGTATTTCAGTGGAAATCATCAGAGTTCTCAAAAGGGGAAATCTCCACAGATAACAACAATCCAACGTGGCTATGATAACCTTCAGTGCATTGGCCGGGAATCGAACCCGGGTCAACTGCTTGGGAAGCAGCTATGCTAACCACTATACCACCAACGCTCAAAGTATATTAATGACATACTCAATACATGTACATACAGGTTTATTAATTGAAGCCTGGTCTATGACTTGTTACCTGAAACGTTCACAGAAAAATGGGTGTCGCCGCACTGCGTTCATCTTGGACAAAGCAAGAGAGAAAGGTCTTGGGTCCCAAAACTGCCCATAAATCATGTGGCCTTGAAGAAACCCAAACAGAGACTGTACAAGGAAAACACAGAAGATTTTTGTCCATTATCGTCATTATTTGTATACAACGACATTAAAACAAGCCTTATGGTTTAGGTCATTTAGGACACTTTTCTCGACAGTTGTTTGCTTGTACTGTTGCATCAGTCAAGACAGCTTCAACATCTGGTTCCTTCCCATTTATAAAGCCAGCAATATTGGAAATGTTCAAAAGTGTCCCTGATGGTCTAGTGGCTAGGATTCGGCGCTCTCACCGCCGTGGCCCGGGTTCGATTCCCGGTCAGGGAATGAGGGTTCTAAGACAATGTGTGAGAACAGGTGGTATTTTGGACACTTTTCTCAAGGTTTTTTTTGCTTGTGCTTTTGCGTCAATCAAGGCAACTTCAACATTCGCTCCCTTCCCATCACTAAAATAGCAATATTACAACGTTCCAAGAGTATCCCTGGTGGTCTAGTGGCTAGGATTCGGCGCTCTCACCGCCGCGGCCCGGGTTCGATTCCCGGTCAGGGAATGAAATCTGTCTCGAATAAGAACAGGTTTGAAATTGACGACCTCTTCAATTCAGCTGGAATCACTGAAGCATCGTCATCATGCCATATTAGCAGTCCCTTCAGTGCACGCAAGCAGGCCATGTTGTTCACCTTCATTTGAATACTTTATCATGCTTTTTCTTAGGTTGTAGTATCAGTCATGGCATTTTCAACATCTTGTACGTGGCTAAATGAGGACTTTAGCAGTGTCCCTGATGGCCTAGTAGCCGGGACTCAGCGCTGTCACTGCTTTGGACCGCATTCCATTTGCGATCAAGGGATGAGAAGATTCTGAACAAACCGTTCCAGACAATTTATTGATGATTGAATGGTAGGAGGTCATAGCTGCCTTGTTAGCGCAGTAGGTAGCGCGTCAGTCTCATAATCTGAAGGTCGTGAGTTCAATCCTCACACAGGGCAATGGGCTTTTACGCTGGAAGCACAAATGGTCCATCATGTTCAATGGCACAGTGCATTCAGTAGAGTGCTGTTGTCAATGGACATCAGTCTGTGTTGATGACCTCCACCTTGCAATCTGTCTCACTGGACTGGATGTCCACAATCACGTCACAATCAGGCCACAAGCTGCTCTTACTGTCTTTAATAGTTTGTAAACTCTTTCCGTTAAGTCCGCCTTGAGATCAAAGTAATAGAACGCTGCTGCTACCAATAATGGACCTGTCATGGCAATGACCTCATGGGATTCAATGGAGCACTGTTTTGGATGGACAACCAACGGTACTGAGGGCCTGCTAGCTAGTAAGCTGTCTTACTGGATGTGCATATTCGGATTCCCATTGCTCTGACCATAATTGCTGTAATTACTTGTAAATTATTTCTGAGAAAATCCACCTTGAGGGCAAATTTGGGGTGGGACACTGCTCCCGATAATCGTCAGTCATGGAAATGTGCCGAGGACTATCAATGGAGCAATAATATCGATTGACAACTACTGGCATTGATGACCTGGTCATTTGTTTTAAGCTACAGATACACAACGAGGCTACACATTGCTCCAACCTTAATAGGTCTTAAACTCTTTCTGTCAAATTCCAAATTTCCAAAGCAAATTTCTGGCAAAGCATGTGAAGCACAATTATGTGAACTCTTGACTGATTGACAGGTATTTCAGTGGAAATCATCAGAGTTCTCAAAAGGGGAAATCTCCACAAATAACAACAATCCAACGTGGCTATGATAACCTTCAGTGCATTGGCCGGGAATCGAACCCGGGTCAACTGCTTGGGAAGCAGCTATGCTAACCACTATACCACCAACGCTCAAAGTATATTAATGACATACTCAATACATGTACATACAGGTTTATTAATTGAAGCCTGGTCTATGACTTGTTACCTGAAACGTTCACAGAAAAATGGGTGTCGCCGCACTGCGTTCATCTTGGACAAAGCAAGAGAGAAAGGTCTTGGGTCCCAAAACTGCCCATAAATCATGTGGCCTTGAAGAAACCCAAACAGAGACTGTACAAGGAAAACACAGAAGATTTTTGTCCATTATCGTCATTATTTGTATACAACGACATTAAAACAAGCCTTATGGTTTAGGTCATTTAGGACACTTTTCTCGACAGTTGTTTGCTTGTACTGTTGCATCAGTCAAGACAGCTTCAACATCTGGTTCCTTCCCATTTATAAAGCCAGCAATATTGGAAATGTTCTAAAGTGTCCCTGATGGTCTAGTGGCTAGGATTCGGCGCTCTCACCGCCGTGGCCCGGGTTCGATTCCCGGTCAGGGAATGAGGGTTCTAAGACAATGTGTGAGAACAGGTAGTATTTTGGACACTTTTCTCAAGTTTTTTTTTGCTTGTGCTTTTGCGTCAATCAAGGCAACTTCAACATTCGCTCCCTTCCCATCACTAAAATAGCAATATTACAACGTTCCAAGAGTATCCCTGGTGGTCTAGTGGCTAGGATTCGGCGCTCTCACCGCCGCGGCCCGGGTTCGATTCCCGGTCAGGGAATGAAATCTGTCTCAAATAAGAACAGGTTTGAAATTGACGACCTCTTCAATTCAGCTGGAATCACTTAAGCATCGTCATCATGCCATATTAGCAGTCCCTTCAGTGCACGCAAGCAGGCCATGTTGTTCACCTTCATTTGAATACTTTATCATGCTTTTTCTTAGGTTGTAGTATCAGTCATGGCATTTTCAACATCTTGTACGTGGCTAAATGAGGACTTTAGCAGTGTCCCTGATGGCCTAGTGGCCGGGACTCAGCGCTGTCACTGCTTTGGACCGCATTCCATTTGCGATCAAGGGATGAGAAGATTCTGAACAAACCGTTCCAGACAATTTATTGATGATTGAATGGTAGGAGGTCATAGCTGCCTTGTTAGCGCAGTAGGTAGCGCGTCAGTCTCATAATCTGAAGGTCGTGAGTTCAATCCTCACACAGGGCAACGGGCTTTTACGCTGGAAGCACAAATGGTCCATCATGTTCAATGGCACAGTGCATTCAGTAGAGTGCTGTTGTCAATGGACATCAGTCTGTGTTGATGACCTCCACCTTGCAATCTGTCTCACTGGACTGGATCTCCACAATCACGTCACAATCAGGCCACAAGCTGCTCTTACTGTCTTTAATAGTTTGTAAACTCTTTCCGTTAAGTCCGCCTTGAGATCAAAGTAATAGAACGCTGCTGGTACCAATAATGGACCTGTCATGGCACGACCTCATGGGATTCAATGGAGCACTGTTTTGGATGGACAACCAACGGTACTGAGGGCCTGCTAGCTAGTAAGCTGTCTTACTGGATGTGCATATTCGGATTCCCATTGCTCTGACCATAATTGCTGTAATTACTTGTAAATTCTTTCTGAGAAAATCCACCTTGAGGGCAAATTTGGGGTGGGACACTGCTCCCGATAATCGTCAGTCATGGAAATGTGCCGAGGACTATCAATGGAGCAATAATATCGATTGACAACTACTGGCATTGATGACCTGGTCATTTGTTTTAAGCTACAGATACACAACGAGGCTACACATTGCTCCAACCTTAATAGGTCTTAAACTCTTTCTGTCAAATTCCAAATTTCCAAAGCAAATTTCTGGCAAAGCATGTGAAGCACAATTATGTGAACTCTTGACTGATTGACAGGTATTTCAGTGGAAATCATCAGAGTTCTCAAAAGGGGAAATCTCCACAGAAAACAACAATCCAACGTGGCTATGATAACCTTCAGTGCATTGGCCGGGAATCGAACCCGGGTCAACTGCTTGGGAAGCAGCTATGCTAACCACTATACCACCAACGCTCAAAGTATATTAATGACATACTCAATACATGTACATACAGGTTTATTAATTGAAGCCTGGTCTATGACTTGTTACCTGAAACGTTCACAGAAAAATGGGTGTCGCCGCACTGCGTTCATCTTGGACAAAGCAAGAGAGAAAGGTCTTGGGTCCCAAAACTGCCCATAAATCATGTGGCCTTGAAGAAACCCAAACAGAGACTGTACAAGGAAAACACAGAAGATTTTTGTCCATTATCGTCATTATTTGTATACAACGACATTAAAACAAGCCTTATGGTTTAGGTCATTTAGGACACTTTTCTCGACAGTTGTTTGCTTGTACTGTTGCATCAGTCAAGACAGCTTCAACATCTGGTTCCTTCCCATTTATAAAGCCAGCAATATTGGAAATGTTCAAAAGTGTCCCTGATGGTCTAGTGGCTAGGATTCGGCGCTCTCACCGCCGCGGCCCGGGTTCGATTCCCGGTCAGGGAATGAAATCTGTCTCGAATAAGAACAGGTTTGAAATTGACGACCTCTTCAATTCAGCTGGAATCACTGAAGCATCGTCATCATGCCATATTAGCAGTCCCTTCAGTGCACGCAAGCAGGCCATGTTGTTCACCTTCATTTGAATACTTTATCATGCTTTTTCTTAGGTTGTAGTATCAGTCATGGCATTTTCAACATCTTGTACGTGGCTAAATGAGGACTTTAGCAGTGTCCCTGATGGCCTAGTGGCCGGGACTCAGCGCTGTCACTGCTTTGGACCGCATTCCATTTGCGATCAAGGGATGAGAAGATTCTGAACAAACCGTTCCAGACAATTTATTGATGATTGAATGGTAGGAGGTCATAGCTGCCTTGTTAGCGCAGTAGGTAGCGCGTCAGTCTCATAATCTGAAGGTCGTGAGTTCAATCCTCACACAGGGCAACGGGCTTTTACGCTGGAAGCACAAATGGTCCATCATGTTCAATGGCACAGTGCATTCAGTAGAGTGCTGTTGTCAATGGACATCAGTCTGTGTTGATGACCTCCACCTTGCAATCTGTCTCACTGGACTGGATCTCCACAATCACGTCACAATCAGGCCACAAGCTGCTCTTACTGTCTTTAATAGTTTGTAAACTCTTTCCGTTAAGTCCGCCTTGAGATCAAAGTAATAGAACGCTGCTGGTACCAATAATGGACCTGTCATGGCACGACCTCATGGGATTCAATGGAGCACTGTTTTGGATGGACAACCAACGGTACTGAGGGCCTGCTAGCTAGTAAGCTGTCTTACTGGATGTGCATATTCGGATTCCCATTGCTCTGACCATAATTGCTGTAATTACTTGTAAATTCTTTCTGAGAAAATCCACCTTGAGGGCAAATTTGGGGTGGGACACTGCTCCCGATAATCGTCAGTCATGGAAATGTGCCGAGGACTATCAATGGAGCAATAATATCGATTGACAACTACTGGCATTGATGACCTGGTCATTTGTTTTAAGCTACAGATACACAACGAGGCTACACATTGCTCCAACCTTAATAGGTCTTAAACTCTTTCTGTCAAATTCCAAATTTCCAAAGCAAATTTCTGGCAAAGCATGTGAAGCACAATTATGTGAACTCTTGACTGATTGACAGGTATTTCAGTGGAAATCATCAGAGTTCTCAAAAGGGGAAATCTCCACAGAAAACAACAATCCAACGTGGCTATGATAACCTTCAGTGCATTGGCCGGGAATCGAACCCGGGTCAACTGCTTGGGAAGCAGCTATGCTAACCACTATACCACCAACGCTCAAAGTATATTAATGACATACTCAATACATGTACATACAGGTTTATTAATTGAAGCCTGGTCTATGACTTGTTACCTGAAACGTTCACAGAAAAATGGGTGTCGCCGCACTGCGTTCATCTTGGACAAAGCAAGAGAGAAAGGTCTTGGGTCCCAAAACTGCCCATAAATCATGTGGCCTTGAAGAAACCCAAACAGAGACTGTACAAGGAAAACACAGAAGATTTTTGTCCATTATCGTCATTATTTGTATACAACGACATTAAAACAAGCCTTATGGTTTAGGTCATTTAGGACACTTTTCTCGACAGTTGTTTGCTTGTACTGTTGCATCAGTCAAGACAGCTTCAACATCTGGTTCCTTCCCATTTATAAAGCCAGCAATATTGGAAATGTTCAAAAGTGTCCCTGATGGTCTAGTGGCTAGGATTCGGCGCTCTCACCGCCGCGGCCCGGGTTCGATTCCCGGTCAGGGAATGAAATCTGTCTCGAATAAGAACAGGTTTGAAATTGACGACCTCTTCAATTCAGCTGGAATCACTGAAGCATCGTCATCATGCCATATTAGCAGTCCCTTCAGTGCACGCAAGCAGGCCATGTTGTTCACCTTCATTTGAATACTTTATCATGCTTTTTCTTAGGTTGTAGTATCAGTCATGGCATTTTCAACATCTTGTACGTGGCTAAATGAGGACTTTAGCAGTGTCCCTGATGGCCTAGTGGCCGGGACTCAGCGCTGTCACTGCTTTGGACCGCATTCCATTTGCGATCAAGGGATGAGAAGATTCTGAACAAACCGTTCCAGACAATTTATTGATGATTGAATGGTAGGAGGTCATAGCTGCCTTGTTAGCGCAGTAGGTAGCGCGTCAGTCTCATAATCTGAAGGTCGTGAGTTCAATCCTCACACAGGGCAACGGGCTTTTACGCTGGAAGCACAAATGGTCCATCATGTTCAATGGCACAGTGCATTCAGTAGAGTGCTGTTGTCAATGGACATCAGTCTGTGTTGATGACCTCCACCTTGCAATCTGTCTCACTGGACTGGATCTCCACAATCACGTCACAATCAGGCCACAAGCTGCTCTTACTGTCTTTAATAGTTTGTAAACTCTTTCCGTTAAGTCCGCCTTGAGATCAAAGTAATAGAACGCTGCTGGTACCAATAATGGACCTGTCATGGCACGACCTCATGGGATTCAATGGAGCACTGTTTTGGATGGACAACCAACGGTACTGAGGGCCTGCTAGCTAGTAAGCTGTCTTACTGGATGTGCATATTCGGATTCCCATTGCTCTGACCATAATTGCTGTAATTACTTGTAAATTCTTTCTGAGAAAATCCACCTTGAGGGCAAATTTGGGGTGGGACACTGCTCCCGATAATCGTCAGTCATGGAAATGTGCCGAGGACTATCAATGGAGCAATAATATCGATTGACAACTACTGGCATTGATGACCTGGTCATTTGTTTTAAGCTACAGATACACAACGAGGCTACACATTGCTCCAACCTTAATAGGTCTTAAACTCTTTCTGTCAAATTCCAAATTTCCAAAGCAAATTTCTGGCAAAGCATGTGAAGCACAATTATGTGAACTCTTGACTGATTGACAGGTATTTCAGTGGAAATCATCAGAGTTCTCAAAAGGGGAAATCTCCACAGATAACAACAATCCAACGTGGCTATGATAACCTTCAGTGCATTGGCCGGGAATCGAACCCGGGTCAACTGCTTGGGAAGCAGCTATGCTAACCACTATACCACCAACGCTCAAAGTATATTAATGACATACTCAATACATGTACATACAGGTTTATTAATTGAAGCCTGGTCTATGACTTGTTACCTGAAACGTTCACAGAAAAATGGGTGTCGCCGCACTGCGTTCATCTTGGACAAAGCAAGAGAGAAAGGTCTTGGGTCCCAAAACTGCCCATAAATCATGTGGCCTTGAAGAAACCCAAACAGAGACTGTACAAGGAAAACACAGAAGATTTTTGTCCATTATCGTCATTATTTGTATACAACGACATTAAAACAAGCCTTATGGTTTAGGTCATTTAGGACACTTTTCTCGACAGTTGTTTGCTTGTACTGTTGCATCAGTCAAGACAGCTTCAACATCTGGTTCCTTCCCATTTATAAAGCCAGCAATATTGGAAATGTTCAAAAGTGTCCCTGATGGTCTAGTGGCTAGGATTCGGCGCTCTCACCGCCGCGGCCCGGGTTCGATTCCCGGTCAGGGAATGAAATCTGTCTCGAATAAGAACAGGTTTGAAATTGACGACCTCTTCAATTCAGCTGGAATCACTGAAGCATCGTCATCATGCCATATTAGCAGTCCCTTCAGTGCACGCAAGCAGGCCATGTTGTTCACCTTCATTTGAATACTTTATCATGCTTTTTCTTAGGTTGTAGTATCAGTCATGGCATTTTCAACATCTTGTACGTGGCTAAATGAGGACTTTAGCAGTGTCCCTGATGGCCTAGTGGCCGGGACTCAGCGCTGTCACTGCTTTGGACCGCATTCCATTTGCGATCAAGGGATGAGAAGATTCTGAACAAACCGTTCCAGACAATTTATTGATGATTGAATGGTAGGAGGTCATAGCTGCCTTGTTAGCGCAGTAGGTAGCGCGTCAGTCTCATAATCTGAAGGTCGTGAGTTCAATCCTCACACAGGGCAACGGGCTTTTACGCTGGAAGCACAAATGGTCCATCATGTTCAATGGCACAGTGCATTCAGTAGAGTGCTGTTGTCAATGGACATCAGTCTGTGTTGATGACCTCCACCTTGCAATCTGTCTCACTGGACTGGATCTCCACAATCACGTCACAATCAGGCCACAAGCTGCTCTTACTGTCTTTAATAGTTTGTAAACTCTTTCCGTTAAGTCCGCCTTGAGATCAAAGTAATAGAACGCTGCTGGTACCAATAATGGACCTGTCATGGCACGACCTCATGGGATTCAATGGAGCACTGTTTTGGATGGACAACCAACGGTACTGAGGGCCTGCTAGCTAGTAAGCTGTCTTACTGGATGTGCATATTCGGATTCCCATTGCTCTGACCATAATTGCTGTAATTACTTGTAAATTCTTTCTGAGAAAATCCACCTTGAGGGCAAATTTGGGGTGGGACACTGCTCCCGATAATCGTCAGTCATGGAAATGTGCCGAGGACTATCAATGGAGCAATAATATCGATTGACAACTACTGGCATTGATGACCTGGTCATTTGTTTTAAGCTACAGATACACAACGAGGCTACACATTGCTCCAACCTTAATAGGTCTTAAACTCTTTCTGTCAAATTCCAAATTTCCAAAGCAAATTTCTGGCAAAGCATGTGAAGCACAATTATGTGAACTCTTGACTGATTGACAGGTATTTCAGTGGAAATCATCAGAGTTCTCAAAAGGGGAAATCTCCACAGATAACAACAATCCAACGTGGCTATGATAACCTTCAGTGCATTGGCCGGGAATCGAACCCGGGTCAACTGCTTGGGAAGCAGCTATGCTAACCACTATACCACCAACGCTCAAAGTATATTAATGACATACTCAATACATGTACATACAGGTTTATTAATTGAAGCCTGGTCTATGACTTGTTACCTGAAACGTTCACAGAAAAATGGGTGTCGCCGCACTGCGTTCATCTTGGACAAAGCAAGAGAGAAAGGTCTTGGGTCCCAAAACTGCCCATAAATCATGTGGCCTTGAAGAAACCCAAACAGAGACTGTACAAGGAAAACACAGAAGATTTTTGTCCATTATCGTCATTATTTGTATACAACGACATTAAAACAAGCCTTATGGTTTAGGTCATTTAGGACACTTTTCTCGACAGTTGTTTGCTTGTACTGTTGCATCAGTCAAGACAGCTTCAACATCTGGTTCCTTCCCATTTATAAAGCCAGCAATATTGGAAATGTTCAAAAGTGTCCCTGATGGTCTAGTGGCTAGGATTCGGCGCTCTCACCGCCGCGGCCCGGGTTCGATTCCCGGTCAGGGAATGAAATCTGTCTCGAATAAGAACAGGTTTGAAATTGACGACCTCTTCAATTCAGCTGGAATCACTGAAGCATCGTCATCATGCCATATTAGCAGTCCCTTCAGTGCACGCAAGCAGGCCATGTTGTTCACCTTCATTTGAATACTTTATCATGCTTTTTCTTAGGTTGTAGTATCAGTCATGGCATTTTCAACATCTTGTACGTGGCTAAATGAGGACTTTAGCAGTGTCCCTGATGGCCTAGTGGCCGGGACTCAGCGCTGTCACTGCTTTGGACCGCATTCCATTTGCGATCAAGGGATGAGAAGATTCTGAACAAACCGTTCCAGACAATTTATTGATGATTGAATGGTAGGAGGTCATAGCTGCCTTGTTAGCGCAGTAGGTAGCGCGTCAGTCTCATAATCTGAAGGTCGTGAGTTCAATCCTCACACAGGGCAACGGGCTTTTACGCTGGAAGCACAAATGGTCCATCATGTTCAATGGCACAGTGCATTCAGTAGAGTGCTGTTGTCAATGGACATCAGTCTGTGTTGATGACCTCCACCTTGCAATCTGTCTCACTGGACTGGATCTCCACAATCACGTCACAATCAGGCCACAAGCTGCTCTTACTGTCTTTAATAGTTTGTAAACTCTTTCCGTTAAGTCCGCCTTGAGATCAAAGTAATAGAACGCTGCTGGTACCAATAATGGACCTGTCATGGCACGACCTCATGGGATTCAATGGAGCACTGTTTTGGATGGACAACCAACGGTACTGAGGGCCTGCTAGCTAGTAAGCTGTCTTACTGGATGTGCATATTCGGATTCCCATTGCTCTGACCATAATTGCTGTAATTACTTGTAAATTCTTTCTGAGAAAATCCACCTTGAGGGCAAATTTGGGGTGGGACACTGCTCCCGATAATCGTCAGTCATGGAAATGTGCCGAGGACTATCAATGGAGCAATAATATCGATTGACAACTACTGGCATTGATGACCTGGTCATTTGTTTTAAGCTACAGATACACAACGAGGCTACACATTGCTCCAACCTTAATAGGTCTTAAACTCTTTCTGTCAAATTCCAAATTTCCAAAGCAAATTTCTGGCAAAGCATGTGAAGCACAATTATGTGAACTCTTGACTGATTGACAGGTATTTCAGTGGAAATCATCAGAGTTCTCAAAAGGGGAAATCTCCACAGATAACAACAATCCAACGTGGCTATGATAACCTTCAGTGCATTGGCCGGGAATCGAACCCGGGTCAACTGCTTGGGAAGCAGCTATGCTAACCACTATACCACCAACGCTCAAAGTATATTAATGACATACTCAATACATGTACATACAGGTTTATTAATTGAAGCCTGGTCTATGACTTGTTACCTGAAACGTTCACAGAAAAATGGGTGTCGCCGCACTGCGTTCATCTTGGACAAAGCAAGAGAGAAAGGTCTTGGGTCCCAAAACTGCCCATAAATCATGTGGCCTTGAAGAAACCCAAACAGAGACTGTACAAGGAAAACACAGAAGATTTTTGTCCATTATCGTCATTATTTGTATACAACGACATTAAAACAAGCCTTATGGTTTAGGTCATTTAGGACACTTTTCTCGACAGTTGTTTGCTTGTACTGTTGCATCAGTCAAGACAGCTTCAACATCTGGTTCCTTCCCATTTATAAAGCCAGCAATATTGGAAATGTTCAAAAGTGTCCCTGATGCTCTAGTGGCTAGGATTCGGCGCTCTCACCGCCGCGGCCCGGGTTCGATTCCCGGTCAGGGAATGAGGGTTCTAAGACAATGTGTGAGAACAGGTGGTATTTTGGACACTTTTCTCAAGGTTTTTTTTGCTTGTGCTTTTGCGTCAATCAAGGCGACTTCAACATTCGCTCCCTTCCCATCACTAAAATAGCAAGATTACAACGTCCCAAGAGTATCCTTGATGGTCTAGTGGCTAGGATTCGGCGCTCTCACCGCCGCGGCCCGGGTTCGATTCCCGGTCAGGGAATGAAATCTGTCTCAAATAAGAACAGGTTTGAAATTGACGACCTCTTCAATTCAGCTGGAATCACTGAAGCATCGTCATCATGCCATATTAGCAGTCCCTTCAGTGCACGCAAGCAGGCCATGTTGTTCACCTTCATTTGAACACTTTATCATGCTTTTTCTTAGGTTGTAGTATCAGTCATGGCATTTTCAACATCTTGTACGTGGCTAAATGAGGACTTTAGCAGTGTCCCTGATGGCCTAGTGGCCGGGACTCAGCGCTGTCACTGCTTTGGACCGCATTCCATTTGCGATCAAGGGATGAGAAGATTCTGAACAAACCGTTCCAGACAATTTATTGATGATTGAATGGTAGGAGGTCATAGCTGCCTTGTTAGCGCAGTAGGTAGCGCGTCAGTCTCATAATCTGAAGGTTGTGAGTTCAATCCTCACACAGGGCAACGGGCTTTTACGCTGGAAGCACAAATGGTCCATCATGTTCAATGGCACAGTGCATTCAGTAGAGTGCTGTTGTCAATGGACATCAGTCTGTGTTGATGACCTCCACCTTGCAATCTGTCTCACTGGACTGGATCTCCACAATCACGTCACAATCAGGCCACAAGCTGCTCTTACTGTCTTTAATAGTTTGTAAACTCTTTCCGTTAAGTCCGCCTTGAGATCAAAGTAATAGAACGCTGCTGGTACCAATAATGGACCTGTCATGGCACGACCTCATGGGATTCAATGGAGCACTGTTTTGGATGGACAACCAACGGTACTGAGGGCCTGCTAGCTAGTAAGCTGTCTTACTGGATGTGCATATTCGGATTCCCATTGCTCTGACCATAATTGCTGTAATTACTTGTAAATTCTTTCTGAGAAAATCCACCTTGAGGGCAAATTTGGGGTGGGACACTGCTCCCGATAATCGTCAGTCATGGAAATGTGCCGAGGACTATCAATGGAGCAATAATATCGATTGACAACTACTGGCATTGATGACCTGGTCATTTGTTTTAAGCTACAGATACACAACGAGGCTACACATTGCTCCAACCTTAATAGGTCTTAAACTCTTTCTGTCAAATTCCAAATTTCCAAAGCAAATTTCTGGCAAAGCATGTGAAGCACAATTATGTGAACTCTTGACTGATTGACAGGTATTTCAGTGGAAATCATCAGAGTTCTCAAAAGGGGAAATCTCCACAGATAACAACAATCCAACGTGGCTATGATAACCTTCAGTGCATTGGCCGGGAATCGAACCCGGGTCAACTGCTTGGGAAGCAGCTATGCTAACCACTATACCACCAACGCTCAAAGTATATTAATGACATACTCAATACATGTACATACAGGTTTATTAATTGAAGCCTGGTCTATGACTTGTTACCTGAAACGTTCACAGAAAAATGGGTGTCGCCGCACTGCGTTCATCTTGGACAAAGCAAGAGAGAAAGGTCTTGGGTCCCAAAACTGCCCATAAATCATGTGGCCTTGAAGAAACCCAAACAGAGACTGTACAAGGAAAACACAGAAGATTTTTGTCAATTATCGTCATTATTTGTATACAACGACATTAAAACAAGCCTTATGGTTTAGGTCATTTAGGACACTTTTCTCGACAGTTGTTTGCTTGTACTGTTGCATCAGTCAAGACAGCTTCAACATCTGGTTCCTTCCCATTTATAAAGCCAGCAATATTGGAAATGTTCAAAAGTGTCCCTGATGGTCTAGTGGCTAGGATTCGGCGCTCTCACCGCCGTGGCCCGGGTTCGATTCCCGGTCAGGGAATGAGGGTTCTAAGACAATGTGTGAGAACAGGTGGTATTTTGGACACTTTTCTCAAGGTTTTTTTTGCTTGTGCTTTTGCGTCAATCAAGGCAACTTCAACATTCGCTCCCTTCCCATCACTAAAATAGCAATATTACAACGTTCCAAGAGTATCCCTGGTGGTCTAGTGGCTAGGATTCGGCGCTCTCACCGCCGCGGCCCGGGTTCGATTCCCGGTCAGGGAATGAAATCTGTCTCAAATAAGAACAGGTTTGAAATTGACGACCTCTTCAATTCAGCTGGAATCACTGAAGCATCGTCATCATGCCATATTAGCAGTCCCTTCAGTGCACGCAAGCAGGCCATGTTGTTCACCTTCATTTGAATACTTTATCATGCTTTTTCTTAGGTTGTAGTATCAGTCATGGCATTTTCAACATCTTGTACGTGGCTAAATGAGGACTTTAGCAGTGTCCCTGATGGCCTAGTGGCCGGGACTCAGCGCTGTCACTGCTTTGGACCGCATTCCATTTGCGATCAAGGGATGAGAAGATTCTGAACAAACCGTTCCAGACAATTTATTGATGATTGAATGGTAGGAGGTCATAGCTGCCTTGTTAGCGCAGTAGGTAGCGCGTCAGTCTCATAATCTGAAGGTCGTGAGTTCAATCCTCACACAGGGCAACGGGCATTTACGCTGGAAGCACAAATGGTCCATCATGTTCAATGGCACAGTGCATTCAGTAGAGTGCTGTTGTCAATGGACATCAGTCTGTGTTGATGACCTCCACCTTGCAATCTGTCTCACTGGACTGGATCTCCACAATCACGTCACAATCAGGCCACAAGCTGCTCTTACTGTCTTTAATAGTTTGTAAACTCTTTCCGTTAAGTCCGCCTTGAGATCAAAGTAATAGAACGCTGCTGGTACCAATAATGGACCTGTCATGGCACGACCTCATGGGATTCAATGGAGCACTGTTTTGGATGGACAACCAACGGTACTGAGGGCCTGCTAGCTAGTAAGCTGTCTTACTGGATGTGCATATTCGGATTCCCATTGCTCTGACCATAATTGCTGTAATTACTTGTAAATTCTTTCTGAGAAAATCCACCTTGAGGGCAAATTTGGGGTGGGACACTGCTCCCGATAATCGTCAGTCATGGAAATGTGCCGAGGACTATCAATGGAGCAATAATATCGATTGACAACTACTGGCATTGATGACCTGGTCATTTGTTTTAAGCTACAGATACACAACGAGGCTACACATTGCTCCAACCTTAATAGGTCTTAAACTCTTTCTGTCAAATTCCAAATTTCCAAAGCAAATTTCTGGCAAAGCATGTGAAGCACAATTATGTGAACTCTTGACTGATTGACAGGTATTTCAGTGGAAATCATCAGAGTTCTCAAAAGGGGAAATCTCCACAGATAACAACAATCCAACGTGGCTATGATAACCTTCAGTGCATTGGCCGGGAATCGAACCCGGGTCAACTGCTTGGGAAGCAGCTATGCTAACCACTATACCACCAACGCTCAAAGTATATTAATGACATACTCAATACATGTACATACAGGTTTATTAATTGAAGCCTGGTCTATGACTTGTTACCTGAAACGTTCACAGAAAAATGGGTGTCGCCGCACTGCGTTCATCTTGGACAAAGCAAGAGAGAAAGGTCTTGGGTCCCAAAACTGCCCATAAATCATGTGGCCTTGAAGAAACCCAAACAGAGACTGTACAAGGAAAACACAGAAGATTTTTGTCAATTATCGTCATTATTTGTATACAACGACATTAAAACAAGCCTTATGGTTTAGGTCATTTAGGACACTTTTCTCGACAGTTGTTTGCTTGTACTGTTGCATCAGTCAAGACAGCTTCAACATCTGGTTCCTTCCCATTTATAAAGCCAGCAATATTGGAAATGTTCAAAAGTGTCCCTGATGGTCTAGTGGCTAGGATTCGGCGCTCTCACCGCCGTGGCCCGGGTTCGATTCCCGGTCAGGGAATGAGGGTTCTAAGACAATGTGTGAGAACAGGTGGTATTTTGGACACTTTTCTCAAGGTTTTTTTTGCTTGTGCTTTTGCGTCAATCAAGGCAACTTCAACATTCGCTCCCTTCCCATCACTAAAATAGCAATATTACAACGTTCCAAGAGTATCCCTGGTGGTCTAGTGGCTAGGATTCGGCGCTCTCACCGCCGCGGCCCGGGTTCGATTCCCGGTCAGGGAATGAAATCTGTCTCAAATAAGAACAGGTTTGAAATTGACGACCTCTTCAATTCAGCTGGAATCACTGAAGCATCGTCATCATGCCATATTAGCAGTCCCTTCAGTGCACGCAAGCAGGCCATGTTGTTCACCTTCATTTGAATACTTTATCATGCTTTTTCTTAGGTTGTAGTATCAGTCATGGCATTTTCAACATCTTGTACGTGGCTAAATGAGGACTTTAGCAGTGTCCCTGATGGCCTAGTGGCCGGGACTCAGCGCTGTCACTGCTTTGGACCGCATTCCATTTGCGATCAAGGGATGAGAAGATTCTGAACAAACCGTTCCAGACAATTTATTGATGATTGAATGGTAGGAGGTCATAGCTGCCTTGTTAGCGCAGTAGGTAGCGCGTCAGTCTCATAATCTGAAGGTCGTGAGTTCAATCCTCACACAGGGCAACGGGCATTTACGCTGGAAGCACAAATGGTCCATCATGTTCAATGGCACAGTGCATTCAGTAGAGTGCTGTTGTCAATGGACATCAGTCTGTGTTGATGACCTCCACCTTGCAATCTGTCTCACTGGACTGGATCTCCACAATCACGTCACAATCAGGCCACAAGCTGCTCTTACTGTCTTTAATAGTTTGTAAACTCTTTCCGTTAAGTCCGCCTTGAGATCAAAGTAATAGAACGCTGCTGGTACCAATAATGGACCTGTCATGGCACGACCTCATGGGATTCAATGGAGCACTGTTTTGGATGGACAACCAACGGTACTGAGGGCCTGCTAGCTAGTAAGCTGTCTTACTGGATGTGCATATTCGGATTCCCATTGCTCTGACCATAATTGCTGTAATTACTTGTAAATTCTTTCTGAGAAAATCCACCTTGAGGGCAAATTTGGGGTGGGACACTGCTCCCGATAATCGTCAGTCATGGAAATGTGCCGAGGACTATCAATGGAGCAATAATATCGATTGACAACTACTGGCATTGATGACCTGGTCATTTGTTTTAAGCTACAGATACACAACGAGGCTACACATTGCTCCAACCTTAATAGGTCTTAAACTCTTTCTGTCAAATTCCAAATTTCCAAAGCAAATTTCTGGCAAAGCATGTGAAGCACAATTATGTGAACTCTTGACTGATTGACAGGTATTTCAGTGGAAATCATCAGAGTTCTCAAAAGGGGAAATCTCCACAGATAACAACAATCCAACGTGGCTATGATAACCTTCAGTGCATTGGCCGGGAATCGAACCCGGGTCAACTGCTTGGGAAGCAGCTATGCTAACCACTATACCACCAACGCTCAAAGTATATTAATGACATACTCAATACATGTACATACAGGTTTATTAATTGAAGCCTGGTCTATGACTTGTTACCTGAAACGTTCACAGAAAAATGGGTGTCGCCGCACTGCGTTCATCTTGGACAAAGCAAGAGAGAAAGGTCTTGGGTCCCAAAACTGCCCATAAATCATGTGGCCTTGAAGAAACCCAAACAGAGACTGTACAAGGAAAACACAGAAGATTTTTGTCCATTATCGTCATTATTTGTATACAACGACATTAAAACAAGCCTTATGGTTTAGGTCATTTAGGACACTTTTCTCGACAGTTGTTTGCTTGTACTGTTGCATCAGTCAAGACAGCTTCAACATCTGGTTCCTTCCCATTTATAAAGCCAGCAATATTGGAAATGTTCAAAAGTGTCCCTGATGGTCTAGTGGCTAGGATTCGGCGCTCTCACCGCCGTGGCCCGGGTTCGATTCCCGGTCAGGGAATGAGGGTTCTAAGACAATGTGTGAGAACAGGTGGTATTTTGGACACTTTTCTCAAGGTTTTTTTTGCTTGTGCTTTTGCGTCAATCAAGGCAACTTCAACATTCGCTCCCTTCCCATCACTAAAATAGCAATATTACAACGTTCCAAGAGTATCCCTGGTGGTCTAGTGGCTAGGATTCGGCGCTCTCACCGCCGCGGCCCGGGTTCGATTCCCGGTCAGGGAATGAAATCTGTCTCAAATAAGAACAGGTTTGAAATTGACGACCTCTTCAATTCAGCTGGAATCACTGAAGCATCGTCATCATGCCATATTAGCAGTCCCTTCAGTGCACGCAAGCAGGCCATGTTGTTCACCTTCATTTGAACACTTTATCATGCTTTTTCTTAGGTTGTAGTATCAGTCATGGCATTTTCAACATCTTGTACGTGGCTAAATGAGGACTTTAGCAGTGTCCCTGATGGCCTAGTGGCCGGGACTCAGCGCTGTCACTGCTTTGGACCGCATTCCATTTGCGATCAAGGGATGAGAAGATTCTGAACAAACCGTTCCAGACAATTTATTGATGATTGAATGGTAGGAGGTCATAGCTGCCTTGTTAGCGCAGTAGGTAGCGCGTCAGTCTCATAATCTGAAGGTCGTGAGTTCAATCCTCACACAGGGCAACGGGCTTTTACGCTGGAAGCACAAATGGTCCATCATGTTCAATGGCACAGTGCATTCAGTAGAGTGCTGTTGTCAATGGACATCAGTCTGTGTTGATGACCTCCACCTTGCAATCTGTCTCACTGGACTGGATCTCCACAATCACGTCACAATCAGGCCACAAGCTGGTCTTACTGTCTTTAATAGTTTGTAAACTCTTTCCGTTAAGTCCGCCTTGAGATCAAAGTAATAGAACGCTGCTGGTACCAATAATGGACCTGTCATGGCACGACCTCATGGGATTCAATGGAGCACTGTTTTGGATGGACAACCAACGGTACTGAGGGCCTGCTAGCTAGTAAGCTGTCTTACTGGATGTGCATATTCGGATTCCCATTGCTCTGACCATAATTGCTGTAATTACTTGTAAATTCTTTCTGAGAAAATCCACCTTGAGGGCAAATTTGGGGTGGGACACTGCTCCCGATAATCGTCAGTCATGGAAATGTGCCGAGGACTATCAATGGAGCAATAATATCGATTGACAACTACTGGCATTGATGACCTGGTCATTTGTTTTAAGCTACAGATACACAACGAGGCTACACATTGCTCCAACCTTAATAGGTCTTAAACTCTTTCTGTCAAATTCCACATTTCCAAAGCAAATTTCTGGCAAAGCATGTGAAGCACAATTATGTGAACTCTTGACTGATTGACAGGTATTTCAGTGGAAATCATCAGAGTTCTCAAAAGGGGAAATCTCCACAGATAACAACAATCCAACGTGGCTATGATAACCTTCAGTGCATTGGCCGGGAATCGAACCCGGGTCAACTGCTTGGGAAGCAGCTATGCTAACCACTATACCACCAACGCTCAAAGTATATTAATGACATACTCAATACATGTACATACAGGTTTATTAATTGAAGCCTGGTCTATGACTTGTTACCTGAAACGTTCACAGAAAAATGGGTGTCGCCGCACTGCGTTCATCTTGGACAAAGCAAGAGAGAAAGGTCTTGGGTCCCAAAACTGCCCATAAATCATGTGGCCTTGAAGAAACCCAAACAGAGACTGTACAAGGAAAACACAGAAGATTTTTGTCCATTATCGTCATTATTTGTATACAACGACATTAAAACAAGCCTTATGGTTTAGGTCATTTAGGACACTTTTCTCGACAGTTGTTTGCTTGTACTGTTGCATCAGTCAAGACAGCTTCAACATCTGGTTCCTTCCCATTTATAAAGCCAGCAATATTGGAAATGTTCAAAAGTGTCCCTGATGGTCTAGTGGCTAGGATTCGGCGCTCTCACCGCCGTGGCCCGGGTTCGATTCCCGGTCAGGGAATGAGGGTTCTAAGACAATGTGTGAGAACAGGTGGTATTTTGGACACTTTTCTCAAGGTTTTTTTTGCTTGTGCTTTTGCGTCAATCAAGGCAACTTCAACATTCGCTCCCTTCCCATCACTAAAATAGCAATATTACAACGTTCCAAGAGTATCCCTGGTGGTCTAGTGGCTAGGATTCGGCGCTCTCACCGCCGCGGCCCGGGTTCGATTCCCGGTCAGGGAATGAAATCTGTCTCAAATAAGAACAGGTTTGAAATTGACGACCTCTTCAATTCAGCTGGAATCACTGAAGCATCGTCATCATGCCATATTAGCAGTCCCTTCAGTGCACGCAAGCAGGCCATGTTGTTCACCTTCATTTGAACACTTTATCATGCTTTTTCTTAGGTTGTAGTATCAGTCATGGCATTTTCAACATCTTGTACGTGGCTAAATGAGGACTTTAGCAGTGTCCCTGATGGCCTAGTGGCCGGGACTCAGCGCTTTCACTGCTTTGGACTGCATTCCATTTGCGATCAAGGGATGAGAAGATTCTGAACAAACCGTTCCAGACAATTTATTGATGATTGAATGGTAGGAGGTCATAGCTGCCTTGTTAGCGCAGTAGGTAGTGCGTCAGTCTCATAATCTGAAGGTCGTGAGTTCAATCCTCACACAGGGCAACGGGCTTTTACGCTGGAAGCACAAATGGTCCATCATGTTCAATGGCACAGTGCATTCAGTAGAGTGCTGTTGTCAATGGACATCAGTCTGTGTTGATGACCTCCACCTTGCAATCTGTCTCACTGGACTGGATCTCCACAATCACGTCACAATCAGGCCACAAGCTGCTCTTACTGTCTTTAATAGTTTGTAAACTCTTTCCGTTAAGTCCGCCTTGAGATCAAAGTAATAGAACGCTGCTGGTACCAATAATGGACCTGTCATGGCACGACCTCATGGGATTCAATGGAGCACTGTTTTGGATGGACAACCAACGGTACTGAGGGCCTGCTAGCTAGTAAGCTGTCTTACTGGATGTGCATATTCGGATTCCCATTGCTCTGACCATAATTGCTGTAATTACTTGTAAATTCTTTCTGAGAAAATCCACCTTGAGGGCAAATTTGGGGTGGGACACTGCTCCCGATAATCGCCAGTCATGGAAATGTGCCGAGGACTATCAATGGAGCAATAATATCGATTGACAACTACTGGCATTGATGACCTGGTCATTTGTTTTAAGCTACAGATACACAACGAGGCTACACATTGCTCCAACCTTAATAGGTCTTAAACTCTTTCTGTCAAATTCCAAATTTCCAAAGCAAATTTCTGGCAAAGCATGTGAAGCACAATTATGTGAACTCTTGACTGATTGACAGGTATTTCAGTGGAAATCATCAGAGTTCTCAAAAGGGGAAATCTCCACAGATAACAACAATCCAACGTGGCTATGATAACCTTCAGTGCATTGGCCGGGAATCGAACCCGGGTCAACTGCTTGGGAAGCAGCTATGCTAACCACTATACCACCAACGCTCAAAGTATATTAATGACATACTCAATACATGTACATACAGGTTTATTAATTGAAGCCTGGTCTATGACTTGTTACCTGAAACGTTCACAGAAAAATGGGTGTCGCCGCACTGCGTTCATCTTGGACAAAGCAAGAGAGAAAGGTCTTGGGTCCCAAAACTGCCCATAAATCATGTGGCCTTGAAGAAACCCAAACAGAGACTGTACAAGGAAAACACAGAAGATTTTTGTCCATTATCGTCATTATTTGTATACAACGACATTAAAACAAGCCTTATGGTTTAGGTCATTTAGGACACTTTTCTCGACAGTTGTTTGCTTGTACTGTTGCATCAGTCAAGACAGCTTCAACATCTGGTTCCTTCCCATTTATAAAGCCAGCAATATTGGAAATGTTCAAAAGTGTCCCTGATGGTCTAGTGGCTAGGATTCGGCGCTCTCACCGCCGCGGCCCGGGTTCGATTCCCGGTAAGGGAATGAAATCTGTCTCGAATAAGAACAGGTTTGAAATTGACGACCTCTTCAATTCAGCTGGAATCACTGAAGCATCGTCATCATGCCATATTAGCAGTCCCTTCAGTGCACGCAAGCAGGCCATGTTGTTCACCTTCATTTGAATACTTTATCATGCTTTTTCTTAGGTTGTAGTATCAGTCATGGCATTTTCAACATCTTGTACGTGGCTAAATGAGGACTTTAGCAGTGTCCCTGATGGCCTAGTAGCCGGGACTCAGCGCTGTCACTGCTTTGGACCGCATTCCATTTGCGATCAAGGGATGAGAAGATTCTGAACAAACCGTTCCAGACAATTTATTGATGATTGAATGGTAGGAAGTCATAGCTGCCTTGTTAGCGCAGTAGGTAGCGCGTCAGTCTCATAATCTGAAGGTCGTGAGTTCAATCCTCACACAGGGCAACGGGCATTTACGCTGGAAGCACAAATGGTCCATCATGTTCAATGGCACAGTGCATTCAGTAGAGTGCTGTTGTCAATGGACATCAGTCTGTGTTGATGACCTCCACCTTGCAATCTGTCTCACTGGACTGGATCTCCACAATCACGTCACAATCAGGCCACAAGCTGCTCTTACTGTCTTTAATAGTTTGTAAACTCTTTCCGTTAAGTCCGCCTTGAGATCAAAGTAATAGAACGCTGCTGGTACCAATAATGGACCTGTCATGGCACGACCTCATGGGATTCAATGGAGCACTGTTTTGGATGGACAACCAACGGTACTGAGGGCCTGCTAGCTAGTAAGCTGTCTTACTGGATGTGCATATTCGGATTCCCATTGCTCTGACCATAATTGCTGTAATTACTTGTAAATTCTTTCTGAGAAAATCCACCTTGAGGGCAAATTTGGGGTGGGACACTGCTCCCGATAATCGTCAGTCATGGAAATGTGCCGAGGACTATCAATGGAGCAATAATATCGATTGACAACTACTGGCATTGATGACCTGGTCATTTGTTTTAAGCTACAGATACACAACGAGGCTACACATTGCTCCAACCTTAATAGGTCTTAAACTCTTTCTGTCAAATTCCAAATTTCCAAAGCAAATTTCTGGCAAAGCATGTGAAGCACAATTATGTGAACTCTTGACTGATTGACAGGTATTTCAGTGGAAATCATCAGAGTTCTCAAAAGGGGAAATCTCCACAGATAACAACAATCCAACGTGGCTATGATAACCTTCAGTGCATTGGCCGGGAATCGAACCCGGGTCAACTGCTTGGGAAGCAGCTATGCTAACCACTATACCACCAACGCTCAAAGTATATTAATGACATACTCAATACATGTACATACAGGTTTATTAATTGAAGCCTGGTCTATGACTTGTTACCTGAAACGTTCACAGAAAAATGGGTGTCGCCGCACTGCGTTCATCTTGGACAAAGCAAGAGAGAAAGGTCTTGGGTCCCAAAACTGCCCATAAATCATGTGGCCTTGAAGAAACCCAAACAGAGACTGTACAAGGAAAACACAGAAGATTTTTGTCCATTATCGTCATTATTTGTATACAACGACATTAAAACAAGCCTTATGGTTTAGGTCATTTAGGACACTTTTCTCGACAGTTGTTTGCTTGTACTGTTGCATCAGTCAAGACAGCTTCAACATCTGGTTCCTTCCCATTTATAAAGCCAGCAATATTGGAAATGTTCAAAAGTGTCCCTGATGGTCTAGTGGCTAGGATTCGGCGCTCTCACCGCCGCGGCCCGGGTTGGATTCCCGGTCAGGGAATGAAATCTGTCTCGAATAAGAACAGGTTTGAAATTGACGACCTCTTCAATTCAGCTGGAATCACTGAAGCATCGTCATCATGCCATATTAGCAGTCCCTTCAGTGCACGCAAGCAGGCCATGTTGTTCACCTTCATTTGAATACTTTATCATGCTTTTTCTTAGGTTGTAGTATCAGTCATGGCATTTTCAACATCTTGTACGTGGCTAAATGAGGACTTTAGCAGTGTCCCTGATGGCCTAGTAGCCGGGACTCAGCGCTGTCACTGCTTTGGACCGCATTCCATTTGCGATCAAGGGATGAGAAGATTCTGAACAAACCGTTCCAGACAATTTATTGATGATTGAATGGTAGGAAGTCATAGCTGCCTTGTTAGCGCAGTAGGTAGCGCGTCAGTCTCATAATCTGAAGGTCGTGAGTTCAATCCTCACACAGGGCAACGGGCTTTTACGCTGGAAGCACAAATGGTCCATCATGTTCAATGGCACAGTGCATTCAGTAGAGTGCTGTTGTCAATGGACATCAGTCTGTGTTGATGACCTCCACCTTGCAATCTGTCTCACTGGACTGGAT
This sequence comes from Gobius niger, assembly GCF_951799975.1. Classification (NCBI taxonomy): domain Eukaryota; kingdom Metazoa; phylum Chordata; class Actinopteri; order Gobiiformes; family Gobiidae; genus Gobius; species Gobius niger. The sequence continues at coordinate 6,251,768 of NC_136858.1, read as the reverse complement.
CTCCACAATCACGTCACAATCAGGCCACAAGCTGCTCTTACTGTCTTTAATAGTTTGTAAACTCTTTCCGTTAAGTCCGCCTTGAGATCAAAGTAATAGAACGCTGCTGCTACCAATAATGGACCTGTCATGGCAATGACCTCATGGGATTCAATGGAGCACTGTTTTGGATGGACAACCAACGGTACTGAGGGCCTGCTAGCTAGTAAGCTGTCTTACTGGATGTGCATATTCGGATTCCCATTGCTCTGACCATAATTGCTGTAATTACTTGTAAATTCTTTCTGAGAAAATCCACCTTGAGGGCAAATTTGGGGTGGGACACTGCTCCCGATAATCGTCAGTCATGGAAATGTGCCGAGGACTATCAATGGAGCAATAATATCGATTGACAACTACTGGCATTGATGACCTGGTCATTTGTTTTAAGCTACAGATACACAACGAGGCTACACATTGCTCCAACCTTAATAGGTCTTAAACTCTTTCTGTCAAATTCCAAATTTCCAAAGCAAATTTCTGGCAAAGCATGTGAAGCACAATTATGTGAACTCTTGACTGATTGACAGGTATTTCAGTGGAAATCATCAGAGTTCTCAAAAAGGGAAATCTCCACAAATAACAACAATCCAACGTGGCTATGATAACCTTCAGTGCATTGGCCGGGAATCGAACCCGGGTCAACTGCTTGGGAAGCAGCTATGCTAACCACTATACCACCAACGCTCAAAGTATATTAATGACATACTCAATACATGTACATACAGGTTTATTAATTGAAGCCTGGTCTATGACTTGTTACCTGAAACGTTCACAGAAAAATGGGTGTCGCCGCACTGCGTTCATCTTGGACAAAGCAAGAGAGAAAGGTCTTGGGTCCCAAAACTGCCCATAAATCATGTGGCCTTGAAGAAACCCAAACAGAGACTGTACAAGGAAAACACAGAAGATTTTTGTCCATTATCGTCATTATTTGTATACAACGACATTAAAACAAGCCTTATGGTTTAGGTCATTTAGGACACTTTTCTCGACAGTTGTTTGCTTGTACTGTTGCATCAGTCAAGACAGCTTCAACATCTGGTTCCTTCCCATTTATAAAGCCAGCAATATTGGAAATGTTCAAAAGTGTCCCTGATGGTCTAGTGGCTAGGATTCGGCGCTCTCACCGCCGTGGCCCGGGTTCGATTCCCGGTCAGGGAATGAGGGTTCTAAGACAATGTGTGAGAACAGGTGGTATTTTGGACACTTTTCTCAAGGTTTTTTTTGCTTGTGCTTTTGCGTCAATCAAGGCAACTTCAACATTCGCTCCCTTCCCATCACTAAAATAGCAATATTACAACGTTCCAAGAGTATCCCTGGTGGTCTAGTGGCTAGGATTCGGCGCTCTCACTGCAGCGGCCCGGGTTCGATTCCCGGTCAGGGAATGAAATCTGTCTCAAATAAGAACAGGTTTGAAATTGACGACCTCTTCATTTCAGCTGGAATCACTGAAGCATCGTCATCATGCCATATTAGCAGTCCCTTCAGTGCACGCAAGCAGGCCATGTTGTTCACCTTCATTTGAATACTTTATCATGCTTTTTCTTAGGTTGTAGTATCAGTCATGGCATTTTCAACATCTTGTACGTGGCTAAATGAGGACTTTAGCAGTGTCCCTGATGGCCTAGTGGCCGGGACTCAGCGCTGTCACTGCTTTAGACCGCATTCCATTTGCGATCAAGGGATGAGAAGATTCTGAACAAACCGTTCCAGACAATTTATTGATGATTGAATGGTAGGAGGTCATAGCTGCCTTGATAGTGCAGTAGGTAGCGCGTCAGTCTCATAATCTGAAGGTCGTGAGTTCAATCCTCACACAGGGCAACGGGCTTTTACGCTGGAAGCACAAATGGTCCATCATGTTCAATGGCACAGTGCATTCAGTAGAGTGCTGTTGTCAATGGACATCAGTCTGTGTTGATGACCTCCACCTTGCAATCTGTCTCACTGGACTGGATGTCCACAATCACGTCACAATCAGGCCACAAGCTGCTCTTACTGTCTTTAATAGTTTGTAAAATCTTTCCGTTAAGTCCGCCTTGAGATCAAAGTAATAGAACGCTGCTGGTACCAATAATGGACCTGTCATGGCAATGACCTCATGGGATTCAATGGAGCACTGTTTTGGATGGACAACCAACGGTACTGAGGGCCTGCTAGCTAGTAAGCTGTCTTACTGGATGTGCATATTCGGATTCCCATTGCTCTGACCATAATTGCTGTAATTACTTGTAAATTCTTTCTGAGAAAATCCACCTTGAGGGCAAATTTGGGGTGGGACACTGCTCCCGATAATCGTCAGTCATGGAAATGTGCCGAGGACTATCAATGGAGCAATAATATCGATTGACAACTACTGGCATTGATGACCTGGTCATTTGTTTTAAGCTACAGATACACAACGAGGCTACACATTGCTCCAACCTTAATAGGTCTTAAACTCTTTCTGTCAAATTCCAAATTTCCAAAGCAAATTTCTGGCAAAGCATGTGAAGCACAATTATGTGAACTCTTGACTGATTGACAGGTATTTCAGTGGAAATCATCAGAGTTCTCAAAAGGGGAAATCTCCACAAATAACAACAATCCAACGTGGCTATGATAACCTTCAGTGCATTGGCCGGGAATCGAACCCGGGTCAACTGCTTGGGAAGCAGCTATGCTAACCACTATACCACCAACGCTCAAAGTATATTAATGACATACTCAATACATGTACATACAGGTTTATTAATTGAAGCCTGGTCTATGACTTGTTACCTGAAACGTTCACAGAAAAATGGGTGTCGCCGCACTGCGTTCATCTTGGACAAAGCAAGAGAGAAAGGTCTTGGGTCCCAAAACTGCCCATAAATCATGTGGCCTTGAAGAAACCCAAACAGAGACTGTACAAGGAAAACACAGAAGATTTTTGTCCATTATCGTCATTATTTGTATACAACGACATTAAAACAAGCCTTATGGTTTAGGTCATTTAGGACACTTTTCTCGACAGTTGTTTGCTTGTACTGTTGCATCAGTCAAGACAGCTTCAACATCTGGTTCCTTCCCATTTATAAAGCCAGCAATATTGGAAATGTTCAAAAGTGTCCCTGATGGTCTAGTGGCTAGGATTCGGCGCTCTCACCGCCGTGGCCCGGGTTCGATTCCCGGTCAGGGAATGAGGGTTCTAAGACAATGTGTGAGAACAGGTGGTATTTTGGACACTTTTCTCAAGGTTTTTTTTGCTTGTGCTTTTGCGTCAATCAAGGCAACTTCAACATTCGCTCCCTTCCCATCACTAAAATAGCAATATTACAACGTTCCAAGAGTATCCCTGGTGGTCTAGTGGCTAGGATTCGGCGCTCTCACTGCAGCGGCCCGGGTTCGATTCCCGGTCAGGGAATGAAATCTGTCTCAAATAAGAACAGGTTTGAAATTGACGACCTCTTCAATTCAGCTGGAATCACTGAAGCATCGTCATCATGCCATATTAGCAGTCCCTTCAGTGCACGCAAGCAGGCCATGTTGTTCACCTTCATTTGAATACTTTATCATGCTTTTTCTTAGGTTGTAGTATCAGTCATGGCATTTTCAACATCTTGTACGTGGCTAAATGAGGACTTTAGCAGTGTCCCTGATGGCCTAGTGGCCGGGACTCAGCGCTGTCACTGCTTTAGACCGCATTCCATTTGCGATCAAGGGATGAGAAGATTCTGAACAAACCGTTCCAGACAATTTATTGATGATTGAATGGTAGGAGGTCATAGCTGCCTTGATAGTGCAGTAGGTAGCGCGTCAGTCTCATAATCTGAAGGTCGTGAGTTCAATCCTCACACAGGGCAACGGGCTTTTACGCTGGAAGCACAAATGGTCCATCATGTTCAATGGCACAGTGCATTCAGTAGAGTGCTGTTGTCAATGGACATCAGTCTGTGTTGATGACCTCCACCTTGCAATCTGTCTCACTGGACTGGATGTCCACAATCACGTCACAATCAGGCCACAAGCTGCTCTTACTGTCTTTAATAGTTTGTAAAATCTTTCCGTTAAGTCCGCCTTGAGATCAAAGTAATAGAACGCTGCTGGTACCAATAATGGACCTGTCATGGCAATGACCTCATGGGATTCAATGGAGCACTGTTTTGGATGGACAACCAACGGTACTGAGGGCCTGCTAGCTAGTAAGCTGTCTTACTGGATGTGCATATTCGGATTCCCATTGCTCTGACCATAATTGCTGTAATTACTTGTAAATTCTTTCTGAGAAAATCCACCTTGAGGGCAAATTTGGGGTGGGACACTGCTCCCGATAATCGTCAGTCATGGAAATGTGCCGAGGACTATCAATGGAGCGTTAATATCGATTGACAACTACTGGCATTGATGACCTGGTCATTTGTTTTAAGCTACAGATACACAACGAGGCTACACATTGCTCCAACCTTAATAGGTCTTAAACTCTTTCTGTCAAATTCCAAATTTCCAAAGCAAATTTCTGGCAAAGCATGTGAAGCACAATTATGTGAACTCTTGACTGATTGACAGGTATTTCAGTGGAAATCATCAGAGTTCTCAAAAGGGGAAATCTCCACAAATAACAACAATCCAACGTGGCTATGATAACCTTCAGTGCATTGGCCGGGAATCGAACCCGGGTCAACTGCTTGGGAAGCAGCTATGCTAACCACTATACCACCAACGCTCAAAGTATATTAATGACATACTCAATACATGTACATACAGGTTTATTAATTGAAGCCTGGTCTATGACTTGTTACCTGAAACGTTCACAGAAAAATGGGTGTCGCCGCACTGCGTTCATCTTGGACAAAGCAAGAGAGAAAGGTCTTGGGTCCCAAAACTGCCCATATATCATGTGGCCTTGAAGAAACCCAAACAGAGACTGTACAAGGAAAACACAGAAGATTTTTGTCCATTATCGTCATTATTTGTATACAACGACATTAAAACAAGCCTTATGGTTTAGGTCATTTAGGACACTTTTCCTGACAGTTGTTTGCTTGTACTGTTGCATCAGTCAAGACAGCTTCAACATCTGGTTCCTTCCCATTTATAAAGCCAGCAATATTGGAAATGTTCAAAAGTGTCCCTGATGCTCTAGTGGCTAGGATTCGGCGCTCTCACCGCCGCGGCCCGGGTTCGATTCCCGGTCAGGGAATGAGGGTTCTAAGACAATGTGTGAGAACAGGTGGTATTTTGGACACTTTTCTCAAGGTTTTTTTTGCTTGTGCTTTTGCGTCAATCAAGGCAACTTCAACATTCGCTCCCTTCCCATCACTAAAATAGCAAGATTACAACGTCCCAAGAGTATCCTTGATGGTCTAGTGGCTAGGATTCGGCGCTCTCACCGCCGCGGCCCGGGTTGGATTCCCGGTCAGGGAATGAAATCTGTCTCAAATAAGAACAGGTTTGAAATTGACGACCTCTTCAATTCAGCTGGAATCACTGAAGCATCGTCATCATGCCATATTAGCAGTCCCTTCAGTGCACGCAAGCAGGCCATGTTGTTCACCTTCATTTGAACACTTTATCATGCTTTTTCTTAGGTTGTAGTATCAGTCATGGCATTTTCAACATCTTGTACGTGGCTAAATGAGGACTTTAGCAGTGTCCCTGATGGCCTAGTGGCCGGGACTCAGCGCTGTCACTGCTTTGGACCGCATTCCATTTGCGATCAAGGGATGAGAAGATTCTGAACAAACCGTTCCAGACAATTTATTGATGATTGAATGGTAGGAGGTCATAGCTGCCTTGTTAGCGCAGTAGGTAGCGCGTCAGTCTCATAATCTGAAGGTCGTGAGTTCAATCCTCACACAGGGCAACGGGCTTTTACGCTGGAAGCACAAATGGTCCATCATGTTCAATGGCACAGTGCATTCAGTAGAGTGCTGTTGTCAATGGACATCAGTCTGTGTTGATGACCTCCACCTTGCAATCTGTCTCACTGGACTGGATGTCCACAATCACGTCACAATCAGGCCACAAGCTGCTCTTACTGTCTTTAATAGTTTGTAAACTCTTTCCGTTAAGTCCGCCTTGAGATCAAAGTAATAGAACGCTGCTGGTACCAATAATGGACCTGTCATGGCAATGACCTCATGGGATTCAATGGAGCACTGTTTTGGATGGACAACCAACGGTACTGAGGGCCTGCTAGCTAGTAAGCTGTCTTACTGGATGTGCATATTCGGATTCCCATTGCTCTGACCATAATTGCTGTAATTACTTGTAAATTCTTTCTGAGAAAATCCACCTTGAGGGCAAATTTGGGGTGGGACACTGCTCCCGATAATCGTCAGTCATGGAAATGTGCCGAGGACTATCAATGGAGCAATAATATCGATTGACAACTACTGGCATTGATGACCTGGTCATTTGTTTTAAGCTACAGATACACAACGAGGCTACACATTGCTCCAACCTTAATAGGTCTTAAACTCTTTCTGTCAAATTCCAAATTTCCAAAGCAAATTTCTGGCAAAGCATGTGAAGCACAATTATGTGAACTCTTGACTGATTGACAGGTATTTCAGTGGAAATCATCAGAGTTCTCAAAAGGGGAAATCTCCACAAATAACAACAATCCAACGTGGCTATGATAACCTTCAGTGCATTGGCCGGGAATCGAACCCGGGTCAACTGCTTGGGAAGCAGCTATGCTAACCACTATACCACCAACGCTCAAAGTATATTAATGACATACTCAATACATGTACATACAGGTTTATTAATTGAAGCCTGGTCTATGACTTGTTACCTGAAACGTTCACAGAAAAATGGGTGTCGCCGCACTGCGTTCATCTTGGACAAAGCAAGAGAGAAAGGTCTTGGGTCCCAAAACTGCCCATAAATCATGTGGCCTTGAAGAAACCCAAACAGAGACTGTACAAGGAAAACACAGAAGATTTTTGTCCATTATCGTCATTATTTGTATACAACGACATTAAAACAAGCCTTATGGTTTAGGTCATTTAGGACACTTTTCTCGACAGTTGTTTGCTTGTACTGTTGCATCAGTCAAGACAGCTTCAACATCTGGTTCCTTCCCATTTATAAAGCCAGCAATATTGGAAATGTTCAAAAGTGTCCCTGATGGTCTAGTGGCTAGGATTCGGCGCTCTCACCGCCGCGGCCCGGGTTCGATTCCCGGTCAGGGAATGAAATCTGTCTCAAATAAGAACAGGTTTGAAATTGACGACCTCTTCATTTCAGCTGGAATCACTGAAGCATCGTCATCATGCCATATTAGCAGTCCCTTCAGTGCACGCAAGCAGGCCATGTTGTTCACCTTCATTTGAATACTTTATCATGCTTTTTCTTAGGTTGTAGTATCAGTCATGGCATTTTCAACATCTTGTACGTGGCTAAATGAGGACTTTAGCAGTGTCCCTGATGGCCTAGTGGCCGGGACTCAGCGCTGTCACTGCTTTAGACCGCATTCCATTTGCGATCAAGGGATGAGAAGATTCTGAACAAACCGTTCCAGACAATTTATTGATGATTGAATGGTAGGAGGTCATAGCTGCCTTGATAGTGCAGTAGGTAGCGCGTCAGTCTCATAATCTGAAGGTCGTGAGTTCAATCCTCACACAGGGCAACGGGCTTTTACGCTGGAAGCACAAATGGTCCATCATGTTCAATGGCACAGTGCATTCAGTAGAGTGCTGTTGTCAATGGACATCAGTCTGTGTTGATGACCTCCACCTTGCAATCTGTCTCACTGGACTGGATGTCCACAATCACGTCACAATCAGGCCACAAGCTGCTCTTACTGTCTTTAATAGTTTGTAAAATCTTTCCGTTAAGTCCGCCTTGAGATCAAAGTAATAGAACGCTGCTGGTACCAATAATGGACCTGTCATGGCAATGACCTCATGGGATTCAATGGAGCACTGTTTTGGATGGACAACCAACGGTACTGAGGGCCTGCTAGCTAGTAAGCTGTCTTACTGGATGTGCATATTCGGATTCCCATTGCTCTGACCATAATTGCTGTAATTACTTGTAAATTCTTTCTGAGAAAATCCACCTTGAGGGCAAATTTGGGGTGGGACACTGCTCCCGATAATCGTCAGTCATGGAAATGTGCCGAGGACTATCAATGGAGCAATAATATCGATTGACAACTACTGGCATTGATGACCTGGTCATTTGTTTTAAGCTACAGATACACAACGAGGCTACACATTGCTCCAACCTTAATAGGTCTTAAACTCTTTCTGTCAAATTCCAAATTTCCAAAGCAAATTTCTGGCAAAGCATGTGAAGCACAATTATGTGAACTCTTGACTGATTGACAGGTATTTCAGTGGAAATCATCAGAGTTCTCAAAAGGGGAAATCTCCACAAATAACAACAATCCAACGTGGCTATGATAACCTTCAGTGCATTGGCCGGGAATCGAACCCGGGTCAACTGCTTGGGAAGCAGCTATGCTAACCACTATACCACCAACGCTCAAAGTATATTAATGACATACTCAATACATGTACATACAGGTTTATTAATTGAAGCCTGGTCTATGACTTGTTACCTGAAACGTTCACAGAAAAATGGGTGTCGCCGCACTGCGTTCATCTTGGACAAAGCAAGAGAGAAAGGTCTTGGGTCCCAAAACTGCCCATAAATCATGTGGCCTTGAAGAAACCCAAACAGAGACTGTACAAGGAAAACACAGAAGATTTTTGTCCATTATCGTCATTATTTGTATACAACGACATTAAAACAAGCCTTATGGTTTAGGTCATTTAGGACACTTTTCTCGACAGTTGTTTGCTTGTACTGTTGCATCAGTCAAGACAGCTTCAACATCTGGTTCCTTCCCATTTATAAAGCCAGCAATATTGGAAATGTTCAAAAGTGTCCCTGATGGTCTAGTGGCTAGGATTCGGCGCTCTCACCGCCGTGGCCCGGGTTCGATTCCCGGTCAGGGAATGAGGGTTCTAAGACAATGTGTGAGAACAGGTGGTATTTTGGACACTTTTCTCAAGGTTTTTTTTGCTTGTGCTTTTGCGTCAATCAAGGCAACTTCAACATTCGCTCCCTTCCCATCACTAAAATAGCAATATTACAACGTTCCAAGAGTATCCCTGGTGGTCTAGTGGCTAGGATTCGGCGCTCTCACTGCAGCGGCCCGGGTTCGATTCCCGGTCAGGGAATGAAATCTGTCTCAAATAAGAACAGGTTTGAAATTGACGACCTCTTCAATTCAGCTGGAATCACTGAAGCATCGTCATCATGCCATATTAGCAGTCCCTTCAGTGCACGCAAGCAGGCCATGTTGTTCACCTTCATTTGAATACTTTATCATGCTTTTTCTTAGGTTGTAGTATCAGTCATGGCATTTTCAACATCTTGTACGTGGCTAAATGAGGACTTTAGCAGTGTCCCTGATGGCCTAGTGGCCGGGACTCAGCGCTGTCACTGCTTTAGACCGCATTCCATTTGCGATCAAGGGATGAGAAGATTCTGAACAAACCGTTCCAGACAATTTATTGATGATTGAATGGTAGGAGGTCATAGCTGCCTTGATAGTGCAGTAGGTAGCGCGTCAGTCTCATAATCTGAAGGTCGTGAGTTCAATCCTCACACAGGGCAACGGGCTTTTACGCTGGAAGCACAAATGGTCCATCATGTTCAATGGCACAGTGCATTCAGTAGAGTGCTGTTGTCAATGGACATCAGTCTGTGTTGATGACCTCCACCTTGCAATCTGTCTCACTGGACTGGATGTCCACAATCACGTCACAATCAGGCCACAAGCTGCTCTTACTGTCTTTAATAGTTTGTAAAATCTTTCCGTTAAGTCCGCCTTGAGATCAAAGTAATAGAACGCTGCTGGTACCAATAATGGACCTGTCATGGCAATGACCTCATGGGATTCAATGGAGCACTGTTTTGGATGGACAACCAACGGTACTGAGGGCCTGCTAGCTAGTAAGCTGTCTTACTGGATGTGCATATTCGGATTCCCATTGCTCTGACCATAATTGCTGTAATTACTTGTAAATTCTTTCTGAGAAAATCCACCTTGAGGGCAAATTTGGGGTGGGACACTGCTCCCGATAATCGTCAGTCATGGAAATGTGCCGAGGACTATCAATGGAGCGTTAATATCGATTGACAACTACTGGCATTGATGACCTGGTCATTTGTTTTAAGCTACAGATACACAACGAGGCTACACATTGCTCCAACCTTAATAGGTCTTAAACTCTTTCTGTCAAATTCCAAATTTCCAAAGCAAATTTCTGGCAAAGCATGTGAAGCACAATTATGTGAACTCTTGACTGATTGACAGGTATTTCAGTGGAAATCATCAGAGTTCTCAAAAGGGGAAATCTCCACAAATAACAACAATCCAACGTGGCTATGATAACCTTCAGTGCATTGGCCGGGAATCGAACCCGGGTCAACTGCTTGGGAAGCAGCTATGCTAACCACTATACCACCAACGCTCAAAGTATATTAATGACATACTCAATACATGTACATACAGGTTTATTAATTGAAGCCTGGTCTATGACTTGTTACCTGAAACGTTCACAGAAAAATGGGTGTCGCCGCACTGCGTTCATCTTGGACAAAGCAAGAGAGAAAGGTCTTGGGTCCCAAAACTGCCCATAAATCATGTGGCCTTGAAGAAACCCAAACAGAGACTGTACAAGGAAAACACAGAAGATTTTTGTCCATTATCGTCATTATTTGTATACAACGACATTAAAACAAGCCTTATGGTTTAGGTCATTTAGGACACTTTTCCTGACAGTTGTTTGCTTGTACTGTTGCATCAGTCAAGACAGCTTCAACATCTGGTTCCTTCCCATTTATAAAGCCAGCAATATTGGAAATGTTCAAAAGTGTCCCTGATGCTCTAGTGGCTAGGATTCGGCGCTCTCACCGCCGCGGCCCGGGTTCGATTCCCGGTCAGGGAATGAGGGTTCTAAGACAATGTGTGAGAACAGGTGGTATTTTGGACACTTTTCTCAAGGTTTTTTTTGCTTGTGCTTTTGCGTCAATCAAGGCAACTTCAACATTCGCTCCCTTCCCATCACTAAAATAGCAAGATTACAACGTCCCAAGAGTATCCTTGATGGTCTAGTGGCTAGGATTCGGCGCTCTCACCGCCGCGGCCCGGGTTGGATTCCCGGTCAGGGAATGAAATCTGTCTCAAATAAGAACAGGTTTGAAATTGACGACCTCTTCAATTCAGCTGGAATCACTGAAGCATCGTCATCATGCCATATTAGCAGTCCCTTCAGTGCACGCAAGCAGGCCATGTTGTTCACCTTCATTTGAACACTTTATCATGCTTTTTCTTAGGTTGTAGTATCAGTCATGGCATTTTCAACATCTTGTACGTGGCTAAATGAGGACTTTAGCAGTGTCCCTGATGGCCTAGTGGCCGGGACTCAGCGCTGTCACTGCTTTGGACCGCATTCCATTTGCGATCAAGGGATGAGAAGATTCTGAACAAACCGTTCCAGACAATTTATTGATGATTGAATGGTAGGAGGTCATAGCTGCCTTGTTAGCGCAGTAGGTAGCGCGTCAGTCTCATAATCTGAAGGTCGTGAGTTCAATCCTCACACAGGGCAACGGGCTTTTACGCTGGAAGCACAAATGGTCCATCATGTTCAATGGCACAGTGCATTCAGTAGAGTGCTGTTGTCAATGGACATCAGTCTGTGTTGATGACCTCCACCTTGCAATCTGTCTCACTGGACTGGATGTCCACAATCACGTCACAATCAGGCCACAAGCTGCTCTTACTGTCTTTAATAGTTTGTAAACTCTTTCCGTTAAGTCCGCCTTGAGATCAAAGTAATAGAACGCTGCTGGTACCAATAATGGACCTGTCATGGCAATGACCTCATGGGATTCAATGGAGCACTGTTTTGGATGGACAACCAACGGTACTGAGGGCCTGCTAGCTAGTAAGCTGTCTTACTGGATGTGCATATTCGGATTCCCATTGCTCTGACCATAATTGCTGTAATTACTTGTAAATTCTTTCTGAGAAAATCCACCTTGAGGGCAAATTTGGGGTGGGACACTGCTCCCGATAATCGTCAGTCATGGAAATGTGCCGAGGACTATCAATGGAGCAATAATATCGATTGACAACTACTGGCATTGATGACCTGGTCATTTGTTTTAAGCTACAGATACACAACGAGGCTACACATTGCTCCAACCTTAATAGGTCTTAAACTCTTTCTGTCAAATTCCAAATTTCCAAAGCAAATTTCTGGCAAAGCATGTGAAGCACAATTATGTGAACTCTTGACTGATTGACAGGTATTTCAGTGGAAATCATCAGAGTTCTCAAAAGGGGAAATCTCCACAAATAACAACAATCCAACGTGGCTATGATAACCTTCAGTGCATTGGCCGGGAATCGAACCCGGGTCAACTGCTTGGGAAGCAGCTATGCTAACCACTATACCACCAACGCTCAAAGTATATTAATGACATACTCAATACATGTACATACAGGTTTATTAATTGAAGCCTGGTCTATGACTTGTTACCTGAAACGTTCACAGAAAAATGGGTGTCGCCGCACTGCGTTCATCTTGGACAAAGCAAGAGAGAAAGGTCTTGGGTCCCAAAACTGCCCATAAATCATGTGGCCTTGAAGAAACCCAAACAGAGACTGTACAAGGAAAACACAGAAGATTTTTGTCCATTATCGTCATTATTTGTATACAACGACATTAAAACAAGCCTTATGGTTTAGGTCATTTAGGACACTTTTCTCGACAGTTGTTTGCTTGTACTGTTGCATCAGTCAAGACAGCTTCAACATCTGGTTCCTTCCCATTTATAAAGCCAGCAATATTGGAAATGTTCAAAAGTGTCCCTGATGGTCTAGTGGCTAGGATTCGGCGCTCTCACCGCCGCGGCCCGGGTTCGATTCCCGGTCAGGGAATGAGGGTTCTAAGACAATGTGTGAGAACAGGTGGTATTTTGGACACTTTTCTCAAGGTTTTTTTTGCTTGTGCTTTTGCGTCAATCAAGGCAACTTCAACATTCGCTCCCTTCCCATCACTAAAATAGCAATATTACAACGTTCCAAGAGTATCCCTGGTGGTCTAGTGGCTAGGATTCGGCGCTCTCACCGCCGCGGCCCGGGTTCGATTCCCGGTCAGGGAATGAAATCTGTCTCAAATAAGAACAGGTTTGAAATTGACGACCTCTTCAATTCAGCTGGAATCACTGAAGCATCGTCATCATGCCATATTAGCAGTCCCTTCAGTGCACGCAAGCAGGCCATGTTGTTCCCCTTCATTTGAATACTTTATCATGCTTTTTCTTAGGTTGTAGTATCAGTCATGGCATTTTCAACATCTTGTACGTGGCTAAATGAGGACTTTAGCAGTGTCCCTGATGGCCTAGTGGCCGGGACTCAGCGCTGTCACTGCTTTGGACCGCATTCCATTTGCGATCAAGGGATGAGAAGATTCTGAACAAACCGTTCCAGACAATTTATTGATGATTGAATGGTAGGAGGTCATAGCTGCCTTGTTAGCGCAGTAGGTAGCGCGTCAGTCTCATAATCTGAAGGTCGTGAGTTCAATCCTCACACAGGGCAACGGGCTTTTACGCTGGAAGCACAAATGGTCCATCATGTTCAATGGCACAGTGCATTCAGTAGAGTGCTGTTGTCAATGGACATCAGTCTGTGTTGATGACCTCCACCTTGCAATCTGTCTCACTGGACTGGATGTCCACAATCACGTCACAATCAGGCCACAAGCTGCTCTTACTGTCTTTAATAGTTTGTAAACTCTTTCCGTTAAGTCCGCCTTGAGATCAAAGTAATAGAACGCTGCTGGTACCAATAATGGACCTGTCATGGCAATGACCTCATGGGATTCAATGGAGCACTGTTTTGGATGGACAACCAACGGTACTGAGGGCCTGCTAGCTAGTAAGCTGTCTTACTGGATGTGCATATTCGGATTCCCATTGCTCTGACCATAATTGCTGTAATTACTTGTAAATTCTTTCTGAGAAAATCCACCTTGAGGGCAAATTTGGGGTGGGACACTGCTCCCGATAATCGTCAGTCATGGAAATGTGCCGAGGACTATCAATGGAGCAATAATATCGATTGACAACTACTGGCATTGATGACCTGGTCATTTGTTTTAAGCTACAGATACACAACGAGGCTACACATTGCTCCAACCTTAATAGGTCTTAAACTCTTTCTGTCAAATTCCAAATTTCCAAAGCAAATTTCTGGCAAAGCATGTGAAGCACAATTATGTGAACTCTTGACTGATTGACAGGTATTTCAGTGGAAATCATCAGAGTTCTCAAAAGGGGAAATCTCCACAAATAACAACAATCCAACGTGGCTATGATAACCTTCAGTGCATTGGCCGGGAATCGAACCCGGGTCAACTGCTTGGGAAGCAGCTATGCTAACCACTATACCACCAACGCTCAAAGTATATTAATGACATACTCAATACATGTACATACAGGTTTATTAATTGAAGCCTGGTCTATGACTTGTTACCTGAAACGTTCACAGAAAAATGGGTGTCGCCGCACTGCGTTCATCTTGGACAAAGCAAGAGAGAAAGGTCTTGGGTCCCAAAACTGCCCATAAATCATGTGGCCTTGAAGAAACCCAAACAGAGACTGTACAAGGAAAACACAGAAGATTTTTGTCCATTATCGTCATTATTTGTATACAACGACATTAAAACAAGCCTTATGGTTTAGGTCATTTAGGACACTTTTCTCGACAGTTGTTTGCTTGTACTGTTGCATCAGTCAAGACAGCTTCAACATCTGGTTCCTTCCCATTTATAAAGCCAGCAATATTGGAAATGTTCAAAAGTGTCCCTGATGGTCTAGTGGCTAGGATTCGGCGCTCTCACAGCCGCGGCCTGGGTTCGATTCCCGGTCAGGGAATGAGGGTTCTAAGACAATGTGTGAGAACAGGTGGTATTTTGGACACTTTTCTCAAGGTTTTTTTTGCTTGTGCTTTTGCGTCAATCAAGGCAACTTCAACATTCGCTCCCTTCCCATCACTAAAATAGCAATATTACAACGTTCCAAGAGTATCTCTGGTGGTCTAGTGGCTAGGATTCGGCGCTCTCACCGCCGCGGCCCGGGTTCGATTCCCGGTCAGGGAATGAAATCTGTCTCAAATAAGAACAGGTTTGAAATTGACGACCTCTTCAATTCAGCTGGAATCACTGAAGCATCGTCATCATGCCATATTAGCAGTCCCTTCAGTGCACGCAAGCAGGCCATGTTGTTCACCTTCATTTGAATACTTTATCATGCTTTTTCTTAGATTGTAGTATCAGTCATGGCATTTTCAACATCTTGTACGTGGCTAAATGAGGACTTTAGCAGTGTCCCTGATGGCCTAGTGGCCGGGACTCAGCGCTGTCACTGCTTTGGACCGCATTCCATTTGCGATCAAGGGATGAGAAGATTCTGAACAAACCGTTCCAGACAATTTATTGATGATTGAATGGTAGGAGGTCATAGCTGCCTTGGTAGCGCAGTAGGTAGCGCGTCAGTCTCATAATCTGAAGGTCGTGAGTTCAATCCTCACACAGGGCAACGGGCTTTTACGCTGGAAGCACAAATGGTCCATCATGTTCAATGGCACAGTGCATTCAGTAGAGTGCTGTTGTCAATGGACATCAGTCTGTGTTGATGACCTCCACCTTGCAATCTGTCTCACTGGACTGGATGTCCACAATCACGTCACAATCAGGCCACAAGCTGCTCTTACTGTCTTTAATAGTTTGTAAACTCTTTCCGTTAAGTCCGCCTTGAGATCAAAGTAATAGAACGCTGCTGGTACCAATAATGGACATGTCATGGCAATGACCTCATGGGATTCAATGGAGCACTGTTTTGGATGGACAACCAACGGTACTGAGGGCCTGCTAGCTAGTAAGCTGTCTTACTGGATGTGCATATTCGGATTCCCATTGCTCTGACCATAATTGCTGTAATTACTTGTAAATTCTTTCTGAGAAAATCCACCTTGAGGGCAAATTTGGGGTGGGACACTGCTCCCGATAATCGTCAGTCATGGAAATGTGCCGAGGACTATCAATGGAGCAATAATATCGATTGACAACTACTGGCATTGATGACCTGGTCATTTGTTTTAAGCTACAGATACACAACGAGGCTACACATTGCTCCAACCTTAATAGGTCTTAAACTCTTTCTGTCAAATTCCAAATTTCCAAAGCAAATTTCTGGCAAAGCATGTGAAGCACAATTATGTGAACTCTTGACTGATTGACAGGTATTTCAGTGGAAATCATCAGAGTTCTCAAAAGGGGAAATCTCCACAAATAACAACAATCCAACGTGGCTATGATAACCTTCAGTGCATTGGCCGGGAATCGAACCCGGGTCAACTGCTTGGGAAGCAGCTATGCTAACCACTATACCACCAACGCTCAAAGTATATTAATGACATACTCAATACATGTACATACAGGTTTATTAATTGAAGCCTGGTCTATGACTTGTTACCTGAAACGTTCACAGAAAAATGGGTGTCGCCGCACTGCGTTCATCTTGGACAAAGCAAGAGAGAAAGGTCTTGGGTCCCAAAACTGCCCATAAATCATGTGGCCTTGAAGAAACCCAAACAGAGACTGTACAAGGAAAACACAGAAGATTTTTGTCCATTATCGTCATTATTTGTATACAACGACATTAAAACAAGCCTTATGGTTTAGGTCATTTAGGACACTTTTCTCGACAGTTGTTTGCTTGTACTGTTGCATCAGTCAAGACAGCTTCAACATCTGGTTCCTTCCCATTTATAAAGCCAGCAATATTGGAAATGTTCAAAAGTGTCCCTGATGGTCTAGTGGCTAGGATTCGGCGCTCTCACCGCCGCGGCCCGGGTTCGATTCCCGGTCAGGGAATGAGGGTTCTAAGACAATGTGTGAGAACAGGTGGTATTTTGGACACTTTTCTCAAGGTTTTTTTTGCTTGTGCTTTTGCGTCAATCAAGGCAACTTCAACATTCGCTCCCTTCCCATCACTAAAATAGCAATATTACAACGTCCCAAGAGTATCCTTGATGGTCTAGTGGCTAGGATTCGGCGCTCTCACCGCCGCGGCCCGGGTTCGATTCCCGGTCAGGGAATGAAATCTGTCTCGAATAAGAACAGGTTTGAAATTGACGACCTCTTCAATTCAGCTGGAATCACTGAAGCACCGTCATCATGCCATATTAGCAGTCCCTTCAGTGCACGCAAGCAGGCCATGTTGTTCACCTTCATTTGAATACTTTATCATGCTTTTTCTTAGGTTGTAGTATCAGTCATGGCATTTTCAACATCTTGTACGTGGCTAAATGAGGACTTTAGCAGTGTCCCTGATGGCCTAGTGGCCGGGACTCAGCGCTGTCACTGCTTTGGACCGCATTCCATTTGCGATCAAGGGATGAGAAGATTCTGAACAAACCGTTCCAGACAATTTATTGATGATTGAATGGTAGGAGGTCATAGCTGCCTTGTTAGCGCAGTAAGTAGCGCGTCAGTCTCATAATCTGAAGGTCGTGAGTTCAATCCTCACACAGGGCAACGGGCTTTTACGCTGGAAGCACAAATGGTCCATCATGTTCAATGGCACAGTGCATTCAGTAGAGTGCTGTTGTCAATGGACATCAGTCTGTGTTGATGACCTCCACCTTGCAATCTGTCTCACTGGACTGGATGTCCACAATCACGTCACAATCAGGCCACAAGCTGCTCTTACTGTCTTTAATAGTTTGTAAACTCTTTCCGTTAAGTCCGCCTTGAGATCAAAGTAATAGAACGCTGCTGGTACCAATAATGGACCTGTCATGGCAATGACCTCATGGGATTCAATGGAGCACTGTTTTGGATGGACAACCAACGGTACTGAGGGCCTGCTAGCTAGTAAGCTGTCTTACTGGATGTGCATATTCGGATTCCCATTGCTCTGACCATAATTGCTGTAATTACTTGTAAATTCTTTCTGAGAAAATCCACCTTGAGGGCAAATTTGGGGTGGGACACTGCTCCCGATAATCGTCAGTCATGGAAATGTGCCGAGGACTATCAATGGAGCAATAATATCGATTGACAACTACTGGCATTGATGACCTGGTCATTTGTTTTAAGCTACAGATACACAACGAGGCTACACATTGCTCCAACCTTAATAGGTCTTAAACTCTTTCTGTCAAATTCCAAATTTCCAAAGCAAATTTCTGGCAAAGCATGTGAAGCACAATTATGTGAACTCTTGACTGATTGACAGGTATTTCAGTGGAAATCATCAGAGTTCTCAAAAGGGGAAATCTCCACAAATAACAACAATCCAACGTGGCTATGATAACCTTCAGTGCATTGGCCGGGAATCGAACCCGGGTCAACTGCTTGGGAAGCAGCTATGCTAACCACTATACCACCAACGCTCAAAGTATATTAATGACATACTCAATACATGTACATACAGGTTTATTAATTGAAGCCTGGTCTATGACTTGTTACCTGAAACGTTCACAGAAAAATGGGTGTCGCCGCACTGCGTTCATCTTGGACAAAGCAAGAGAGAAAGGTCTTGGGTCCCAAAACTGCCCATAAATCATGTGGCCTTGAAGAAACCCAAACAGAGACTGTACAAGGAAAACACAGAAGATTTTTGTCCATTATCGTCATTATTTGTATACAACGACATTAAAACAAGCCTTATGGTTTAGGTCATTTAGGACACTTTTCTCGACAGTTGTTTGCTTGTACTGTTGCATCAGTCAAGACAGCTTCAACATCTGGTTCCTTCCCATTTATAAAGCCAGCAATATTGGAAATGTTCAAAAGTGTCCCTGATGGTCTAGTGGCTAGGATTCGGCGCTCTCACCGCCGCGGCCCGGGTTCGATTCCCGGTCAGGGAATGAGGGTTCTAAGACAATGTGTGAGAACAGGTGGTATTTTGGACACTTTTCTCAAGGTTTTTTTTGCTTGTGCTTTTGCGTCAATCAAGGCAACTTCAACATTCGCTCCCTTCCCATCACTAAAATAGCAATATTACAACGTCCCAAGAGTATCCTTGATGGTCTAGTGGCTAGGATTCGGCGCTCTCACCGCCGCGGCCCGGGTTCGATTCCCGGTCAGGGAATGAAATCTGTCTCGAATAAGAACAGGTTTGAAATTGACGACCTCTTCAATTCAGCTGGAATCACTGAAGCACCGTCATCATGCCATATTAGCAGTCCCTTCAGTGCACGCAAGCAGGCCATGTTGTTCACCTTCATTTGAATACTTTATCATGCTTTTTCTTAGGTTGTAGTATCAGTCATGGCATTTTCAACATCTTGTACGTGGCTAAATGAGGACTTTAGCAGTGTCCCTGATGGCCTAGTGGCCGGGACTCAGCGATGTCACTGCTTTGGACCGCATTCCATTTGCGATCAAGGGATGAAAAGATTCTGAACACACCGTTCCAGACAATTTATCGATGATTGAATGGTAGGTGGGCATAGCTGCCTTGTTAGCGCAGTAGGTAGCGCGTCAGTCTCATAATCTGAAGGTCGTGAGTTCAATCCTCACACAGGGCAACGGGCTTTTACGCTGGAAGCACAAATGGTCCATCATGTTCAATGGCACAGTGCATTCAGTAGAGTGCTGTTGTCAATGGACATCAGTCTGTGTTGATGACCTCCACCTTGCAATCTGTCTCACTGGACTGGATGTCCACAATCACGTCACAATCAGGCCACAAGCTGCTCTTACTGTCTTTAATAGTTTGTAAACTCTTTCCGTTAAGTCCGCCTTGAGATCAAAGTAATAGAACGCTGCTGGTACCAATAATGGACCTGTCATGGCAATGACCTCATGGGATTCAATGGAGCACTGTTTTGGATGGACAACCAACGGTACTGAGGGCCTGCTAGCTAGTAAGCTGTCTTACTGGATGTGCATATTCGGATTCCCATTGCTCTGACCATAATTGCTGTAATTACTTGTAAATTCTTTCTGAGAAAATCCACCTTGAGGGCAAATTTGGGGTGGGACACTGCTCCCGATAATCGTCAGTCATGGAAATGTGCCGAGGACTATCAATGGAGCAATAATATCGATTGACAACTACTGGCATTGATGACCTGGTCATTTGTTTTAAGCTACAGATACACAACGAGGCTACACATTGCTCCAACCTTAATAGGTCTTAAACTCTTTCTGTCAAATTCCAAATTTCCAAAGCAAATTTCTGGCAAAGCATGTGAAGCACAATTATGTGAACTCTTGACTGATTGACAGGTATTTCAGTGGAAATCATCAGAGTTCTCAAAAGGGGAAATCTCCACAAATAACAACAATCCAACGTGGCTATGATAACCTTCAGTGCATTGGCCGGGAATCGAACCCGGGTCAACTGCTTGGGAAGCAGCTATGCTAACCACTATACCACCAACGCTCAAAGTATATTAATGACATACTCAATACATGTACATACAGGTTTATTAATTGAAGCCTGGTCTATGACTTGTTACCTGAAACGTTCACAGAAAAATGGGTGTCGCCGCACTGCGTTCATCTTGGACAAAGCAAGAGAGAAAGGTCTTGGGTCCCAAAACTGCCCATAAATCATGTGGCCTTGAAGAAACCCAAACAGAGACTGTACAAGGAAAACACAGAAGATTTTTGTCCATTATCGTCATTATTTGTATACAACGACATTAAAACAAGCCTTATGGTTTAGGTCATTTAGGACACTTTTCTCGACAGTTGTTTGCTTGTACTGTTGCATCAGTCAAGACAGCTTCAACATCTGGTTCCTTCCCATTTATAAAGCCAGCAATATTGGAAATGTTCAAAAGTGTCCCTGATGGTCTAGTGGCTAGGATTCGGCGCTCTCACAGCCGCGGCCCGGGTTCGATTCCTGGTCAGGGAATGAGGGTTCTAAGACAATGTGTGAGAACAGGTGGTATTTTGGACACTTTTCTCAAGGTTTTTTTTGCTTGTGCTTTTGCGTCAATCAAGGCAACTTCAACATTCGCTCCCTTCCCATCACTAAAATAGCAATATTACAACGTTCCAAGAGTATCCCTGGTGGTCTAGTGGCTAGGATTCGGCGCTCTCACCGCCGCGGCCCGGGTTCGATTCCCGGTCAGGGAATGAAATCTGTCTCAAATAAGAACAGGTTTGAAATTGACGACCTCTTCAATTCAGCTGGAATCACTGAAGCATCGTCATCATGCCATATTAGCAGTCCCTTCAGTGCACGCAAGCAGGCCATGTTGTTCACCTTCATTTGAATACTTTATCATGCTTTTTCTTAGGTTGTAGTATCAGTCATGGCATTTTCAACATCTTGTACGTGGCTAAATGAGGACTTTAGCAGTGTCCCTGATGGCCTAGTGGCCGGGACTCAGCGCTGTCACTGCTTTGGACCGCATTCCATTTGCGATCAAGGGATGAGAAGATTCTGAACAAACCGTTCCAGACAATTTATTGATGATTGAATGGTAGGAGGTCATAGCTGCCTTGTTAGTGCAGTAGGTAGCGCGTCAGTCTCATAATCTGAAGGTCGTGAGTTCAATCCTCACACAGGGCAATGGGCTTTTACGCTGGAAGCACAAATGGTCCATCATGTTCAATGGCACAGTGCATTCAGTAGAGTGCTGTTGTCAATGGACATCAGTCTGTGTTGATGACCTCCACCTTGCAATCTGTCTCACTGGACTGGATGTCCACAATCACGTCACAATCAGGCCACAAGCTGCTCTTACTGTCTTTAATAGTTTGTAAACTCTTTCCGTTAAGTCCGCCTTGAGATCAAAGTAATAGAACGCTGCTGGTACCAATAATGGACCTGTCATGGCAATGACCTCATGGGATTCAATGGAGCACTGTTTTGGATGGACAACCAACGGTACTGAGGGCCTGCTAGCTAGTAAGCTGTCTTACTGGATGTGCATATTCGGATTCCCATTGCTCTGACCATAATTGCTGTAATTACTTGTAAATTCTTTCTGAGAAAATCCACCTTGAGGGCAAATTTGGGGTGGGACACTGCTCCCGATAATCGTCAGTCATGGAAATGTGCCGAGGACTATCAATGGAGCAATAATATCGATTGACAACTACTGGCATTGATGACCTGGTCATTTGTTTTAAGCTACAGATACACAACGAGGCTACACATTGCTCCAACCTTAATAGGTCTTAAACTCTTTCTGTCAAATTCCAAATTTCCAAAGCAAATTTCTGGCAAAGCATGTGAAGCACAATTATGTGAACTCTTGACTGATTGACAGGTATTTCAGTGGAAATCATCAGAGTTCTCAAAAGGGGAAATCTCCACAAATAACAACAATCCAACGTGGCTATGATAACCTTCAGTGCATTGGCCGGGAATCGAACCCGGGTCAACTGCTTGGGAAGCAGCTATGCTAACCACTATACCACCAACGCTCAAAGTATATTAATGACATACTCAATACATGTACATACAGGTTTATTAATTGAAGCCTGGTCTATGACTTGTTACCTGAAACGTTCACAGAAAAATGGGTGTCGCCGCACTGCGTTCATCTTGGACAAAGCAAGAGAGAAAGGTCTTGGGTCCCAAAACTGCCCATAAATCATGTGGCCTTGAAGAAACCCAAACAGAGACTGTACAAGGAAAACACAGAAGATTTTTGTCCATTATCGTCATTATTTGTATACAACGACATTAAAACAAGCCTTATGGTTTAGGTCATTTAGGACACTTTTCTCGACAGTTGTTTGCTTGTACTGTTGCATCAGTCAAGACAGCTTCAACATCTGGTTCCTTCCCATTTATAAAGCCAGCAATATTGGAAATGTTCAAAAGTGTCCCTGATGGTCTAGTGGCTAGGATTCGGCGCTCTCACAGCCGCGGCCCGGGTTCGATTCCTGGTCAGGGAATGAGGGTTCTAAGACAATGTGTGAGAACAGGTGGTATTTTGGACACTTTTCTCAAGGTTTTTTTTGCTTGTGCTTTTGCGTCAATCAAGGCAACTTCAACATTCGCTCCCTTCCCATCACTAAAATAGCAATATTACAACGTTCCAAGAGTATCCCTGGTGGTCTAGTGGCTAGGATTCGGCGCTCTCACCGCCGCGGCCCGGGTTCGATTCCCGGTCAGGGAATGAAATCTGTCTCAAATAAGAACAGGTTTGAAATTGACGACCTCTTCAATTCAGCTGGAATCACTGAAGCATCGTCATCATGCCATATTAGCAGTCCCTTCAGTGCACGCAAGCAGGCCATGTTGTTCACCTTCATTTGAATACTTTATCATGCTTTTTCTTAGGTTGTAGTATCAGTCATGGCATTTTCAACATCTTGTACGTGGCTAAATGAGGACTTTAGCAGTGTCCCTGATGGCCTAGTGGCCGGGACTCAGCGCTGTCACTGCTTTGGACCGCATTCCATTTGCGATCAAGGGATGAGAAGATTCTGAACAAACCGTTCCAGACAATTTATTGATGATTGAATGGTAGGAGGTCATAGCTGCCTTGTTAGTGCAGTAGGTAGCGCGTCAGTCTCATAATCTGAAGGTCGTGAGTTCAATCCTCACACAGGGCAACAGGCTTTTACGCTGGAAGCACAAATGGTCCATCATGTTCAATGGCACAGTGCATTCAGTAGAGTGCTGTTGTCAATGGACATCAGTCTGTGTTGATGACCTCCACCTTGCAATCTGTCTCACTGGACTGGATGTCCACAATCACGTCACAATCAGGCCACAAGCTGCTCTTACTGTCTTTAATAGTTTGTAAAATCTTTCCGTTAAGTCCGCCTTGAGATCAAAGTAATAGAACGCTGCTGGTACCAATAATGGACCTGTCATGGCAATGACCTCATGGGATTCAATGGAGCACTGTTTTGGATGGACAACCAACGGTACTGAGGGCCTGCTAGCTAGTAAGCTGTCTTACTGGATGTGCATATTCGGATTCCCATTGCTCTGACCATAATTGCT
The DNA here is from genome assembly GCF_951799975.1 of Gobius niger. NCBI lineage: Eukaryota > Metazoa > Chordata > Actinopteri > Gobiiformes > Gobiidae > Gobius > Gobius niger. The sequence continues at coordinate 6,227,729 of NC_136858.1, read as the reverse complement.
GTAATTACTTGTAAATTCTTTCTGAGAAAATCCACCTTGAGGGCAAATTTGGGGTGGGACACTGCTCCCGATAATCGTCAGTCATGGAAATGTGCCGAGGACTATCAATGGAGCAATAATATCGATTGACAACTACTGGCATTGATGACCTGGTCATTTGTTTTAAGCTACAGATACACAACGAGGCTACACATTGCTCCAACCTTAATAGGTCTTAAACTCTTTCTGTCAAATTCCAAATTTCCAAAGCAAATTTCTGGCAAAGCATGTGAAGCACAATTATGTGAACTCTTGACTGATTGACAGGTATTTCAGTGGAAATCATCAGAGTTCTCAAAAGGGGAAATCTCCACAAATAACAACAATCCAACGTGGCTATGATAACCTTCAGTGCATTGGCCGGGAATCGAACCCGGGTCAACTGCTTGGGAAGCAGCTATGCTAACCACTATACCACCAACGCTCAAAGTATATTAATGACATACTCAATACATGTACATACAGGTTTATTAATTGAAGCCTGGTCTATGACTTGTTACCTGAAACGTTCACAGAAAAATGGGTGTCGCCGCACTGCGTTCATCTTGGACAAAGCAAGAGAGAAAGGTCTTGGGTCCCAAAACTGCCCATAAATCATGTGGCCTTGAAGAAACCCAAACAGAGACTGTACAAGGAAAACACAGAAGATTTTTGTCCATTATCGTCATTATTTGTATACAACGACATTAAAACAAGCCTTATGGTTTAGGTCATTTAGGACACTTTTCTCGACAGTTGTTTGCTTGTACTGTTGCATCAGTCAAGACAGCTTCAACATCTGGTTCCTTCCCATTTATAAAGCCAGCAATATTGGAAATGTTCAAAAGTGTCCCTGATGGTCTAGTGGCTAGGATTCGGCGCTCTCACAGCCGCGGCCCGGGTTCGATTCCTGGTCAGGGAATGAGGGTTCTAAGACAATGTGTGAGAACAGGTGGTATTTTGGACACTTTTCTCAAGGTTTTTTTTGCTTGTGCTTTTGCGTCAATCAAGGCAACTTCAACATTCGCTCCCTTCCCATCACTAAAATAGCAATATTACAACGTTCCAAGAGTATCCCTGGTGGTCTAGTGGCTAGGATTCGGCGCTCTCACCGCCGCGGCCCGGGTTCGATTCCCGGTCAGGGAATGAAATCTGTCTCAAATAAGAACAGGTTTGAAATTGACGACCTCTTCAATTCAGCTGGAATCACTGAAGCATCGTCATCATGCCATATTAGCAGTCCCTTCAGTGCACGCAAGCAGGCCATGTTGTTCACCTTCATTTGAATACTTTATCATGCTTTTTCTTAGGTTGTAGTATCAGTCATGGCATTTTCAACATCTTGTACGTGGCTAAATGAGGACTTTAGCAGTGTCCCTGATGGCCTAGTGGCCGGGACTCAGCGCTGTCACTGCTTTGGACCGCATTCCATTTGCGATCAAGGGATGAGAAGATTCTGAACAAACCGTTCCAGACAATTTATTGATGATTGAATGGTAGGAGGTCATAGCTGCCTTGTTAGTGCAGTAGGTAGCGCGTCAGTCTCATAATCTGAAGGTCGTGAGTTCAATCCTCACACAGGGCAACGGGCTTTTACGCTGGAAGCACAAATGGTCCATCATGTTCAATGGCACAGTGCATTCAGTAGAGTGCTGTTGTCAATGGACATCAGTCTGTGTTGATGACCTCCACCTTGCAATCTGTCTCACTGGACTGGATGTCCACAATCACGTCACAATCAGGCCACAAGCTGCTCTTACTGTCTTTAATAGTTTGTAAAATCTTTCCGTTAAGTCCGCCTTGAGATCAAAGTAATAGAACGCTGCTGGTACCAATAATGGACCTGTCATGGCAATGACCTCATGGGATTCAATGGAGCACTGTTTTGGATGGACAACCAACGGTACTGAGGGCCTGCTAGCTAGTAAGCTGTCTTACTGGATGTGCATATTCGGATTCCCATTGCTCTGACCATAATTGCTGTAATTACTTGTAAATTCTTTCTGAGAAAATCCACCTTGAGGGCAAATTTGGGGTGGGACACTGCTCCCGATAATCGTCAGTCATGGAAATGTGCCGAGGACTATCAATGGAGCAATAATATCGATTGACAACTACTGGCATTGATGACCTGGTCATTTGTTTTAAGCTACAGATACACAACGAGGCTACACATTGCTCCAACCTTAATAGGTCTTAAACTCTTTCTGTCAAATTCCAAATTTCCAAAGCAAATTTCTGGCAAAGCATGTGAAGCACAATTATGTGAACTCTTGACTGATTGACAGGTATTTCAGTGGAAATCATCAGAGTTCTCAAAAGGGGAAATCTCCACAAATAACAACAATCCAACGTGGCTATGATAACCTTCAGTGCATTGGCCGGGAATCGAACCCGGGTCAACTGCTTGGGAAGCAGCTATGCTAACCACTATACCACCAACGCTCAAAGTATATTAATGACATACTCAATACATGTACATACAGGTTTATTAATTGAAGCCTGGTCTATGACTTGTTACCTGAAACGTTCACAGAAAAATGGGTGTCGCCGCACTGCGTTCATCTTGGACAGAGCAAGAGAGAAAGGTCTTGGGTCCCAAAACTGCCCATAAATCATGTGGCCTTGAAGAAACCCAAACAGAGACTGTACAAGGAAAACACAGAAGATTTTTGTCCATTATCGTCATTATTTGTATACAACGACATTAAAACAAGCCTTATGGTTTAGGTCATTTAGGACACTTTTCTCGACAGTTGTTTGCTTGTACTGTTGCATCAGTCAAGACAGCTTCAACATCTGGTTCCTTCCCATTTATAAAGCCAGCAATATTGGAAATGTTCAAAAGTGTCCCTGATGGTCTAGTGGCTAGGATTCGGCGCTCTCACCGCCGCGGCCCGGGTTCGATTCCCGGTCAGGGAATGAGGGTTCTAAGACAATGTGTGAGAACAGGTGGTATTTTGGACACTTTTCTCAAGGTTTTTTTTGCTTGTGCTTTTGCGTCAATCAAGGCAACTTCAACATTCGCTCCCTTCCCATCACTAAAATAGCAATATTACAACGTTCCAAGAGTATCCCTGGTGGTCTAGTGGCTAGGATTCGGCGCTCTCACCGCCGCGGCCCGGGTTCGATTCCCGGTCAGGGAATGAAATCTGTCTCAAATAAGAACAGGTTTGAAATTGACGACCTCTTCAATTCAGCTGGAATCACTGAAGCATCGTCATCATGCCATATTAGCAGTCCCTTCAGTGCACGCAAGCAGGCCATGTTGTTCACCTTCATTTGAATACTTTATCATGCTTTTTCTTAGGTTGTAGTATCAGTCATGGCATTTTCAACATCTTGTACGTGGCTAAATGAGGACTTTAGCAGTGTCCCTGATGGCCTAGTGGCCGGGACTCAGCGCTGTCACTGCTTTGGACCGCATTCCATTTGCGATCAAGGGATGAGAAGATTCTGAACAAACCGTTCCAGACAATTTATTGATGATTGAATGGTAGGAGGTCATAGCTGCCTTGTTAGTGCAGTAGGTAGCGCGTCAGTCTCATAATCTGAAGGTCGTGAGTTCAATCCTCACACAGGGCAACGGGCTTTTACGCTGGAAGCACAAATGGTCCATCATGTTCAATGGCACAGTGCATTCAGTAGAGTGCTGTTGTCAATGGACATCAGTCTGTGTTGATGACCTCCACCTTGCAATCTGTCTCACTGGACTGGATGTCCACAATCACGTCACAATCAGGCCACAAGCTGCTCTTACTGTCTTTAATAGTTTGTAAAATCTTTCCGTTAAGTCCGCCTTGAGATCAAAGTAATAGAACGCTGCTGGTACCAATAATGGACCTGTCATGGCAATGACCTCATGGGATTCAATGGAGCACTGTTTTGGATGGACAACCAACGGTACTGAGGGCCTGCTAGCTAGTAAGCTGTCTTACTGGATGTGCATATTCGGATTCCCATTGCTCTGACCATAATTGCTGTAATTACTTGTAAATTCTTTCTGAGAAAATCCACCTTGAGGGCAAATTTGGGGTGGGACACTGCTCCCGATAATCGTCAGTCATGGAAATGTGCCGAGGACTATCAATGGAGCAATAATATCGATTGACAACTACTGGCATTGATGACCTGGTCATTTGTTTTAAGCTACAGATACACAACGAGGCTACACATTGCTCCAACCTTAATAGGTCTTAAACTCTTTCTGTCAAATTCCAAATTTCCAAAGCAAATTTCTGGCAAAGCATGTGAAGCACAATTATGTGAACTCTTGACTGATTGACAGGTATTTCAGTGGAAATCATCAGAGTTCTCAAAAGGGGAAATCTCCACAAATAACAACAATCCAACGTGGCTATGATAACCTTCAGTGCATTGGCCGGGAATCGAACCCGGGTCAACTGCTTGGGAAGCAGCTATGCTAACCACTATACCACCAACGCTCAAAGTATATTAATGACATACTCAATACATGTACATACAGGTTTATTAATTGAAGCCTGGTCTATGACTTGTTACCTGAAACGTTCACAGAAAAATGGGTGTCGCCGCACTGCGTTCATCTTGGACAGAGCAAGAGAGAAAGGTCTTGGGTCCCAAAACTGCCCATAAATCATGTGGCCTTGAAGAAACCCAAACAGAGACTGTACAAGGAAAACACAGAAGATTTTTGTCCATTATCGTCATTATTTGTATACAACGACATTAAAACAAGCCTTATGGTTTAGGTCATTTAGGACACTTTTCTCGACAGTTGTTTGCTTGTACTGTTGCATCAGTCAAGACAGCTTCAACATCTGGTTCCTTCCCATTTATAAAGCCAGCAATATTGGAAATGTTCAAAAGTGTCCCTGATGGTCTAGTGGCTAGGATTCGGCGCTCTCACCGCCGCGGCCCGGGTTCGATTCCCGGTCAGGGAATGAGGGTTCTAAGACAATGTGTGAGAACAGGTGGTATTTTGGACACTTTTCTCAAGGTTTTTTTTGCTTGTGCTTTTGCGTCAATCAAGGCAACTTCAACATTCGCTCCCTTCCCATCACTAAAATAGCAATATTACAACGTTCCAAGAGTATCCCTGGTGGTCTAGTGGCTAGGATTCGGCGCTCTCACCGCCGCGGCCCGGGTTCGATTCCCGGTCAGGGAATGAAATCTGTCTCAAATAAGAACAGGTTTGAAATTGACGACCTCTTCAATTCAGCTGGAATCACTGAAGCATCGTCATCATGCCATATTAGCAGTCCCTTCAGTGCACGCAAGCAGGCCATGTTGTTCACCTTCATTTGAATACTTTATCATGCTTTTTCTTAGGTTGTAGTATCAGTCATGGCATTTTCAACATCTTGTACGTGGCTAAATGAGGACTTTAGCAGTGTCCCTGATGGCCTAGTGGCCGGGACTCAGCGCTGTCACTGCTTTGGACCGCATTCCATTTGCGATCAAGGGATGAGAAGATTCTGAACAAACCGTTCCAGACAATTTATTGATGATTGAATGGTAGGAGGTCATAGCTGCCTTGTTAGTGCAGTAGGTAGCGCGTCAGTCTCATAATCTGAAGGTCGTGAGTTCAATCCTCACACAGGGCAACGGGCTTTTACGCTGGAAGCACAAATGGTCCATCATGTTCAATGGCACAGTGCATTCAGTAGAGTGCTGTTGTCAATGGACATCAGTCTGTGTTGATGACCTCCACCTTGCAATCTGTCTCACTGGACTGGATGTCCACAATCACGTCACAATCAGGCCACAAGCTGCTCTTACTGTCTTTAATAGTTTGTAAAATCTTTCCGTTAAGTCCGCCTTGAGATCAAAGTAATAGAACGCTGCTGGTACCAATAATGGACCTGTCATGGCAATGACCTCATGGGATTCAATGGAGCACTGTTTTGGATGGACAACCAACGGTACTGAGGGCCTGCTAGCTAGTAAGCTGTCTTACTGGATGTGCATATTCGGATTCCCATTGCTCTGACCATAATTGCTGTAATTACTTGTAAATTCTTTCTGAGAAAATCCACCTTGAGGGCAAATTTGGGGTGGGACACTGCTCCCGATAATCGTCAGTCATGGAAATGTGCCGAGGACTATCAATGGAGCAATAATATCGATTGACAACTACTGGCATTGATGACCTGGTCATTTGTTTTAAGCTACAGATACACAACGAGGCTACACATTGCTCCAACCTTAATAGGTCTTAAACTCTTTCTGTCAAATTCCAAATTTCCAAAGCAAATTTCTGGCAAAGCATGTGAAGCACAATTATGTGAACTCTTGACTGATTGACAGGTATTTCAGTGGAAATCATCAGAGTTCTCAAAAGGGGAAATCTCCACAAATAACAACAATCCAACGTGGCTATGATAACCTTCAGTGCATTGGCCGGGAATCGAACCCGGGTCAACTGCTTGGGAAGCAGCTATGCTAACCACTATACCACCAACGCTCAAAGTATATTAATGACATACTCAATACATGTACATACAGGTTTATTAATTGAAGCCTGGTCTATGACTTGTTACCTGAAACGTTCACAGAAAAATGGGTGTCGCCGCACTGCGTTCATCTTGGACAGAGCAAGAGAGAAAGGTCTTGGGTCCCAAAACTGCCCATAAATCATGTGGCCTTGAAGAAACCCAAACAGAGACTGTACAAGGAAAACACAGAAGATTTTTGTCCATTATCGTCATTATTTGTATACAACGACATTAAAACAAGCCTTATGATTTAGGTCATTTAGGACACTTTTCTCGACAGTTGTTTGCTTGCACTGTTGCATCAGTCAAGACAGCTTCAACATCTGGTTCCTTCCCATTTATAAAGCCAGCAATATTGGAAATGTTCAAAAGTGTCCCTGATGGTCTAGTGGCTAGGATTCGGCGCTCTCACAGCCGCGGCCTGGGTTCGATTCCCGGTCAGGGAATGAGGGTTCTAAGACAATGTGTGAGAACAGGTGGTATTTTGGACACTTTTCTCAAGGTTTTTTTTGCTTGTGCTTTTGCGTCAATCAAGGCAACTTCAACATTCGCTCCCTTCCCATCACTAAAATAGCAATATTACAACGTTCCAAGAGTATCCCTGGTGGTCTAGTGGCTAGGATTCGGCGCTCTCACCGCCGCGGCCCGGGTTCGATTCCCGGTCAGGGAATGAAATCTGTCTCAAATAAGAACAGGTTTGAAATTGACGACCTCTTCAATTCAGCTGGAATCACTGAAGCATCGTCATCATGCCATATTAGCAGTCCCTTCAGTGCACGCAAGCAGGCCATGTTGTTCACCTTCATTTGAATACTTTATCATGCTTTTTCTTAGATTGTAGTATCAGTCATGGCATTTTCAACATCTTGTACGTGGCTAAATGAGGACTTTAGCAGTGTCCCTGATGGCCTAGTGGCCGGGACTCAGCGCTGTCACTGCTTTGGACCGCATTCCATTTGCGATCAAGGGATGAGAAGATTCTGAACAAACCATTCCACACAATTTATTGATGATTGAATGGTAGGAGGTCATAGCTGCCTTGTTAGCGCAGTAGGTAGCGTGTCAGTCTCATAATCTGAAGGTCGTGAGTTCAATCCTCACACAGGGCAACGGGCTTTTACGCTGGAAGCACAAATGGTCCATCATGTTCAATGGCACAGTGCATTCAGTAGAGTGCTGTTGTCAATGGACATCAGTCTGTGTTGATGACCTCCACCTTGCAATCTGTCTCACTGGACTGGATGTCCACAATCACGTCACAATCAGGCCACAAGCTGCTCTTACTGTCTTTAATAGTTTGTAAACTCTTTCCGTTAAGTCCGCCTTGAGATCAAAGTAATAGAACGCTGCTGGTACCAATAATGGACATGTCATGGCAATGACCTCATGGGATTCAATGGAGCACTGTTTTGGATGGACAACCAACGGTACTGAGGGCCTGCTAGCTAGTAAGCTGTCTTACTGGATGTGCATATTCGGATTCCCATTGCTCTGACCATAATTGCTGTAATTACTTGTAAATTCTTTCTGAGAAAATCCACCTTGAGGGCAAATTTGGGGTGGGACACTGCTCCCGATAATCGTCAGTCATGGAAATGTGCCGAGGACTATCAATGGAGCAATAATATCGATTGACAACTACTGGCATTGATGACCTGGTCATTTGTTTTAAGCTACAGATACACAACGAGGCTACACATTGCTCCAACCTTAATAGGTCTTAAACTCTTTCTGTCAAATTCCAAATTTCCAAAGCAAATTTCTGGCAAAGCATGTGAAGCACAATTATGTGAACTCTTGACTGATTGACAGGTATTTCAGTGGAAATCATCAGAGTTCTCAAAAGGGGAAATCTCCACAAATAACAACAATCCAACGTGGCTATGATAACCTTCAGTGCATTGGCCGGGAATCGAACCCGGGTCAACTGCTTGGGAAGCAGCTATGCTAACCACTATACCACCAACGCTCAAAGTATATTAATGACATACTCAATACATGTACATACAGGTTTATTAATTGAAGCCTGGTCTATGACTTGTTACCTGAAACGTTCACAGAAAAATGGGTGTCGCCGCACTGCGTTCATCTTGGACAAAGCAAGAGAGAAAGGTCTTGGGTCCCAAAACTGCCCATAAATCATGTGGCCTTGAAGAAACCCAAACAGAGACTGTACAAGGAAAACACAGAAGATTTTTGTCCATTATCGTCATTATTTGTATACAACGACATTAAAATAAGCCTTATGGTTTAGTTCATTTAGGACACTTTTCTCGACAGTTGTTTGCTTGTACTGTTGCATCAGTCAAGACAGCTTCAACATCTGGTTCCTTCCCATTTATAAAGCCAGCAATATTGGAAATGTTCAAAAGTGTCCCTGATGGTCTAGTGGCTAGGATTCGGCGCTCTCACCGCCGCGGCCCGGGTTCGATTCCCGGTCAGGGAATCAGGGTTCTAAGACAATGTGTGAGAACAGGTGGTATTTTGGACACTTTTCTCAAGGTTTTTTTTGCTTGTGCTTTTGCGTCAATCAAGGAAACTTCAACATTCGCTCCCTTCCCATCACTAAAATAGCAATATTACAACGTTCCAAGAGTATCCCTGGTGGTCTAGTGGCTAGGATTCGGCGCTCTCACCGCCGCGGCCCGGGTTCGATTCCCGGTCAGGGAATGAAATCTGTCTCAAATAAGAACAGGTTTGAAATTGACGACCTCTTCAATTCAGCTGGAATCACTGAAGCATCGTCATCGTGCCATATTAGCAGTCCCTTCAGTGCACGCAAGCAGGCCATGTTGTTCACCTTCATTTGAATACTTTATCATGCTTTTTCTTAGGTTGTAGTATCAGTCATGGCATTTTCAACATCTTGTACGTGGCTAAATGAGGACTTTAGCAGTGTCCCTGATGGCCTAGTGGCCGGGACTCAGCGCTGTCACTGCTTTGGACCGCATTCCATTTGCGATCAAGGGATGAGAAGATTCTGAACAAACCATTCCAGACAATTTATTGATGATTGAATGGTAGGAGGTCATAGCTGCCTTGTTAGCGCAGTAGGTAGCGCGTCAGTCTCATAATCTGAAGGTCGTGAGTTCAATCCTCACACAGGGCAATGGGCTTTTACGCTGGAAGCACAAATGGTCCATCATGTTCAATGGCACAGTGCATTCAGTAGAGTGCTGTTGTCAATGGACAATGGTCTGTGTTGATGACCTCCACCTTGCAATCTGTCTCACTGGACTGGATGTCCACAATCACGTCACAATCAGGCCACAAGCTGCTCTTACTGTCTTTAATAGTTTGTAAACTCTTTCCGTTAAGTCCGCCTTGAGATCAAAGTAATAGAACGCTGCTGGTACCAATAATGGACCTGTCATGGCAATGACCTCATGGGATTCAATGGAGCACTGTTTTGGATGGACAACCAACGGTACTGAGGGCCTGCTAGCTAGTAAGCTGTCTTACTGGATGTGCATATTCGGATTCCCATTGCTCTGACCATAATTGCTGTAATTACTTGTAAATTCTTTCTGAGAAAATCCACCTTGAGGGCAAATTTGGGGTGGGACACTGCTCCCGATAATCGTCAGTCATGGAAATGTGCCGAGGACTATCAATGGAGCAATAATATCGATTGACAACTACTGGCATTGATGACCTGGTCATTTGTTTTAAGCTACAGATACACAACGAGGCTACACATTGCTCCAACCTTAATAGGTCTTAAACTCTTTCTGTCAAATTCCAAATTTCCAAAGCAAATTTCTGGCAAAGCATGTGAAGCACAATTATGTGAACTCTTGACTGATTGACAGGTATTTCAGTGGAAATCATCAGAGTTCTCAAAAGGGGAAATCTCCACAAATAACAACAATCCAACGTGGCTATGATAACCTTCAGTGCATTGGCCGTGAATCGAACCCGGGTCAACTGCTTGGGAAGCAGCTATGCTAACCACTATACCACCAACGCTCAAAGTATATTAATGACATACTCAATACATGTACATACAGGTTTATTAATTGAAGCCTGGTCTATGACTTGTTACCTGAAACGTTCACAGAAAAATGGGTGTCGCCGCACTGCGTTCATCTTGGACAAAGCAAGAGAGAAAGGTCTTGGGTCCCAAAACTGCCCATAAATCATGTGGCCTTGAAGAAACCCAAACAGAGACTGTACAAGGAAAACACAGAAGATTTTTGTCCATTATCGTCATTATTTGTATACAACGACATTAAAACAAGCCTTATGGTTTAGGTCATTTAGGACACTTTTCTCGACAGTTGTTTGCTTGTACTGTTGCATCAGTCAAGACAGCTTCAACATCTGGTTCCTTCCCATTTATAAAGCCAGCAATATTGGAAATGTTCAAAAGTGTCCCTGATGGTCTAGTGGCTAGGATTCGGCGCTCTCACAGCCGCGGCCCGGGTTCGATTCCCGGTCAGGGAATGAGGGTTCTAAGACAATGTGTGAGAACAGGTGGTATTTTGGACACTTTTCTCAAGGTTTTTTTTGCTTGTGCTTTTGCGTCAATCAAGGCAACTTCAACATTCGCTCCCTTCCCATCACTAAAATAGCAATATTACAACGTTCCAAGAGTATCCCTGGTGGTCTAGTGGCTAGGATTCGGCGCTCTCACCGCCGCGGCCCGGGTTCGATTCCCGGTCAGGGAATGAAATCTGTCTCGAATAAGAACAGGTTTGAAATTGACGACCTCTTCAATTCAGCTGGAATCACTGAAGCATCGTCATCATGCCATATTAGCAGTCCCTTCAGTGCACGCAAGCAGGCCATGTTGTTCACCTTCATTTGAATACTTTATCATGCTTTTTCTTAGGTTGTAGTATCAGTCATGGCATTTTCAACATCTTGTACGTGGCTAAATGAGGACTTTAGCAGTGTCCCTGATGGCCTAGTGGCCGGGACTCAGCGCTGTCACTGCTTTGGACCGCATTCCATTTGCGATCAAGGGATGAGAAGATTCTGAACAAACCGTTCCAGACAATTTATTGATGATTGAATGGTAGGAGGTCATAGCTGCCTTGTTAGCGCAGTAGGTAGCGCGTCAGTCTCATAATCTGAAGGTTGTGAGTTCAATCCTCACACAGGGCAATGGGCTTTTACGCTGGAAGCACAAATGGTCCATCATGTTCAATGGCACAGTGCATTCAGTAGAGTGCTGTTGTCAATGGACATCAGTCTGTGTTGATGACCTCCACCTTGCAATCTGTCTCACTGGACTGGATGTCCACAATCACGTCACAATCAGGCCACAAGCTGCTCTTACTGTCTTTAATAGTTTGTAAACTCTTTCCGTTAAGTCCGCCTTGAGATCAAAGTAATAGAACGCTGCTGGTACCAATAATGGACCTGTCATGGCAATGACCTCATGGGATTCAATGGAGCACTGTTTTGGATGGACAACCAACGGTACTGAGGGCCTGCTAGCTAGTAAGCTGTCTTACTGGATGTGCATATTCGGATTCCCATTGCTCTGACCATAATTGCTGTAATTACTTGTAAATTCTTTCTGAGAAAATCCACCTTGAGGGCAAATTTGGGGTGGGACACTGCTCCCGATAATCGTCAGTCATGGAAATGTGCCGAGGACTATCAATGGAGCAATAATATCGATTGACAACTACTGGCATTGATGACCTGGTCATTTGTTTTAAGCTACAGATACACAACGAGGCTACACATTGCTCCAACCTTAATAGGTCTTAAACTCTTTCTGTCAAATTCCAAATTTCCAAAGCAAATTTCTGGCAAAGCATGTGAAGCACAATTATGTGAACTCTTGACTGATTGACAGGTATTTCAGTGGAAATCATCAGAGTTCTCAAAAGGGGAAATCTCCACAGATAACAACAATCCAACGTGGCTATGATAACCTTCAGTGCATTGGCCGTGAATCGAACCCGGGTCAACTGCTTGGGAAGCAGCTATGCTAACCACTATACCACCAACGCTCAAAGTATATTAATGACATACTCAATACATGTACATACAGGTTTATTAATTGAAGCCTGGTCTATGACTTGTTACCTGAAACGTTCACAGAAAAATGGGTGTCGCCGCACTGCGTTCATCTTGGACAAAGCAAGAGAGAAAGGTCTTGGGTCCCAAAACTGCCCATAAATCATGTGGCCTTGAAGAAACCCAAACAGAGACTGTACAAGGAAAACACAGAAGATTTTTGTCCATTATCGTCATTATTTGTATACAACGACATTAAAACAAGCCTTATGGTTTAGGTCATTTAGGACACTTTTCTCGACAGTTGTTTGCTTGTACTGTTGCATCAGTCAAGACAGCTTCAACATCTGGTTCCTTCCCATTTATAAAGCCAGCAATATTGGAAATGTTCAAAAGTGTCCCTGATGGTCTAGTGGCTAGGATTCGGCGCTCTCACCGCCGCGGCCCGGGTTCGATTCCCGGTCAGGGAATGAGGGTTCTAAGACAATGTGTGAGAACAGGTGGTATTTTGGACACTTTTCTCAAGGTTTTTTTTGCTTGTGCTTTTGCGTCAATCAAGGCAACTTCAACATTCGCTCCCTTCCCATCACTAAAATAGCAATATTACAACGTCCCAAGAGTATCCTTGATGGTCTAGTGGCTAGGATTCGGCGCTCTCACCGCCGCGGCCCGGGTTCGATTCCCGGTCAGGGAATGAAATCTGTCTCGAATAAGAACAGGTTTGAAATTGACGACCTCTTCAATTCAGCTGGAATCACTGAAGCACCGTCATCATGCCATATTAGCAGTCCCTTCAGTGCACGCAAGCAGGCCATGTTGTTCACCTTCATTTGAATACTTTATCATGCTTTTTCTTAGGTTGTAGTATCAGTCATGGCATTTTCAACATCTTGTACGTGGCTAAATGAGGACTTTAGCAGTGTCCCTGATGGCCTAGTGGCCGGGACTCAGCGCTGTCACTGCTTTGGACCGCATTCCATTTGCGATCAAGGGATGAGAAGATTCTGAACAAACCGTTCCAGACAATTTATTGATGATTGAATGGTAGGAGGTCATAGCTGCCTTGTTAGCGCAGTAAGTAGCGCGTCAGTCTCATAATCTGAAGGTCGTGAGTTCAATCCTCACACAGGGCAACGGGCTTTTACGCTGGAAGCACAAATGGTCCATCATGTTCAATGGCACAGTGCATTCAGTAGAGTGCTGTTGTCAATGGACATCAGTCTGTGTTGATGACCTCCACCTTGCAATCTGTCTCACTGGACTGGATGTCCACAATCACGTCACAATCAGGCCACAAGCTGCTCTTACTGTCTTTAATAGTTTGTAAACTCTTTCCGTTAAGTCCGCCTTGAGATCAAAGTAATAGAACGCTGCTGGTACCAATAATGGACCTGTCATGGCAATGACCTCATGGGATTCAATGGAGCACTGTTTTGGATGGACAACCAACGGTACTGAGGGCCTGCTAGCTAGTAAGCTGTCTTACTGGATGTGCATATTCGGATTCCCATTGCTCTGACCATAATTGCTGTAATTACTTGTAAATTCTTTCTGAGAAAATCCACCTTGAGGGCAAATTTGGGGTGGGACACTGCTCCCGATAATCGTCAGTCATGGAAATGTGCCGAGGACTATCAATGGAGCAATAATATCGATTGACAACTACTGGCATTGATGACCTGGTCATTTGTTTTAAGCTACAGATACACAACGAGGCTACACATTGCTCCAACCTTAATAGGTCTTAAACTCTTTCTGTCAAATTCCAAATTTCCAAAGCAAATTTCTGGCAAAGCATGTGAAGCACAATTATGTGAACTCTTGACTGATTGACAGGTATTTCAGTGGAAATCATCAGAGTTCTCAAAAGGGGAAATCTCCACAAATAACAACAATCCAACGTGGCTATGATAACCTTCAGTGCATTGGCCGGGAATCGAACCCGGGTCAACTGCTTGGGAAGCAGCTATGCTAACCACTATACCACCAACGCTCAAAGTATATTAATGACATACTCAATACATGTACATACAGGTTTATTAATTGAAGCCTGGTCTATGACTTGTTACCTGAAACGTTCACAGAAAAATGGGTGTCGCCGCACTGCGTTCATCTTGGACAAAGCAAGAGAGAAAGGTCTTGGGTCCCAAAACTGCCCATAAATCATGTGGCCTTGAAGAAACCCAAACAGAGACTGTACAAGGAAAACACAGAAGATTTTTGTCCATTATCGTCATTATTTGTATACAACGACATTAAAACAAGCCTTATGGTTTAGTTCATTTAGGACACTTTTCTCGACAGTTGTTTGCTTGTACTGTTGCATCAGTCAAGACAGCTTCAACATCTGGTTCCTTCCCATTTATAAAGCCAGCAATATTGGAAATGTTCAAAAGTGTCCCTGATGGTCTAGTGGCTAGGATTCGGCGCTCTCACCGCCGCGGCCCGGGTTCGATTCCCGGTCAGGGAATGAGGGTTCTAAGACAATGTGTGAGAACAGGTGGTATTTTGGACACTTTTCTCAAGGTTTTTTTTGCTTGTGCTTTTGCGTCAATCAAGGAAACTTCAACATTCGCTCCCTTCCCATCACTAAAATAGCAATATTACAACGTTCCAAGAGTATCCCTGGTGGTCTAGTGGCTAGGATTCGGCGCTCTCACCGCCGCGGCCCGGGTTCGATTCCCGGTCAGGGAATGAAATCTGTCTCAAATAAGAACAGGTTTGAAATTGACGACCTCTTCAATTCAGCTGGAATCACTGAAGCATCGTCATCATGCCATATTAGCAGTCCCTTCAGTGCACGCAAGCAGGCCATGTTGTTCACCTTCATTTGAATACTTTATCATGCTTTTTCTTAGGTTGTAGTATCAGTCATGGCATTTTCAACATCTTGTACGTGGCTAAATGAGGACTTTAGCAGTGTCCCTGATGGCCTAGTGGCCGGGACTCAGCGCTGTCACTGCTTTGGACCGCATTCCATTTGCGATCAAGGGATGAGAAGATTCTGAACAAACCATTCCAGACAATTTATTGATGATTGAATGGTAGGAGGTCATAGCTGCCTTGTTAGCGCAGTAGGTAGCGCGTCAGTCTCATAATCTGAAGGTCGTGAGTTCAATCCTCACACAGGGCAATGGGCTTTTACGCTGGAAGCACAAATGGTCCATCATGTTCAATGGCACAGTGCATTCAGTAGAGTGCTGTTGTCAATGGACATCAGTCTGTGTTGATGACCTCCACCTTGCAATCTGTCTCACTGGACTGGATGTCCACAATCACGTCACAATCAGGCCACAAGCTGCTCTTACTGTCTTTAATAGTTTGTAAACTCTTTCCGTTAAGTCCGCCTTGAGATCAAAGTAATAGAACGCTGCTGGTACCAATAATGGACCTGTCATGGCAATGACCTCATGGGATTCAATGGAGCACTGTTTTGGATGGACAACCAACGGTACTGAGGGCCTGCTAGCTAGTAAGCTGTCTTACTGGATGTGCATATTCGGATTCCCATTGCTCTGACCATAATTGCTGTAATTACTTGTAAATTCTTTCTGAGAAAATCCACCTTGAGGGCAAATTTGGGGTGGGACACTGCTCCCGATAATCGTCAGTCATGGAAATGTGCCGAGGACTATCAATGGAGCAATAATATCGATTGACAACTACTGGCATTGATGACCTGGTCATTTGTTTTAAGCTACAGATACACAACGAGGCTACACATTGCTCCAACCTTAATAGGTCTTAAACTCTTTCTGTCAAATTCCAAATTTCCAAAGCAAATTTCTGGCAAAGCATGTGAAGCACAATTATGTGAACTCTTGACTGATTGACAGGTATTTCAGTGGAAATCATCAGAGTTCTCAAAAGGGGAAATCTCCACAAATAACAACAATCCAACGTGGCTATGATAACCTTCAGTGCATTGGCCGGGAATCGAACCCGGGTCAACTGCTTGGGAAGCAGCTATGCTAACCACTATACCACCAACGCTCAAAGTATATTAATGACATACTCAATACATGTACATACAGGTTTATTAATTGAAGCCTGGTCTATGACTTGTTACCTGAAACGTTCACAGAAAAATGGGTGTCGCCGCACTGCGTTCATCTTGGACAAAGCAAGAGAGAAAGGTCTTGGGTCCCAAAACTGCCCATAAATCATGTGGCCTTGAAGAAACCCAAACAGAGACTGTACAAGGAAAACACAGAAGATTTTTGTCCATTATCGTCATTATTTGTATACAACGACATTAAAACAAGCCTTATGGTTTAGGTCATTTAGGACACTTTTCTCGACAGTTGTTTGCTTGTACTGTTGCATCAGTCAAGACAGCTTCAACATCTGGTTCCTTCCCATTTATAAAGCCAGCAATATTGGAAATGTTCAAAAGTGTCCCTGATGGTCTAGTGGCTAGGATTCGGCGCGCTCACCGCCGCGGCCCGGGTTCGATTCCCGGTCAGGGAATGAGGGTTCTAAGACAATGTGTGAGAACAGGTGGTATTTTGGACACTTTTCTCAAGGTTTTTTTTGCTTGTGCTTTTGCGTCAATCAAGGCAACTTCAACATTCGCTCCCTTCCCATCACTAAAATAGCAAGATTACAACGTCCCAAGAGTATCCTTGATAGTCTAGTGGCTAGGATTCGGCGCTCTCATCGCTGCGGCCCGGGTTCGATTCCCGGTCAGGGAATGAAATCTGTCTCGAATAAGAACAGGTTTGAAATTGACGACCTCTTCAATTCAGCTGGAATCACTGAAGCATCGTCATCATGCCATATTAGCAGTCCCTTCAGTGCACGCAAGCAGGCCATGTTGTTCACCTTCATTTGAATACTTTATCATGCTTTTTCTTAGGTTGTAGTATCAGTCATGGCATTTTCAACATCTTGTACGTGGCTAAATGAGGACTTTAGCAGTGTCCCTGATGGCCTAGTGGCCGGGACTCAGCGCTGTCACTGCTTTGGACCGCATTCCATTTGCGATCAAGGGATGAGAAGATTCTGAACAAACCGTTCCAGACAATTTATTGATGATTGAATGGTAGGAGGTCATAGCTGCCTTGTTAGCGCAGTAGGTAGCGCGTCAGTCTCATAATCTGAAGGTCGTGAGTTCAATCCTCACACAGGGCAACGGGCTTTTACGCTGGAAGCACAAATGGTCCATCATGTTCAATGGCACAGTGCATTCAGTAGAGTGCTGTTGTCAATGGACATCAGTCTGTGTTGATGACCTCCACCTTGCAATCTGTCTCACTGGACTGGATGTCCACAATCACGTCACAATCAGGCCACAAGCTGCTCTTACTGTCTTTAATAGTTTGTAAACTCTTTCCGTTAAGTCCGCCTTGAGATCAAAGTAATAGAACGCTGCTGGTACCAATAATGGACCTGTCATGGCAATGACCTCATGGGATTCAATGGAGCACTGTTTTGGATGGACAACCAACGGTACTGAGGGCCTGCTAGCTAGTAAGCTGTCTTACTGGATGTGCATATTCGGATTCCCATTGCTCTGACCATAATTGCTGTAATTACTTGTAAATTCTTTCTGAGAAAATCCACCTTGAGGGCAAATTTGGGGTGGGACACTGCTCCCGATAATCGTCAGTCATGGAAATGTGCCGAGGACTATCAATGGAGCAATAATATCGATTGACAACTACTGGCATTGATGACCTGGTCATTTGTTTTAAGCTACAGATACACAACGAGGCTACACATTGCTCCAACCTTAATAGGTCTTAAACTCTTTCTGTCAAATTCCAAATTTCCAAAGCAAATTTCTGGCAAAGCATGTGAAGCACAATTATGTGAACTCTTGACTGATTGACAGGTATTTCAGTGGAAATCATCAGAGTTCTCAAAAGGGGAAATCTCCACAGATAACAACAATCCAACGTGGCTATGATAACCTTCAGTGCATTGGCCGGGAATCGAACCCGGGTCAACTGCTTGGGAAGCAGCTATGCTAACCACTATACCACCAACGCTCAAAGTATATTAATGACATACTCAATACATGTACATACAGGTTTATTAATTGAAGCCTGGTCTATGACTTGTTACCTGAAACGTTCACAGAAAAATGGGTGTCGCCGCACTGCGTTCATCTTGGACAGAGCAAGAGAGAAAGGTCTTGGGTCCCAAAACTGCCCATAAATCATGTGGCCTTGAAGAAACCCAAACAGAGACTGTACAAGGAAAACACAGAAGATTTTTGTCCATTATCGTCATTATTTGTATACAACGACATTAAAACAAGCCTTATGGTTTAGGTCATTTAGGACACTTTTCTCGACAGTTGTTTGCTTGTACTGTTGCATCAGTCAAGACAGCTTCAACATCTGGTTCCTTCCCATTTATAAAGCCAGCAATATTGGAAATGTTCAAAAGTGTCCCTGATGGTCTAGTGGCTAGGATTCGGCGCTCTCACCGCCGCGGCCCGGGTTCGATTCCCGGTCAGGGAATGAGGGTTCTAAGACAATGTGTGAGAACAGGTGGTATTTTGGACACTTTTCTCAAGGTTTTTTTTGCTTGTGCTTTTGCGTCAATCAAGGCAACTTCAACATTCGCTCCCTTCCCATCACTAAAATAGCAAGATTACAACGTCCCAAGAGTATCCTTGATGGTCTAGTGGCTAGGATTCGGTGCTCTCACCGCCGCGGCCCGGGTTCGATTCCCGGTCAGGGAATGAAATCTGTCTCAAATAAGAACAGGTTTGAAATTGACGACCTCTTCAATTCAGCTGGAATCACTGAAGCATCGTCATCATGCCATATTAGCAGTCCCTTCAGTGCACGCAAGCAGGCCATGTTGTTCACCTTCATTTGAATACTTTATCATGCTTTTTCTTAGGTTGTAGTATCAGTCATGGCATTTTCAACATCTTGTACGTGGCTAAATGAGGACTTTAGCAGTGTCCCTGATGGCCTAGTGGCCGGGACTCAGCGCTGTCACTGCTTTGGACCGCATTCCATTTGCGATCAAGGGATGAGAAGATTCTGAACAAACCGTTCCAGACAATTTATTGATGATTGAATGGTAGGAGGTCATAGCTGCCTTGTTAGCGCAGTAGGTAGCGCGTCAGTCTCATAATCTTGTGCTTAATATAGAAGCGAAAAAGATGGCGGCGCGCAGTAGGGCAGGTGCTGTGTCGCTGCCAGACAAACCCTTCAAAATCAATAATACCCGTCTGCAATATCAAGTGCTAAGCGGGAAAAGGAGGCTAATAGATAACAGATTTAAGATCGCTGCGTGGACTATAACATATATCATCTGTGTTACACTGAGCTGCGTTCGAGCATGTCTCACTGAGTCACCCACGCCAGCAGCTGATGCAAACTCCCTCTACGTACATTCTGGGATTCCCACCGCTTATGCCTACTTGACTATATCCATTGGACACTACACATCATACCACAGTGTCCTCAGCAACGGCAAAGCAGTGGTCAGTAGCACAGCGAAAAACAATGGGATCCACAAACCTCCATATAGGTCGCAGAAACAACTTGTTGGTTACCTGATACTGACACTTCTGCTCGCTGGCGATGTTCAGCCAAACCCGGGACCAGTCATCACCGCGGATGTATCTCCATGCCTGTACCTCGACAGAAACTTGGACTTTGGCAAAGAGGCTGAACCGCGCGGGGCGATCTGCGACGACAGCGGTAGCAGCGCTGGACAGTTTGGTGAGTTCAATCTACCCGGCCCGCTACTTGCTCCAGTACCAAAGGTGCTGAGCCGCGTGCGCGCACAAACAAGTTCTGCACCGCGTCCAAAATCCGGGTTTAAGGTGAATCCAGCCATCGCTAAAAACAACAAATTCAGACTATTCAGAACCGTCAATCACGCTCGTGTGCTGTGGGACACTAGAGCCAAACCAAGCGGCTTACTAGGCGGACATCTAAACATCAGAAGCGCTATACCAAAGAGCGACCAACTGCAACATCTTCTATACCAATCAAATCTGGACTTCCTGTGTCTTTCGGAATCGTGGACACATGAGAACTCTCCCATTGATCTATTAAACGTGAATGGATATAACATGTTTAGACGAGACAGAACAGAAGGACGCGGAGGGGGCGTGTTGTTTTATGTTAATGAGAAAATTAAATGTGAGCAAATCAACTGGACAAATGACCCTGGTCTTGAATGTATTGGCTTAAAAGTGACTTTGGCAGACCAAATGTCTTTTATTTTGCTGGGACTATATAGACCTCCAAATGCAAAACATATTTTTTACGATAAGTTAAACATTTTGATAAAGCAATGTGATATACAAAATGAAATAATATTAATAGGAGATTTTAACATTAATTGGAATGATAAAGTAAAAAGGAAAGAATTAAAAAACATTTCCTGTAAATATGATTTTAACCAAATTATTGAGGGACCAACCAGAATCACCAATACATCTGAAACACTCATTGATCTGATTCTCACTAATAGGCCAAATCGAATTAAGAAGAGCTACAACTTAGCAACTGGATTATCAGATCATAACATGATACTCTTTGTAAGGAAATTTAAAACTAAAACTCAAATAAAGGCATTGTCTAATATGAAACAAGAACAACTAAAAATTCCTAAAAAACAATTACCTCTGCTTGAACAAACAATTAGGGAGACTGACTGGGCACAGTATGTTCAGGAAAATAGTCTAGAAAGTAGCTGCAGTCTCTTTATGAATCGACTAAAAACAATTATAAATGGCTTCACAAAGAAAATCAAATGCAAACCAGGAAAGGGAAATAACTTGCCCTGGATAAATGGAGATGTTTGGGCTCTTATGAAACAAAGGGATCATGCTCTCAAAATGGCACTTAAAAGTAAGAAAGATAATGATAGGCGATTGTTTACGGCTTTAAGAAATAAAGTCACAAAACTGATAAGAAACGCAAAAGCTTCCTTTTTCATAAATGTTATAAACAATTCAAAGGGGAATGCAAAGGAAATATGGCAGAATCTAAACAAATTAACAGGAAAAAATGCCAAAGGAAACAAACTAATAAAATTGAAAATAGAGGGAAGTGTATATGAGGATGCAAGTGTGGTTGCTAATGCTCTTAATAATCATTTTGTCACATCCATACAAAAATTGACAACAACTCATAACCAATCTAAATTTAAAATTGAACCTCTCAAAACTGATGCTCCCATATTGACATTCATGGAAGTGACACAGTCAAAGATAGAGACAATCATCTCATCTATCAAGTCTTCAAGGGCAAAGGACATCTATAATATTGATACCTTGTTTTTAAAATCAAATAGGGCATCATTAATCCCATCCTTATGTAAATTAATAAACTGGTCAATCACTGAAGGAATATTTCCTACTGCCTGGAAAACCGCTGTAATCACACCCATCTTTAAATCAGGTGAACAAATGAATATAAACAATTATAGACCAATAAGCATTCTCCCGACAATATCAAAAGTATTGGAAAAATGTATTTCAGAGCAAATCATTTCGCATTTAAATTATTCACCATTTAAGTTGCATCCAATGCAATTTGGATTTCGTAAATTTCATTCTACTGATACTGCAAACATTTATCTTACAGAGAATATCAAGTCAAAATTGGATAGAGGGGGTATAGTTGGGGCCATCTACCTCGATCTAAGAAAAGCATTTGATACTGTAAATTCAGACATATTAATTGCCATCCATCCATCCATCCATTTTCTTCCGCTTTATCCGGGGCCGGGTCGCGGGGGCAGCAGTCTCAGCAGAGATGCCCAAACTTCCCGATCCACACACACCTCCTCCAGCTGTTCTGGGGGGACCCCGAGGCGACACCAGGCCAGCTCAGAGACATAGTCCCACCACCGTGTCCTGGGCCTTCCACGAGGCCTTGTCCCACTAGGACATGCCTGGAACACCTCCCGCGGGAGGCGACCAGGAGGCATCCGAAACAGATGCCCGAGCCACCTCAGCTGGCTCCTTTCGACGTGAAGGAGCAGCGACTCTACTCCGAGCTCCTCCCGGGTAACTGAGCTCCTCACCCGATCTCGGAGGGTGCGCCCAGCCACCCTGCGAAGGAAACTCATTTCGGCCGCTTGTATTCGCGATCTTGTCCTTTCGGTCATGACCCAAATCTCATGACCATAGGTGAGGGTAGGAACGTAGATCGATCGGTAAATCGAGAGCTTTGCCCTCCGACTCAGCTCCCTCTTCACCACGACAGACCGATACAGCGACCGCATCACTGCTGACGCCGCACCGATCCGTCTATCGATCTCACGCTCCATCCGTCCCTCACTCGTGAACAAGATCCCGAGATACTTGAACTCCTCCACTTGAGGCAAGGACTCCCCACCGACCTGAAGAGGGGAAGCCACCTTTTTCCGGTGGAGAACCATGGCCTCGGATTTGGAGGTGCTGATCCTCATCCCGGCCGCTACACACTCGGCTGCAAACCGCCCCAGTGCGCGCTGAAGGTCCTGGTTCGTTGAAGCCATCAGAACAACATCGTCCGCAAACAGCAGAGATGAGACTCTGAGGCTCCCAAACCGGACACCCTCCGGCCCCTGGCTGCGCCTAGAAATTCTGTCCATAAAAGTAATGAACAGAACCGGTGACAAAGGGCAGCCCTGGCGGAGACCAACACGCACCGGGAACAGGTCTGACTTACTGCCGGCAATGCGAACCAAGCTCCTGCTGCGGTCATACAGGGAACGGACAGCCCTTAGCAGAGGGCCCCGGACCCCATACTCCCGGAGCACCCCCCACAGGGCACCACGAGGGACGCGGTCGAACGCTTTCTCCAGATCCACAAAACACATGTGGACTGGTTGGGCGAACTCCCACGAACCCTCGAGTACCCGATGAAGGGTATAGAGTTGGTCCAGTGTGCCACGACCAGGACGAAAACCGCATTGTTCCTCCTGGATCCGAGGTTCAACTATCGGCCGGATCCTCCTCTCCAGCACCCCGGAATAGACCTTACCGGGGAGGCTAAGGAGGGTGATTCCTCTGTAATTGGAACACACCCTCCGATCCCCCTTCTTAAAGAGAGGGACCACCACCCCGGTCTGCCAATCCAGGGGCACTGTTCCCGACCGCCACGCGATGTTGCAGAGACGTGTCAGCCAAGACAGTCCTACAACATCCAGAGACTTAAGGTACTCAGGGCGAATCTCATCCACCCCCGGAGCCTTGCCACCAAGGAGCTTTCTCACCACCTTGGTGACTTCAGCCCCGGTGATGGGCGAGCCCACCTCCGAGTCCTCAGCCTCTGCTTCCTCATTGGAAGACGTGACGACGGGATTGAGGAGGTCCTCGAAGTACTCCTTCCACCGCCCGACGACATCCCCAGTCGAGGTCAGCAGCCCCCCACCCGCACTGTAAACAGTGTTGGTGAAGCACTGCTTCCCCCTCCTGAGGCGCCGGATGGTTTGCCAGAATCTCTTCGAGGCCGACCGATAGTCTTCCTCCATGGCCTCCCCGAACTCCTCCCAGACCCGAGTTTTAGCCTCCGCGACCGCCCGAGCCGCAGCACGCTTGGCCTGCCGGTACCTCTCAGCTGCCTCAGGAGTCCCACAAGCCAACAAGGCCAGGTAGGACTCCTTCTTCAGCTTGACGGCATCCCTTACTTCCGGGCGCCACCACCGGGTTCGGGGATTGCCGCCGCGACAGGCACCAGAGACCTTACGGCCACAACTACGAGCAGCCGCATCGACAATGGAGGAGGAGAACAGAGTCCACTCTGACTCCATGTCCCCCGCCTCCCCCGGAATCTGGGTGAAGCTCTTCCGGAGGTGGGAGTTGAAGACCCCACTGACAGAGGGATCCGCCAGACGTTCCCAGCAGACCCTCACAACACGCTTGGGCCTGCCAGGTCTGACCGGCTTCCTCCCCTGCCAGCGGATCCAGCTCACCACCAGGTGGTGATCAGTTGACAGCTCAGCCCCTCTCTTCACCCGAGTGTCCGAGACACGCGGCCGGAGGTCAGACGACACAACTACAAAGTCGATCATCGACCTCCTGCCTAGGGTGTCCTGGTGCCACGTGCACTTATGGACACCCTTGTGCTCGAACATGGTGTTCGTTATGGACAAACTGTGACTAGCACAGAAGTCCAATAACAGAACACCACTCGGGTTCAGATCGGGGAGGCCGTTCTTCCCAATCACCCCCTCCCAGGTCTCACTGTCGTTACCCACGTGGGCGTTGAAGTCCCCCAGCAGAACAATGGAGTCCCCAGTCGGAGCACTATCTAGTACCCCTCCCAGGGACTCCAAGAAGGCCGGGTACTCTGCACCGATGTTGGGCCCGTAGGCCGAAACAACGGTGAGAGACCTGTCCCCGACCCGAAGGCGTAGGGACGCGACCCTCTCGTCCACCGGGGTGAACTCCAACACGTGGCGGCTGAGCTGGGGGGATATGAGCAAACCCACCCCAGCCCGCCGCCTCTCCCCGCGGGCAACTCCAGAAAAATGGAGAGTCCAGCCTCTCTCCAGGAGTTGGGATCCGGAACCCAAGCTGTGCGTGGAGGTGAGCCCGACTATATCTAGTCGGTATCTCTCAACCTCCCGCACAAGCTCAGGCTCCTTCCCCCCCAGTGAGGTGACGTTCCATGTCCCGAACGCCAGAAGCTGTGCATGCGGACCAGGTCGTCGAGGCACCTGCCTCTGACTGCCACCCAGTCCTCTCCGCACCCGACCCCTACGGATCCCTCTGCGGGTGGTGGGTCCACAGGAGGGCGGGCCCACGTCGTCCCTTCGGGCTGGGCCCGGCCGGGCCCCGTGGGCAGAGACCCGGCCACCAGACGCTCGCGTTCGGGCCCCAACCCCAGGTCTGGCTCCAGGGTGGGGCCCCGGCTGCGCCATGCCGGGCGACGTCACGGTCCTTGAATATTGTACGTCCATAGAGATCTTCTGAACTGCTCTTCGTCTGACCCGTCACCTCGGACCTGTTTGCCATGGGAGACCCTACCAGGGGCATAAAGCCCCAGACAACATAGCTCCTCGGATCATTCGGGCACTCAAACAACCCCACCACGTTAAGGTAGCAGTTCATGGGGTTGATATATTAATTGCCAAATTATCAAAATTTAACTTTTCACCAAAGGTCCTCCAATGGGTGGAATCATACTTAAAAGACAGGAAACAGTGTGTCAGGGTTAACAATAAAACATCAGAGGTAATGTATAATCATGTAGGTGTGCCCCAGGGCTCAACCCTTGGCCCTTTGCTATTTAGTTTATTTATCAATGATCTACCTGATGTGTGTTCTGAAGCATCATGTCAGTTATATGCTGATGACACCATAATTTATGTTCAAGCAAAAACGAAACAACTGGCAGCAGAGAAGCTGACATCTGCTATGGTGCCAGTCTGCGATTGGTTAAAAAATTCAAAATTACACTTAAATGCTAGCAAAACTATGTGCATGTTTTTCTCTAAGTCGGCAACCAAAGAGAGCGACCCAATAGTTCTGGTGGATGGGCAAGCACTACAAGTGGTGCAAGAATACAAGTATTTAGGCGTCACCATGGATTCCCAATTATCATTTAAAAAACATGTTAAGAAATTGAGGAACAAAATTAAATTCAATTTAGTGAATTTTAAACATATTAGAAATAACTTAACGACTGATGCTTCAAAATTGTACCTAAATGCCACAATTCTCTCGCATATTAATTACTGTTTGACGAGCTGGTCTCAGGCCAACAAGACCACACTGTTGCCTGTAGAAAGACTTTATAAGCAGACAGTAAAAACATTAGACAAAAAGAACAATTCTTATCATTACTGTAAAGTCTTTACCAAACATAATTTTTTAAAGTGGGAGAATTTGTTAATGTATTCAGATGTAATTATGATCTATAAAACCCTAAATGGACTAGCCCCGCCCCCATTACAGGAGTTTATACAGCTAAATGTAAACACAAACACACGCTCATCCAGCAGAGGAGACTGTAAAATCCCATTCAGAAAGACTTCTTTCGGACAATCTGCCTTCTCAGTACGTGCAGCTCACTCCTGGAACCTGATCCCAACAGAACTGAGGAACCTGACCTCACTCCACACTTTTAAAAACTCTGTGAAGAAGTGGCTCTTGGACAGTCAGACATGTGAACACAACATGGTCTAGAGTCACCAACCACTGATACATGTCTTGCTGTGTGGAAGATTGTGGTGTTTTGTGTTTTGTCCCTTTCTGATCTTTTATCTGTGAATTTACCTATTTTTTACATATTTAATGTTGTCATTCATCATTCACTGTCTTTTTATGTCTGTGATGGTGTTTTTGCTGTATGTTTGTGCCTGTGTTTGTCCTGTCATGACATCAACCTGCCATGGGACTACGGATGAAAATTAGCCTACATGGCTAACTCCGGCACATTTACATGTTGAAGAAACACATGTTGATTAATGTGCACTGTCCCAATTCAAATAAAGATATTAATCTGAAGGTCGTGAGTTCAATCCTCACACAGGGCACAAATGGAAGCACAAATGGTCCATCATGTTCAGTGCATTCAGTAGAGTGCTGTTGTCAATGGACATCAGTCTGTGTTGATGACCTCCACCTTGCAATCTGTCTCACTGGACTGGATGTCCACAATCAGGCCACAAGCTGCTCTTACTGTCTTTAATAGTTTGTAAACCCTTTCCGTTAAGTCCGCCTTGAGATCAAAGTAATAGAACGCTGCTGGTACCAATAATGGACCTGTCATGGCAATGACCTCATGGGATTCAATGGAGCACTGTTTTGGATGGACAACCAACGGTACTGAGGGCCTGCTAGGTAGTAAGCTGTCTTACTGGATGTGCATATTCGGATTCCCATTGCTCTGACCATAATTGCTGTAATTACTTGTAAATTCTTTCTGAGAAAATCCACCTTGAGGGCAAATTTGGGGTGGGACACTGCTCCCGATAATCGTCAGTCATGGAAATGTGCCGAGGACTATCAATGGAGCAATAATATCGATTGACAACCACTGGCATTGATGACCTGGTCATTTGTTTTAAGCTACAGATACACAACGAGGCTACACATTGCTCCAACCTTAATAGGTCTTAAACTCTTTCTGTCAAATTCCAAATTTCCAAAGCAAATTTCTGGCAAAGCATGTGAAGCACAATTATGTGAACTCTTGACTGATTGACAGGTATTTCAGTGGAAATCATCAGAGTTCTCAAAAGGGGAAATCTCCACAAATAACAACACTCCAACGTGGCTATGATAACCTTCAGTGCATTGGCCGGGAATCGAACCCGGGTCAACTGCTTGGGAAGCAGCTATGCTAACCACTATACCACCAACGCTCAAAGTATATTAATGACATACTCAATACATGTAGATACAGGTTTATTAATTGAAGCCTGGTCTATGACTTGTTACCTGAAACGTTCACAGAAAAATGGGTGTCGCCGCACTGCGTTCATCTTGGACAAAGCAAGAGAGAAAGGTCTTGGGTCCCAAAACTGCCCATGAATCATTTGGCCTTGAAGAAACCCAAACAGAGACTGTACAAGGAAAACACAGAAGATTTTTGTCCATTATCGTCATTATTTGTATACAACGACATTAAAACAAGCCTTATGGTTTAGGTCATTTAGGACACTTTTCTCGACAGTTGTTTGCTTGTACTGTTGCATCAGTCGAGACAGCTTTAACATCTGGTTACTTCCCATTTATAAAGCCAGCAATATTGGAAATGTTCAAAAGTGTCCCTGATGGTCTAGTGGCTAGGATTCGGCGCTCTCACCGCCGCGGCCCGGGTTCGATTCCCGGTCAGAGAATGAGGGTTCTAAGACAATGTGTGAGAACAGGTGGTATTTTGGACACTTTTCTCAAGGTTTATTTTGCTTGTGCTTTTGCGTCAATCAAGGCAACTTCAACATTCGCTCCCTTCCCATCACTAAAATAGCAATATTACAACTTCCCAAGAGTATCCCTGATGGTCTAGTGGCTAGGATTCGGCGCTCTCACCGCTGCGGCCCGGGTTTGATTCCCGGTCAGGGAATGAAATCTGTCTCAAATAAGAACAGGTTTGAAATTGACGACCTCTTCAATTCAGCTGGAATCACTGAAGCGGCCTCATCGTCATCATGCCATATTAGCAGTCCCTTCAGTGCACGCAAGCAGGCCATGTTGTTCACCTTCATTTGAATACTTTATCATGCTTTTTCTTAGGTTGTAGTATCAGTCATGGCATTTTCAACATCTTGTACGTGGCTAAATGAGGACTTTAGCAGTGTCCCTGATGGCCTAGTGGCCGGGACTCAGCGATGTCACTGCTTTGGACCGCATTCCATTTGCGATCAAGGGATGAGAAGATTCTGAACACACCGTTCCAGACAATTTATTGATGATTGAATGGTAGGAGGGCATAGCTGCCTTGTTAGCGCAGTAGGTAGTGCGTCAGTCTCATAATCTGAAGGTCGTGAGTTCAATCCTCACACAGGGCAACGGGCTTTTACGCTGGAAGCACAAATGGTCCATCATGTTCAATGGCACAGTGCATTCAGTAGAGTGCTGTTGTCAATGGACATCAGTCTGTGTTGATGACCTCCACCTTGCAATCTGTCTCACTGGACTGGATGTCCACAATCACGTCACAATCAGGCCACAAGCTGCTCTTACTGTCTTTAATAGTTTGTAAACTCTTTCCGTTAGGTCCGCCTTGAGATCAAAGTAATAGAACGCTGCTGGTACCAATAATGGACCTGTCATGGCACGACCTCATGGGATTCAATGGAGCACTGTTTTGGATGGACAACCAACGGTACTGAGGGCCTGCTAGCTAGTAAGCTGTCTTACTGGATGTGCATATTCGGATTCCCATTGCTCTGACCATAATTGCTGTAATTACTTGTAAATTCTTTCTGAGAAAATCCACCTTGAGGGCAAATTTGGGGTGGGACACTGCTCCCGATAATCGTCAGTCATGGAAATGTGCCGAGGACTATCAATGGAGCAATAATATCGATTGACAACCACTGGCATTGATGACCTGGTCATTTGTTTTAAGCTACAGATACACAACGAGGCTACACATTGCTCCAACCTTAATAGGTCTTAAACTCTTTCTGTCAAATTCCAAATTTCCAAAGCAAATTTCTGGCAAAGCATGTGAAGCACAATTATGTGAACTCTTGACTGATTGACAGGTATTTCAGTGGAAATCATCAGAGTTCTCAAAAGGGGAAATCTCCACAAATAACAACAATCCAACGTGGCTATGATAACCTTCAGTGCATTGGCCGGGAATCGAACCCGGGTCAACTGCTTGGGAAGCAGCTATGCTAACCACTATACCACCAACGCTCAAAGTATATTAATGACATACTCAATACATGTAGATACATGTTTATTAATTGAAGCCTGGTCTATGACTTGTTACCTGAAACGTTCACAGAAAAATGGGTGTTGCCGCACTGCGTTCATCTTGGACAAAGCAAGAGAGAAAGGTCTTGGGTCCCAAAACTGCCCATGAATCATGTGGCCTTGAAGAAACCCAAACAGAGACTGTACAAGGAAAACACAGAAGATTTTTGTCCATTATCGTCATTATTTGTATACAACGACATTAAAACAAGCCTTATGGTTTAGGTCATTTAGGACACTTTTCTCGACAGTTGTTTGCTTGTACTGTTGCATCAGTCGAGACAGCTTCAACATCTGGTTCCTTCCCATTTATAAAGCCAGCAATATTGGAAATGTTCAAAAGAGTCCCTGATGGTCTAGTGGCTAGGATTCGGCGCTCTCACCGCCGCGGTCCGGGTTCGATTCCCGGTCAGGGAATGAGGGTTCTAAGACAATGTGTGAGAACAGGTGGTATTTTGGACACTTTCCTAAAGGTTTTTTTTGTTTGTGTTTTTGCGTCAATCAAGGCAACTTCAACATTCGCTCCCTTCCCATCACTAAAATAGCAATATTACAACGTCCCAAGAGTATCCCTGATGGTCTAGTGGCTAGGATTCGGCGCTCTCACCGCCGCGGCCCGGGTTCAATTCCCGGTCAGGGAATGAAATCTGTCTCAAATAAGAACAGGTTTGAAATTGACGACCTCTTCAATTCAGCTGGAATCACTGAAGCGGCCTCATTGTCATCATGCCATATTAGCAGTCCCTTCAGTGCACGCAAGCAGGCCATGTTGTTCACCTTCATTTGAATACTTTATCATGCTTTTTCTTAGGTTGTAGTATCAGTCATGGCATTTTCAACATCTTGTACGTGGCTAAATGAGGACTTTAGCAGTGTCCCTGATGGCCTAGTGGCCGGGACTCAGCGATGTCACTGCTTTGGACCGCATTCCATTTGCGATCAAGGGATGAAAAGATTCTGAACACACCGTTCCAGACAATTTATCGATGATTGAATGGTAGGAGGGCATAGCTGCCTTGTTAGCGCAGTAGGTAGCGCGTCAGTCTCATAATCTGAAGGTCGTGAGTTCAATCCTCACACAGGGCAACGGGCTTTTACGCTGGAAGCACAAATGGTCCATCATGTTCAATGGCACAGTGCATTCAGTAGAGTGCTGTTGTCAATGGACATCAGTCTGTGTTGATGACCTCCACCTTGCAATCTGTCTCACTGGACTGGATGTCCACAATCACGTCACAATCAGGCCACAAGCTGCTCTTACTGTCTTTAATAGTTTGTAAACTCTTTCCGTTAAGTCCGCCTTGAGATCAAAGTAATAGAACGCTGCTGGTACCAATAATGGACCTGTCATGGCACGACCTCATGGGATTCAATGGAGCACTGTTTTGGATGGACAACCAACGGTACTGAGGGCCTGCTAGCTAGTAAGCTGTCTTACTGGATGTGCATATTTGGATTCCCATTGCTCTGACCATAATTGCTGTAATTACTTGTAAATTCTTTCTGAGAAAATCCACCTTGAGGGCAAATTTGGGGTGGGACACTGCTCCCGATAATCGTCAGTCATGGAAATGTGCCGAGGACTATCAATGGAGCAATAATATCGATTGACAACCACTGGCATTGATGACCTGGTCATTTGTTTTAAGCTACAGATACACAACGAGGCTACACATTGCTCCAACCTTAATAGGTCTTAAACTCTTTCTGTCAAATTCCAAATTTCCAAAGCAAATTTCTGGCAAAGCATGTGAAGCACAATTATGTGAACTCTTGACTGATTGACAGGTATTTCAGTGGAAATCATCAGAGTTCTCAAAAGGGGAAATCTCCACAAAAAACAACACTCCAACATGGCTATGATAACCTTCAGTGCATTGGCCGGGAATCGAACCCGGGTCAACTGCTTGGGAAGCAGCTATGCTAACCACTATACCACCAACGCTCAAAGTATATTAATGACATACTCAATACATGTAGATACAGGTTTATTAATTGAAGCCTGGTCTATGACTTGTTACCTGAAACGTTCACAGAAAAATGGGTGTCGCCGCACTGCGTTCATCTTGGACAAAGCAAGAGAGAAAGGTCTTGGGTCCCAAAACTGCCCATGAATCATGTGGCCTTGAAGAAACCCAAACAGAGACTGTACAAGGAAAACACAGAAGATTTTTGTCCATTATCGTCATTATTTGTATACAACGACATTAAAACAAGCCTTATGGTTTAGGTCATTTAGGACACTTTTCTCGACAGTTGTTTGCTTGTACTGTTGCATCAGTCGAGACAGCTTCAACATCTGGTTCCTTCCCATTTATAAAGCCAGCAATATTGGAAATGTTCAAAAGAGTCCCTGATGGTCTAGTGGCTAGGATTCGGCGCTCTCACCGCCGCGGCCCGGGTTCGATTCCCGGTCAGGGAATGAGGGTTCTAAGACTATGTGTGAGAACAGGTGGTATTTTGGACACTTTCCTAAAGGTTTTTTTTGTTTGTGCTTTTGCGTCAATCAAGGCAACTTCAACATTCGCTCCCTTCCCATCACTAAAATAGCAATATTACAACGTCCCAAGAGTATCCCTGATGGTCTAGTGGCTAGGATTCGGCGCTCTCATCGCCGCGGCCCGGGTTCGATTCCCGGTCAGGGAATGAAATCTGTCTCAAATAAGAACAGGTTTGAAATTGACGACCTCTTCAATTCAGCTGGAATCACTGAAGCGGTCTCATTGTCATCATGCCATATTAGCAGTCCCTTCAGTGCACGCAAGCAGGCCATGTTGTTCACCTTCATTTGAATACTTTATCATGCTTTTTCTTAGGTTGTAGTATCAGTCATGGCATTTTCAACATCTTGTACGTGGCTAAATGAGGACTTTAGCAGTGTCCCTGATGGCCTAGTGGCCGGGACTCAGCGATGTCACTGCTTTGGACCGCATTCCATTTGCGATCAAGGGATGAAAAGATTCTGAACACACCGTTCCAGACAATTTATCGATGATTGAATGGTAGGTGGGCATAGCTGCCTTGTTAGCGCAGTAGGTAGCGCGTCAGTCTCATAATCTGAAGGTCGTGAGTTCAATCCTCACACAGGGCAACGGGCTTTTACGCTGGAAGCACAAATGGTCCATCATGTTCAATGGCACAGTGCATTCAGTAGAGTGCTGTTGTCAATGGACATCAGTCTGTGTTGATGACCTCCACCTTGCAATCTGTCTCACTGGACTGGATGTCCACAATCAGGCCACAAGCTGCTCTTACTGTCTTTAATAGTTTGTAAACTCTTTCCGTTAAGTCCGCCTTGAGATCAAAGTAATAGAACGCTGCTGGTACCAATAATGGACCTGTCATGGCACGACCTCATGGGATTCAATGGAGCACTGTTTTGGATGGACAACCAACGGTACTGAGGGCCTGCTAGCTAGTAAGCTGTCTTACTGGATGTGCATATTTGGATTCCCATTGCTCTGACCATAATTGCTGTAATTACTTGTAAATTCTTTCTGAGAAAATCCACCTTGAGGGCAAATTTGGGGTGGGACACTGCTCCCGATAATCGTCAGTCATGGAAATGTGCCGAGGACTATCAATGGAGCAATAATATCGATTGACAACCACTGGCATTGATGACCTGGTCATTTGTTTTAAGCTACAGATACACAACGAGGCTACACATTGCTCCAACCTTAATAGGTCTTAAACTCTTTCTGTCAAATTCCAAATTTCCAAAGCAAATTTCTGGCAAAGCATGTGAAGCACAATTATGTGAACTCTTGACTGATTGACAGGTATTTCAGTGGAAATCATCAGAGTTCTCAAAAGGGGAAATCTCCACAAATAACAACACTCCAACGTGGCTATGATAACCTTCAGTGCATTGGCCGGGAATCGAACCCGGGTCAACTGCTTGGGAAGCAGCTATGCTAACCACTATACCACCAACGCTCAAAGTATATTAATGACATACTCAATACATGTAGATACATGTTTATTAATTGAAGCCTGGTCTATGACTTGTTACCTGAAACGTTCACAGAAAAATGGGTGTTGCCGCACTGCGTTCATCTTGGACAAAGCAAGAGAGAAAGGTCTTGGGTCCCAAAACTGCCCATAAATCATGTGGCCTTGAAGAAACCCAAACAGAGACTGTACAAGGAAACCACAGAAGATTTTTGTCCATTATCGTCATTATTTGTATACAACGACATTAAAACAAGCCTTATGGTTTAGGTCATTTAGGACACTTTTCTCGACAGTTGTTTGCTTGTACTGTTGCATCAGTCGAGACAGCTTCAACATCTGGTTCCTTCCCATTTATAAAGCCAGCAATATTGGAAATGTTCAAAAGTGTCCCTGATGGTCTAGTGGCTAGGATTCGGCGCTCTCACCGCCGCGGCCCGGGTTCGATTCCCGGTCAGGGAATGAGGGTTCTAAGACAATGTGTGAGAACAGGTGGTATTTTGGACACTTTCCTAAAGGTTTTTTTTGCTTGTGCTTTTGCGTCAATCAAGGCAACTTCAACATTCGCTCCCTTCCCATCACTAAAATAGCAATATTACAACGTCCCAAGAGTATCCCTGATGGTCTAGTGGCTAGGATTCGGCGCTCTCACCGCCGCGGCCCGGGTTCGATTCCCGGTCAGGGAATGAAATCTGTCTCAAATAAGAACAGGTTTGAAATTGACGACCTCTTCAATTCAGCTGGAATCACTGAAAAGGCCTCATTGTCATCATGCCATATTTTCAGTGCACGCAAGCAGGCCATGTTGTTCACCTTCATTTGAATACTTTATCATGCTTTTTCTTAGGTTGTAGTATCAGTCATGGCATTTTCAACATCTTGTACGTGGCTAAATGAGGACTTTAGCAGTGTCCCTGATGGCCTAGTGGCCGGGACTCAGCGATGTCACTGCTTTGGACCGCATTCCATTTGCGATCAAGGGATGAAAAGATTCTGAACACACCGTTCCAGACAATTTATCGATGATTGAATGGTAGGAGGGCATAGCTGCCTTGTTAGCGCAGTAGGTAGCGCGTCAGTCTCATAATCTGAAGGTCGTGAGTTCAATCCTCACACAGGGCAACGGGCTTTTACGCTGGAAGCACAAATGGTCCATCATGTTCAATGGCACAGTGCATTCAGTAGAGTGCTGTTGTCAATGGACATCAGTCTGTGTTGATGACCTCCACCTTGCAATCTGTCTCACTGGACTGGATGTCCACAATCACGTCACAATCAGGCCACAAGCTGCTCTTACTGTCTTTAATAGTTTGTAAACTCTTTCCGTTAAGTCCGCCATGAGATCAAAGTAATAGAACGCTGCTGGTACCAATAATGGACCTGTCATGGCACGACCTCATGGGATTCAATGGAGCACTGTTTTGGATGGACAACCAACGGTACTGAGGGCCTGCTAGCTAGTAAGCTGTCTTACTGGATGTGCATATTTGGATTCCCATTGCTCTGACCATAATTGCTGTAATTACTTGTAAATTCTTTCTGAGAAAATCCACCTTGAGGGCAAATTTGGGGTGGGACACTGCTCCCGATAATCGCCAGTCATGGAAATGTGCCGAGGACTATCAATGGAGCAATAATATCGATTGACAACCACTGGCATTGATGACCTGGTCATTTGTTTTAAGCTACAGATACACAACGAGGCTACACATTGCTCCAACCTTAATAGGTCTTAAACTCTTTCTGTCAAATTCCAAATTTCCAAAGCAAATTTCTGGCAAAGCATGTGAAGCACAATTATGTGAACTCTTGACTGATTGACAGGTATTTCAGTGGAAATCATCAGAGTTCTCAAAAGGGGAAATCTCCACAAATAACAACACTCCAACATGGCTATGATAACCTTCAGTGCATTGGCCGGGAATCGACCCCGGGTCAACTGCTTGGGAAGCAGCTATGCTAACCACTATACCACCAACGCTCAAAGTATATTAATGACATACTCAATACATGTAGATACATGTTTATTAATTGAAGCCTGGTCTATGACTTGTTACCTGAAACGTTCACAGAAAAATGGGTGTCGCCGCACTGCGTTCATCTTGGACAAAGCAAGAGAGAAAGGTCTTGGGTCCCAAAACTGCCCATGAATCATGTGGCCTTGAAGAAACCCAAACAGAGACTGTACAAGGAAAACACAGAAGATTTTTGTCCATTATCGTCATTATTTGTATACAACGACATTAAAACAAGCCTTATGGTTTAGGTCATTTAGGACACTTTTCTCGACAGTTGTTTGCTTGTACTGTTGCATCAGTCGAGACAGCTTCAACATCTGGTTCCTTCCCATTTATAAAGCCAGCAATATTGGAAATGTTCAAAAGAGTCCCTGATGGTCTAGTGGCTAGGATTCGGCGCTCTCACCGCCGCGGCCCGGGTTCGATTCCCGGTCAGGGAATGAGGGTTCTAAGACAATGTGTGAGAAAAGGTGGTATTTTGGACACTTTCCTAAAGGTTTTTTTTGTTTGTGCTTTTGCGTCAATCAAGGCAACTTCAACATTCGCTCCCTTCCCATCACTAAAATAGCAATATTACAACGTCCCAAGAGTATCCCTGATGGTCTAGTGGCTAGGATTCGGCGCTCTCACCGCCGCGGCCCGGGTTAGATTCCCGGTCAGGGAATGAAATCTGTCTCAAATAAGAACAGGCTTGAAATTGACGACCTCTTCAATTCAGCTGGAATCACTGAAAAGGCCTCATTGTCATCATGCCATATTTTCAGTGCACGCAAGCAGGCCATGTTGTTCACCTTCATTTGAATACTTTATCATGCTTTTTCTTAGGTTGTAGTATCAGTCATGGCATTTTCAACATCTTGTACGTGGCTAAATGAGGACTTTAGCAGTGTCCCTGATGGCCTAGTGGCCGGGACTCAGCGATGTCACTGCTTTGGACCGCATTCCATTTGTGATCAAGGGATGAAAAGATTCTGAACACACCGTTCCAGACAATTTATCGATGATTGAATGGTAGGAGGGCATAGCTGCCTTGTTAGCGCAGTAGGTAGCGCGTCAGTCTCATAATCTGAAGGTCGTGAGTTCAATCCTCACACAGGGCAACGGGCTTTTACGCTGGAAGCACAAATGGTCCATCATGTTCAATGGCACAGTGCATTCAGTAGAGTGCTGTTGTCAATGGACATCAGTCTGTGTTGATGACCTCCACCTTGCAATCTGTCTCACTGGACTGGATGTCCACAATCACGTCACAATCAGGCCACAAGCTGCTCTTACTGTCTTTAATAGTTTGTAAACTCTTTCCGTTAAGTCCGCCTTGAGATCAAAGTAATAGAACGCTGCTGGTACCAATAATGGACCTGTCATGGCACGACCTCATGGGATTCAATGGAGCACTGTTTTGGATGGACAACCAACGGTACTGAGGGCCTGCTAGCTAGTAAGCTGTCTTACTGGATGTGCATATTTGGATTCCCATTGCTCTGACCATAATTGCTGTAATTACTTGTAAATTCTTTCTGAGAAAATCCACCTTGAGGGCAAATTTGGGGTGGGACACTGCTCCCGATAATCGTCAGTCATGGAAATGTGCCGAGGACTATCAATGGAGCAATAATATCGATTGACAACCACTGGCATTGATGACCTGGTCATTTGTTTTAAGCTACAGATACACAACGAGGCTACACATTGCTCCAACCTTAATAGGTCTTAAACTCTTTCTGTCAAATTCCAAATTTCCAAAGCAAATTTCTGGCAAAGCATGTGAAGCACAATTATGTGAACTCTTGACTGATTGACAGGTATTTCAGTGGAAATCATCAGAGTTCTCAAAAGGGGAAATCTCCACAAATAACAACACTCCAACATGGCTATGATAACCTTCAGTGCATTGGCCGGGAATCGAACCCGGGTCAACTGCTTGGGAAGCAGCTATGCTAACCACTATACCACCAACGCTCAAAGTATATTAATGACATACTCAATACATGTAGATACAGGTTTATTAATTGAAGCCTGGTCTATGACTTGTTACCTGAAACGTTCACAGAAAAATGGGTGTCGCCGCACTGCGTTCATCTTGGACAAAGCAAGAGAGAAAGGTCTTGGGTCCCAAAACTGCCCATGAATCATGTGGCCTTGAAGAAACCCAAACAGAGACTGTACAAGGAAAACACAGAAGATTTTTGTCCATTATCGTCATTATTTGTATACAACGACATTAAAACAAGCCTTATGGTTTAGGTCATTTAGGACACTTTTCTCGACAGTTGTTTGCTTGTACTGTTGCATCAGTCGAGACAGCTTCAACATCTGGTTCCTTCCCATTTATAAAGCCAGCAATATTGGAAATGTTCAAAAGAGTCCCTGATGGTCTAGTGGCTAGGATTCGGCGCTCTCACCGCCGCGGCCCGGGTTCGATTCCTGGTCAGGGAATGAGGGTTCTAAGACTATGTGTGAGAACAGGTGGTATTTTGGACACTTTCCTAAAGGTTTTTTTTGTTTGTGCTTTTGCGTCAATCAAGGCAACTTCAACATTCGCTCCCTTCCCATCACTAAAATAGCAATATTACAACGTCCCAAGAGTATCCCTGATGGTCTAGTGGCTAGGATTCGGTGCTCTCACCGCCGCGGCCCGGGTTCGATTCCCGGTCAGGGAATGAAATCTGTCTCAAATAAGAACAGGTTTGAAATTGACGACCTCTTCAATTCAGCTGGAATCACTGAAGCGGCCTCATTGTCATCATGCCATATTAGCAGTCCCTTCAGTGCACGCAAGCAGGCCATGTTGTTCACCTTCATTTGAATACTTTATCATGCTTTTTCTTAGGTTGTAGTATCAGTCATGGCATTTTCAACATCTTGTACGTGGCTAAATGAGGACTTTAGCAGTGTCCCTGATGGCCTAGTGGCCGGGACTCAGCGATGTCACTGCTTTGGACCGCATTCCATTTGCGATCAAGGGATGAAAAGATTCTGAACACACCGTTCCAGACAATTTATCGATGATTGAATGGTAGGTGGGCATAGCTGCCTTGTTAGCGCAGTAGGTAGCGCGTCAGTCTCATAATCTGAAGGTCGTGAGTTCAATCCTCACACAGGGCAACGGGCTTTTACGCTGGAAGCACAAATGGTCCATCATGTTCAATGGCACAGTGCATTCAGTAGAGTGCTGTTGTCAATGGACATCAGTCTGTGTTGATGACCTCCACCTTGCAATCTGTCTCACTGGACTGGATGTCCACAATCAGGCCACAAGCTGCTCTTACTGTCTTTAATAGTTTGTAAACTCTTTCCGTTAAGTCCGCCTTGAGATCAAAGTAATAGAACGCTGCTGTTGCCAATAATGGACCTGTCATGGCACGACCTCATGGGATTCAATGGAGCACTGTTTTGGATGGACAACCAACGGTACTGAGGGCCTGCTAGCTAGTAAGCTGTCTTACTGGATGTGCATATTTGGATTCCCATTGCTCTGACCATAATTGCTGTAATTACTTGTAAATTCTTTCTGAGAAAATCCACCTTGAGGGCAAATTTGGGGTGGGACACTGCTCCCGATAATCGTCAGTCATGGAAATGTGCCGAGGACTATCAATGGAGCAATAATATCGATTGACAACCACTGGCATTGATGACCTGGTCATTTGTTTTAAGCTACAGATACACAACGAGGCTACACATTGCTCCAACCTTAATAGGTCTTAAACTCTTTCTGTCAAATTCCAAATTTCCAAAGCAAATTTCTGGCAAAGCATGTGAAGCACAATTATGTGAACTCTTGACTGATTGACAGGTATTTCAGTGGAAATCATCAGAGTTCTCAAAAGGGGAAATCTCCACAAATAACAACACTCCGACATGGCTATGATAACCTTCAGTGCATTGGCCGGGAATCGAACCCGGGTCAACTGCTTGGGAAGCAGCTATGCTAACCACTATACCACCAACGCTCAAAGTATATTAATGACATACTCAATACATGTAGATACAGGTTTATTAATTGAAGCCTGGTCTATGACTTGTTACCTGAAACGTTCACAGAAAAATGGGTGTCGCCGCACTGCGTTCATCTTGGACAAAGCAAGAGAGAAAGGTCTTGGGTCCCAAAACTGCCCATGAATCATGTGGCCTTGAAGAA
The DNA here is from genome assembly GCF_951799975.1 of Gobius niger. Lineage (NCBI taxonomy): Eukaryota > Metazoa > Chordata > Actinopteri > Gobiiformes > Gobiidae > Gobius > Gobius niger. Next base: position 6,187,796 of record NC_136858.1, on the reverse strand, counting down.
ACCCAAACAGAGACTGTACAAGGAAAACACAGAAGATTTTTGTCCATTATCGTCATTATTTGTATACAACGACATTAAAACAAGCCTTATGGTTTAGGTCATTTAGGACACTTTTCTCGACAGTTGTTTGCTTGTACTGTTGCATCAGTCGAGACAGCTTCAACATCTGGTTCCTTCCCATTTATAAAGCCAGCAATATTGGAAATGTTCAAAAGAGTCCCTGATGGTCTAGTGGCTAGGATTCGGCGCTCTCACCGCCGCGGCCCGGGTTCGATTCCCGGTCAGGGAATGAGGGTTCTAAGACAATGTGTGAGAACAGGTGGTATTTTGGACACTTTCCTAAAGGTTTTTTTTGTTTGTGTTTTTGCGTCAATCAAGGCAACTTCAACATTCGCTCCCTTCCCATCACTAAAATAGCAATATTACAACGTCCCAAGAGTATCCCTGATGGTCTAGTGGCTAGGATTCGGCGCTCTCACCGCCGCGGCCCGGGTTCAATTCCCGGTCAGGGAATGAAATCTGTCTCAAATAAGAACAGGTTTGAAATTGACGACCTCTTCAATTCAGCTGGAATCACTGAAGCGGCCTCATTGTCATCATGCCATATTAGCAGTCCCTTCAGTGCACGCAAGCAGGCCATGTTGTTCACCTTCATTTGAATACTTTATCATGCTTTTTCTTAGGTTGTAGTATCAGTCATGGCATTTTCAACATCTTGTACGTGGCTAAATGAGGACTTTAGCAGTGTCCCTGATGGCCTAGTGGCCGGGACTCAGCGATGTCACTGCTTTGGACCGCATTCCATTTGTGATCAAGGGATGAAAAGATTCTGAACACACCGTTCCAGACAATTTATCGATGATTGAATGGTAGGAGGGCATAGCTGCCTTGTTAGCGCAGTAGGTAGCGCGTCAGTCTCATAATCTGAAGGTCGTGAGTTCAATCCTCACACAGGGCAACGGGCTTTTACGCTGGAAGCACAAATGGTCCATCATGTTCAATGGCACAGTGCATTCAGTAGAGTGCTGTTGTCAATGGACATCAGTCTGTGTTGATGACCTCCACCTTGCAATCTGTCTCACTGGACTGGATGTCCACAATCACGTCACAATCAGGCCACAAGCTGCTCTTACTGTCTTTAATAGTTTGTAAACTCTTTCCGTTAAGTCCGCCTTGAGATCAAAGTAATAGAACGCTGCTGGTACCAATAATGGACCTGTCATGGCACGACCTCATGGGATTCAATGGAGCACTGTTTTGGATGGACAACCAACGGTACTGAGGGCCTGCTAGCTAGTAAGCTGTCTTACTGGATGTGCATATTTGGATTCCCATTGCTCTGACCATAATTGCTGTAATTACTTGTAAATTCTTTCTGAGAAAATCCACCTTGAGGGCAAATTTGGGGTGGGACACTGCTCCCGATAATCGTCAGTCATGGAAATGTGCCGAGGACTATCAATGGAGCAATAATATCGATTGACAACCACTGGCATTGATGACCTGGTCATTTGTTTTAAGCTACAGATACACAACGAGGCTACACATTGCTCCAACCTTAATAGGTCTTAAACTCTTTCTGTCAAATTCCAAATTTCCAAAGCAAATTTCTGGCAAAGCATGTGAAGCACAATTATGTGAACTCTTGACTGATTGACAGGTATTTCAGTGGAAATCATCAGAGTTCTCAAAAGGGGAAATCTCCACAAATAACAACACTCCAACATGGCTATGATAACCTTCAGTGCATTGGCCGGGAATCGAACCCGGGTCAACTGCTTGGGAAGCAGCTATGCTAACCACTATACCACCAACACTCAAAGTATATTAATGACATACTCAATACATGTAGATACAGGTTTATTAATTGAAGCCTGGTCTATGACTTGTTACCTGAAACGTTCACAGAAAAATGGGTGTCGCCGCACTGCGTTCATCTTGGACAAAGCAAGAGAGAAAGGTCTTGGGTCCCAAAACTGCCCATGAATCATGTGGCCTTGAAGAAACCCAAACAGAGACTGTACAAGGAAAACACAGAAGATTTTTGTCCATTATCGTCATTATTTGTATACAACGACATTAAAACAAGCCTTATGGTTTAGGTCATTTAGGACACTTTTCTCGACAGTTGTTTGCTTGTACTGTTGCATCAGTCGAGACAGCTTCAACATCTGGTTCCTTCCCATTTATAAAGCCAGCAATATTGGAAATGTTCAAAAGTGTCCCTGATGGTCTAGTGGCTAGGATTCGGCGCTCTCACTGCCGCGGCCCGGGTTCGATTCCCGGTCAGGGAATGAGGGTTCTAAGACAATGTGTGAGAACAGATGGTATTTTGGACACTTTTCTCAAGGTTTTTTTTGCTTGTGCTTTTGCGTCAATCAAGGCAACTTCAACATTCGCTCCCTTCCCATCACTAAAATAGCAATATTACAACGTCCCAAGAGTATCCCTGATGGTCTAGTGGCTAGGATTCGGCGCTCTCACTGCCGCGGCCCGGGTTCGATTCCCGGTCAGGGAATGAAATCTGTCTCAAATAAGAAGAGGTTTGAAATTGACGACCTCTTCAATTCAGCTGGAATCACTGAAGCGGCCTCATCGTCATCATGCCATATTAGCAGTCCCTTCAGTGCACGCAAGCAGGCCATGTTGTTCACCTTCATTTGAATACTTTATCATGCTTTTTCTTAGGTTGTAGTATCAGTCATGGCATTTTCAACATCTTGTACGTGGCTAAATGAGGACTTTAGCAGTGTCCCTGATGGCCTAGTGGCCGGGACTCAGCGCTGTCACTGCTTTGGACCGCATTCCATTTGCGATCAAGGGATGAGAAGATTCTGAACAAACCGTTCCAGACAATTTATTGATGATTGAATGGTAGGAGGTCATAGCTGCCTTGTTAGTGCAGTAGGTAGCGCGTCAGTCTCTTAATCTGAAGGTCGTGAGTTCAATCCTCACACAGGGCAACGGGCTTTTACGCTGGAAGCACAAATGGTCCATCATGTTCAATGGCACAGTGCATTCAGTAGAGTGCTGTTGTCAATGGACATCAGTCTGTGTTGATGACCTCCACCTTGCAATCTGTCTCACTGCACTGGATGCCCACAATCACGTCACAATCAGACCACAAGCTGCTCTTACTGTCTTTAATAGTTTGTAAACTCTTTCCGTTAAGTCCGCCTTGAGATCAAAGTAATAGAACGCTGCTGGTACCAATAATGGACCTGTCATGGCAATGACCTCATGGGATTCAATGGAGCACTGTTTTGGATGGACAACCAACGGTACTGAGGGTCTGCTAGCTAGTAAGCTGTCTTACTGGATGTGCATATTCGGATTCCCATTGCTCTGACCATAATTGCTGTAATTACTTGTAAATTCTTTCTGAGAAAATCCACCTTGAGGGCAAATTTGGGGTGGGACACTGCTCCCGATAATCGTCAGTCATGGAAATGTGCCGAGGACTATCAATGGAGCAATAATATCGATTGACAACCACTGGCATTGATGACCTGGTCATTTGTTTTAAGCTACAGATACACAACGAGGCTACACATTGCTCCAACCTTAATAGGTCTTAAACTCTTTCTGTCAAATTCCAAATTTCCAAAGCAAATTTCTGGCAAAGCATGTGAAGCACAATTATGTGAACTCTTGACTGATTGACAGGTATTTCAGTGGAAATCATCAGAGTTCTCAAAAGGGGAAATCTCCACAAATAACAACACTCCAACATGGCTATGATAACCTTCAGTGCATTGGCCGGGAATCGAACCCGGGTCAACTGCTTGGGAAGCAGCTATGCTAACCACTATACCACCAACGCTCAAAGTATATTAATGACATACTCAATACATGTAGATACAGGTTTATTAATTGAAGCCTGGTTTATGACTTGTTACCTGAAACGTTCACAGAAAAATGGGTGTCGCCGCATTGCGTTCATCTTGGACAAAGCAAGAGAGAAAGGTCTTGGGTCCCAAAACTGCCCATGAATCATGTGGCCTTGAAGAAACCCAAACAGAGACTGTACAAGGAAACCACAGAAGATTTTTGTCCATTATCGTCATTATTTGTATACAACGACATTAAAACAAGCCTTATGGTTTAGGTCATTTAGGACACTTTTCTCGACAGTTGTTTGCTTGTACTGTTGCATCAGTCGAGACAGCTTCAACATCTGGTTCCTTCCCATTTATAAAGCCAGCAATATTGGTAATGTTCGAAAGTGTCCCTGATGGTCTATTGGCTAGGATTCGGTGCTCTCACCGCCGCGGCCCGGGTTCGATTCCCGGTCAGGGAATGAGGGTTCTAAGACAATGTGTGAGAACAGGTCGTATTTTGGACACTTTTCTCAAGGTTTTTTTTTACTTGTGCTTTTGCGTCAATCAAGGCAACTTCAACATTCGCTCCCTTCCCATCACTAAAATAGCAATATTACAACGTCCAAGAGTATCCCCGATGGTCTAGTGGCTAGGATTCGGTGCTCTCACTGCCGCGCCCCGGGTTCGATTCCCGGTCAGGGAATGAGATCTGTCTCAAACAACAGGTTTGAACTTGACGACCTCTTCAATTCAGCTGGAATCACTGAAGCGGCCTCATCGTAATCAAGCAATATTAGCAGTCCCTTCAGTGCACGAAAGCAGGCCCTGTTGTTCACCTTCATTTGAATACTTTATCATGCTTTTTCTTAGGTTGTAGTATCAGTCATGGCATTTTCAACATCTTGTACATGGCCATACCGCCTTTGCGATGCCCAATCCTGTCAGACCTTGGAAGCTAAGCAGGGAAGGGCCTGGTCGGTACTTGAATGGGAGACCATTTGGGAACATCAGGAAGCCAAGCGAATGTAGTGACTTACACTGTCTGAAGTCCTGTCTAAAGCAGCAGCTCCATCACTTCCTTCTTCACTTGTCACTCTGTGACTAAACAGCAATGAGGCCTCAGCCTTTTAACTGGAAACAAAGAGCACACTGTATTTAGCGTCATGTTACATTCAGTCATGGTGTCTGACCCAAAGTCTAACTCTGAAGAAAGTCAATTCACATGTACACTGAGAAGGTTGGATGGGCGCCCCCTTGTGTCCCTTTGCGTTAAAATACCGGGACCATAACTTTAGATCGATCTGGCTCTTTAGGGTTGAAAGGGTTAAGCTTGACTTGTAAAAGTCAAGCCCACATGGGCCAACACCCAGGTGGGAAAACCCATGCAGAGCCCACATTGTTTTGCTGGCTGGGTAATATATGTAGGAAAGAAAAAGGGTCAAATAACTCTGAATAGGTTTATATTTTAAAATCTTTAAAATTTTCGCCATTTGTCCATCCATCCATCCATCCATCCATCCATCCATCCATCCATCCATCCATTTTCTTCCACTTTTCCATTGCCGGGTCGTGGGGCCAGCTGTTGGAGCTTCCCATATCACATTGCACCAGCCCCTATGGCTCCTCCTGCAGGTGGTGGGTCCACAGAAGTTGTCGCCCTTTGTTCTTGGCATTTTCTCAGTGAGCTCCATAAGGTTGTCCCTGAAATGGTTTAACATTCGGTGAAGTCAAAACCCTGTCTGGTGACAACATCTGGGAGCAAAGTGCATATCAGTAATCAAAGCAAAATGTGTGTTTGTTTAAAACATAATCCCATGTGTGTTCATACATTCATAAATGAATGACTTCAATGAGAATCTACAATGTAAATGGTGTTGAAATAAAAGAAGACCCAATACATAAAAAAAGTGTTTCCAAACTTTTGACTGGTACTGTAGAACAGTTGCGGCCCGGGGCGGTGCAGGTCTTAAATAAGAAAAAACGTTGCGGAGCAGGTTTGAAACTGTCTGAGAAAACCTCACTCCTGACACTGCTCCTGGTTTCTATTTCAATGCTCCAAGGCATTGTTCTTCAAAAGACTGAGCATGAAATAAAGGCATTTCTAAATAATTGTGTTTGTACAAGAGACAGAACAAAGAGGCTGTTTGGGGAACCTACTTTTCATTACTTTTGATTAAAGTGTAACCCGAGGGAGCGGCGGCTGTACGAATGACGCAAGTTTGTTCATTTTTTTAAGTCCAACAGATGCAAGTGAAGCTTATTATGAAATCTATCCACACAATCGTTTCTGTTTTTTGATGGAAACCTTTTTTTATGTATTGCCTTTTTCAATAGCCTCTACAGAATTCGACACAGAACTAGCTTCATACAAACAAAAACAAATAGACTTCTTTTACAACTACGTGTCGGAATGTCGCACACAATAACTAAAAAAAAAACACAGCAGTTCAGACTTTGAAAGAAGGAAAGGATGTAGTTTTTGGTTCGGTGGAGTCTTGTATAAAAGCATTAGTGTTGCTTCGCCGTGTTTGGACCGCTGCCTTCAGGGCCAACTCGGAAATGTGTTTCAGAGCTGATTGTGGAGTCAGTAATGCGTTTCTCTCTCTGAAGGCTTTTTGAGTAACTTAGTGCAAGTCTCAAGTTGTAGAAAAAATGGATACAAAATAAAACAAAATACAAACATCAAACATATTTCTACCCATTAAACAATGGTTAATGGGTAGAAATATACTTTTTGTAAACAAGTACATTGAAAAACAAAAAAAAAGATTTCAAAAGAAGAAATACACACATTTTCTAAACTGTATGACCCAGGACCTTCTTGCTGTGAAGCGCGAGCACTAACTACTGCGCACACACTGCGGGTTTATGGACTGACACAGTCCATAAACAACCAAATGTTTCCTGTTAGCGAGCGCCACACATAAATGCTCCAATTCCCAGACGGAAAGAGACTGAGGTCCTATCCCAATACTAGGGATGCACTGATACCACTTTTTCTAAAACTGATATGAGTACTTTGATTTAAGTACTTGCCGATACCGAATACCGATACGAGTACAAGGCATTTTCTTCAAAATACTTTTTGAAGTGAATAGACGGTTTATAGACTCTTTCACAGCAGACTGGTCAGTAATTAGTTAATTTACTCATCTACATTTCCTTGAGTACCGGAGGCGACACTTTTAAGAGATGATATATCAGAATTGTACAGATTCCATTTTTAAAAATTCAATAATTTTTTTTTTTTTATTGCACTGTCCATCATAGACTGAAAAGCTCATGTCCAAAAGCTCCTCAATGCTTGTGCTTTATTCATTTATCTATTTTTATTTAACAATAGTATTGAGATGTTGCTTATTACTGCAGGTAAATGGTCTCTTTTCTCCTTTACTTCAGCTCCGTGTAGATTTTCTTGTGTGTTTATAGTAACTACAATAGTCGTACAGCGTTTTGATTGTTTTGCTGCAGCTCATTTTGGCACAATATGGACATGCTGTATGTCTTTATTTTGGATTTTCTTAGTACTTTTTAGTCGCTGGGTTGGTTTTTCAGATGAATAAACTCCTAGGCATAAAACAGCGTAAGAATTGCCATAAGTGTTAGCTGGTAGTTAGCAACATTTGCAAGCTTAGCCTGTATCTTGTAAACACTGCAGACTCCACGCTGCAGCACTAACAATGTTTATCTCTGGTTAAATCCAGCACAGACTCTGATTTAGGAAGTGTCGTCTGTAATAAAGTCAACTCTATGTGGAATATTGGATTTATACTAAACAACTCTCCAGTTTGTTGCTATTTTCTCTATTTGGCGGAGAGCTGCGCCCGGTAGGAGCACCGGCCACACATCAAGTGGTATCGGTTTCTGGTATTGGAACCTCATGAATGAGTACGAGCATGAGTGCAAGCATGTGGTATAGGCCCGATACCTGATGCTGGTATCGATGCATCCCTACCCAATACTTACAATTACGCACTTGGAACGCACATTCACGCTGAGAATCTGAAGTGTGTAGTGTGTCCCAATTCTTCCCACAGTTCACTTCTGCACTTCACTCTGTGGGATACAGTAAAGCACATGACCCAAAATTCTCCTTGCATTGGATGCAACAAGCGGCAGCGCCCATCTGTAGGAAGCGCTTGTAGGACAGGAAAGATGGAGAAAGAGACTTTTTTACGTGTGAGTAAACTTAACCAAGGATTACACAAATTAGTTTTAGATTCTAATACATTACCATGCTTGTTTTTTCTGTAGGGAATGATGAGCATACCTTTCGGTACATCGTTTGCATGCGGAAAATGAGAGCCTCCATTCAAGGCTGTGAATATGAAGAAGTAATTACAATTTAACAAAGTAATGTTAGTGTGACTAGTTTTTAATGCAATGAACCTGTCGAGCAAGTTTGAAGCTCAGCAATTAGAAAAGAAATGAGAATATCTAATGCAAAAATAAAAGGTATGCTGACGTGTTAAATATTTTTACTTTCAGGAGAAAGTATCTCTCTAGGTTAAGTTTGTAGCTCAAACTTTATGAGGACCGAACCTGACAACCCAGAAACACTAAGGCATGGGGGACCTTTTATAGTGCCATGCATGCAGCAATTGGACAGAGCCTCTCCGTCAGGCCTGTGAACCTCTTCTCCACTTCTGAAACCCCCCGGGATGAGGCCAGTGCTGAGGTGATGAAGAGGAGGGAAGCAGGGACCAGTCGATGGAAGAAGGAACAGCTAAAGAAAAAAGAATTCAGCCCCACAATTTAGTGCCATATTTAGCTTTTGTCCATTTACTATATCAACTAAATGTAAGTAATTAGGGATTAACGTGTTGTAGGAACTAGGTGATGGACTGTATAGGCTCTGGTCTGGGTGTAACGCAGGAGTAGAGACAATGATGAGACAGGGCTTGAAGTTTAAGTTATTGTAATAAAAAACACAGGAGGCACAGGGACAGATTGACATGAGGTGTATCGGTATGTGTGTGGTAGGGCTGCACCTAACGATTATTTAACTATTGATTAATCTACCGATTATTTTGACGATTAATCAATTAGTCGCTTAGATGTGAATGATGTATGAAAATTGTGTTTTTTTTCTATTTTCTAAAGCTAAAGTGGCATCGCTTGAGGACATGTTGGTGGAGAAAACTTAAAGAGAACGTTTGTTGAAGGCTCTTGACGCTAATTCTGCTTCTGAATTGACGAGACACAGACAGATATTTATGAAATTTTCAATGTACAAAACACCCTAATCCTAAGTTTTAAAACAAAGTAGGTTTTCATAAAAAATGCATAATTTTCATGTCATTTTTACTCTCTTTGAGTCTGTGTTAACTAGAAATCGATTAATGGATTACTAAAACAGTTGTCGACTTTTTCAATAATTGATTAGTTGTTGATTAATTGATTAGTTGTTTCAGCCGTAGTGTGTGGTTTAAGCACTTGACATTGCCAATAAACTAAGGCACATGCACATTACACAGTGATCACTCCAAAAAAGGAATGTTTTTGCAGGTGCTGACCACAGACCATTTCCCTGTCTTCATCCTTTGTACCGTATTTTTGGAACACTTTTGCATTTGTCCAGTGTTCTCACCACTAGAGGTATCATGAGGAGCATTTACAACCCACAGAAGTTGTTCAGGGAGTGACGCTCATCCAAAATGGCATGTCCATTCATGCTGTGGCAAGAAGGTTTGCTGTGTCTCCCAGCGCAGTGTCCAGAGCATAGAGGAGATACCAGGAGACAGGCCAGTGCACCAGGAGACCTGGGGGGGGGCGACCAAGGTCAACAACCTAGCAGCAGGACCGCTATCTGCTCATTTGTGCACGGAGAAACAGGAGAAGCACTGCCCGAGCCCTACAAAATGACCTCCAGAGGGCCACAAATGTGCATGTTGGTCCTCAAACGGTCAGAAACCGTCTCCATGAGGGTGGTATGAGGGCCCAACGTCCACAAGTTGGGCCGGTGCTTACTGCCCAACACCGTGCAGCCCGATTGGCATTTGCCCGAGAACACAGCGATTGGCAGATTGGCCAATGGTGCCCTGTGCTCTTCACGGCTGAGAGCAGGTTCACCCTGAGCACATGTGACAGACGTGACAGAGTCTGGAGACGCTCTGGAGAACGTTCTGCTGCTGCAACATCAGCCAGCATGACCGGTTTGGTGGTGGGTCAGTGATGGTCTGGGGAGGCATTTCATTGGAGGGCCGCACAGCCCTCCATGTGCGAGCCAGAGGTTCCCTGACTGGCATTGGGTACCGAGATGAGATCCTCAGACCTATTGTAAGACCATATGCTGGTGCTGTGGGCCCTGGGTTCCTTCTGATGCCTGATAATGCCAGGCCACATGTGGCAAGAGTGTGTCAGCAGGTCCTGCATGATGAAGGTATTGATGTTATGGACTGGCCTGCCCGTTCCCCAGACTTAAATCCAATAGAGCACATCTGGGACATCATGTCTCGGTCCATCCATCAACGCCACGTCGCACCACAGACTGTCCAGGAGCTGACTGATGCTCTAATCCAGGTCTGGGAGGAGATCCCTCAGGAGGACATCCGTGGTCTCATCAGGAGCATGCCCAGGCGTTGTAGGGAGTGCATTCAGGCACGTGGAGGCCACACACACTACTGAGGATGATACAGACTCGTTTTGAGGAATTTCTACAGAATTTGGATCAACCAGTGACCTGATTTGTCACTTTGATTTTGACTATAATTTTGGATTCAGACCTCCAGGGGCTGAGAATTTGATTTCCATTTATCATTCTTATGTTATTTTGTTCGCCCTACACTATGAATAAAGATTTGCATCCGAAAAATCGAATTGATTGACATCTAGGATGTGTTTTTTGTGTGTGCCCTAAGTTTTTGTGAGCAGTGTATATATATATATATATATACACAATCTGCAGGTAGGAGCTGACTATGGAAACTTCTGCTACAGAGTGACTGTATGAACATACAGGAGCCAGCAGCACCTTCAAGTGGACATTCCACAGATTTCACCCAAAAAACACAATGGCTAAACCAGAACCACTTAGAAACACCACTAGTAGAAAACAGGGACTGGGCCTTTTGTACAACTTTACAAAAATAATTTTCGGGTCTTTTTAAACATAATTTCATGACAATGTATGAACAAACAAAACAGAATCTGGACAAGTGGGGATAACTTCTAGTTTCTCTAGTGAAAGAGTTAACGTAATATGAATGCACTCCTCCTCTCAGATGTTTTTGGATGTGCCAGGTCTTGGTCCAGGCAGTTGGGCGATCGTGCTTTTGCTGTGGCAGGGCCTAAACCAGGGGTATTGGCAAGTTTGCTCGGTGGAGGGCCGGTTTTCTTCATCGTCTAAAGACCAAGGGCCGGACCCTCCAATTGAAGCAATTGAAGTAAAGCATCACTTTCTACATATGCCAGTGTTGTACATCATATACACTGGAAAAATGTCCATCGTAAATTAGATAAATTACTTAAAATCGCTTGAATAAAGTTTTTGAACTAATCTAAGATCAGATAAAAACACCAATGCCAATTGAACAAATAGAAATCCCACTAGAAATCAAACAAATTAACTTTTACTGTAAAACAAATATTTATTTTCCACTTGAAATTATACAAAATAATCTGAATTAAGAAAAAACTTGTGCTTGTTCCATTGGCAAGAATAGGTTTTATCTGCTTTAAGGCCAGACCAAATCCACTCAATCTTTAGATTTAATGCCTTAATTCAAGTATTCAAGTAGTCTTAGAGTATTCTTTTAGGATTATAGCCTAAAAGGGTGCTCTGCTAAGAGATTCAAAGGAATTTACAGTATTTTTAACATTTCTAGAGTACTTTAACAGGCATTTGAGCTCTGATTTGGGTCATAGTATTTCTCAAAATCAACTCGAGGGCCAGAGTTTGATTATGGAGGGCCGGTTTTGGCCCCCGGGCCTGACGTTGCCTACCCCTGGCCTAAACTGTGGAACTCGCTCCCAGTCGAGCTGCGAGTCATCACTGACCTGCCTCTGTTCAAGTCCAGAATAAAGACTCACTTATTTATGCAGACCTGCCAGAAAACCTAGTACAGACGGGTGTTTTTATATTTTATGTCATTTTATCCAGAATGTTTTTACCCTGTGTTTTTTATGGAGCACTTTGGTCTGCCAAGTGTTCCCCAGAAAAAAGTGCTTTAGAAATAAACTTTGATTGATTGATTGAGTGAATATGCTAACACATTTTTTTTATTTTTTATTTCAATGTATACCTTTCTTTATTACTAAAGCGGTTCTTTTTTTTTTCTTCTTTTTTTTTGTAGAAAACTGGACAGTTTAATTTCCCAATTCATTTGGAACAAAAAGGGTTAAGAATTTTTTTTTACAAAGACCAAAGGAACTTGGTGGAATGGGATTGCCTCGCTTCAGATTCTTTTACTGGTTGTGTAATATCAGATCTTTGTCCTTCTGGTGTTACACATAGGGACTGACAGGCCTGAGTCTCCTGACCTGGCCACCATGATGCGCCGCTCCTCGTAAACAAAGTCCGCATGGAGCTCAGACAGTGAGCTAACTTGTTAAGCACATATTCCACTGGGACAACTCTACAGCTCTCTCTACACACAAGAGAAGCATCACGGCACACACCGGCCATGTGCCTGAGTCTGCTGTGAGACGCTGAGTTATTTTATTGAACGATGATTCCTCTGTAATTTCGAAAGCTAGTGGCTTAGCATAGTGTCAGGTTTCTGCATATTCAGCAAAGCAAACGACCACATTAGCATAATAAAAATGAAAGCATGACAACAAAACATTGAAATGGTAAACTATGATTGATGTCTATATGCATCTGCACCCGTTTTTTATACACTTTTAGAAAAGCTAGTATTACAGCAGCTCCAATATCTCTCAAAGTAGTGTTTTACAAGCAGCAAGTCAACATGAATAAAGTTAACCTGTTGAGCAACAGAGAGGAGACAGCAAGAGTAGACACGCTCCCTCCTCACTGAGTTTTCCTTTAAATCAGACCTGGGCAAAATACGAAAAATGTGAAAAAATATGATTCTTTTTAAAGAAATGACCAGAATGCTCACTCCAGCCACTAGGGGGCAGCTGAAATACAAATAAAAGGAAAGAATTCCACAGGTGTCCAGCAGAGACATATTGAAAGAGGGATATAAAAACACATTGTAGTCAAGTGGGAAATGGATAGTCTGCCCCTGGGCTGCTGTGGCTACAATAGTAGCTTGCTACCGCAGAGAGTGGAGTGAATGAATATTGAGACTTGTGACACCCCACTATAGTGCATCGCTTCATTTCCAACAAACTTTTAAGGAAGCGCAGGGGTGCTTTCAGTGCGATGGTTGAAGTTACCGAGGATAGAAAGTTTAATAATCTAAATAATGATGCTCACAAATGCACGTCCTTGGCTTGACATGGCTAAATATTTACAGAAAATAATAGTTCTACTAAATAACGGTATCCGCTATTCACAATACACAAAGTTGAGCAGAATAAGTTCGAGTTAGCTCCGACTCAATTCAGGCTTCTCATGTGGCCCCTTATGAAAATGAATTTCCCACCCCTGCTTTAAATGGTAAGATATTAACCCCGATTACACTTAACCATGAGTTCCACCCTTTGTGAAGTTGCTTTTTCTCGGCGGAAAGTCAACGGAATACATTAGTTACTGGATTTGTTTATTGATTTTTTTTTCTTCATATTTACACATCTGAAGTTTTTGTTTCTTTTCCTCGTCAGCCTCCCAACTCAATAGTGGTGCAATGGATCATCATTGATCCGTGATCTGTTCGGATCAATATCTTAGGGGTGGCACACACGAGATCCGCGGATTGATTTATGGAAAAAAAAAAAGTTGTGCGCACATACAGTCCACACACAGCGTGGTTATGGCGAGCGGAGGAACGGAGGAGCCCCGCGTCAGTTAAATGGGAACATTTTGACTTCTCTGTCAAATTTAGTGATGAAGGAAAGAGGTTGGATTGAGCGCACAGCTCCCGTGTTGTCTGGGCACAAAACAAAACCCTGATAATGATAGAGGCTTATTAACTCAGTGTCTCCCTGACTCAGTCGGGCCATCTATGCAGATGGAGCCGCTGGGTAAAGGCAGTGACAGGTGCGGGCTAGTCTGTATTTTACAACAAAGCACTGAAGTCCGCAGGAAAGACCTCGCCTTGACTGTTAAAATGTGGAGCTGTCGCTGAAGGATTGAGGAGACTGTAAAGTGGATAAGCCCCGCCCACAGCGCTGACTGAGCCGTGCACTCCCCTTGCTCAAAACATTGGCTGTTTCTCAATTGCGAGGATCCGTCCTCCGTTCAGCCACTTCGTTGACGTCCTCGGTGGCGGCTCCTCCAAAACGGAGCGGAGTGTCCTCTCCCCGCCGCCTTTGAGCTCAAATGGAACGGCCTCCGGAGCGAGCGGCTGCGTCAGGTCACGTGTCAATCTATGCTCATTAAAACAACTGTTTTATGAATAACAGAGGCCAGGAAACTGTTTATGTGGAACACAACTTTTTTAAAGTGAGTTCAAACTAATAAAGTTTTGCGAGAAAAGAAAAAAGAAACTATGCTGCAGTGCATCATGGGTAATTTCAGCTCTCCGAGGCAGCGGAGGATCCACTGCTGTATCCTTCGTAAATGAGCCAAACGGAGGAGTCGAGCTGCGAGGGGGCGAGTGGTCCAGGTGAAATGGAACACCACTTGGCGGTGCTGTGATGACGCGAATGACGTCCGAAGTGGTTGAGACGCCGAGGATCCTGGCAATTGGGAAACAGCCACCGTCTAAAAACAAGTCCTTCTCCACAAAGCAGCGTGCATGGGGGTGTGTATGTGGGGTGTGCATGTGAGGGTGTGCAGGCGCTCGAGTCCAGACAACAGCTGATTTGATCTGAGTGTGTGGGGTTGGGGAGAGCAGACTGGGCTTTATGCATTTTCACTTTGGCTTCTGTCCCACAGCCTCATTTAGCAACAACCTGTGAGTACAGGTACAATCCTACAGGTATTGCTTGTTATTGAAATAACATTGACTATACAGTTTAGGTTTATAATCTATTTAATTGTCATTTTTTTAAAGGTTTTTTTATTAATGGTCATCGGTCCGTGTTTAAAGGAAGGAGATAATTATGCCTTTTGCTGATCCGAAAAATGATCCGATCCGTGACTCTGATCCGAGGAGCGATCTGAACCATGAGTTTTTTGACCCGTTACACCCCTAATTAATACTATACTTCTAAAAGATCCATTGAATAAAGGGTCAATTCTAAAATATGTAATGAACTGTCAGATACTGAAAATATACCTTCACTTGATCACCTAAAAAAAAGCTTGGCAACAGGACATTGGAATAAACATCACTGCATCTCAATGGACTAAAGCTCAAGACAACGTGCACTCATCTTCAGTCTGTGCTTGTCATGGACTGCTCCCATTCAAAGTTCTGCACAGGCTACACCTTTTCCAACGTACGGCTTTTCAAAAATGTTCCGTGGGCTGAACACAAGAACTGGCTCACACGTTTTGGAACTGTCCAAACATGGTCTGGTATTTGTGGAACACAGGTACACCCTGACCCTGTGCTGAGTACCCCCAGTTATTACTAATCGTATTAACAAGCAGAAAACTGTCATCAAATGTGTTTTAGTGCTATCTAGAAGACTGACTTTACTAAATTGGAATAATAAAAAAAAAAACTCCGTTTTTTGTGGATTTGTGAGCTGGAAGCCCAAATTATGTCCAAATAAACGACTAAATACTTAAAATCGTTTAAGTTGGGGGCCCCGATTCTATAATCTATGGAAGTTTAACGTTTTGAATGGAATGATGTAAATAAATCAACTTTTCCATGATGTTCAAATTCTGAATAGAGGCCTGTACAGCTCATTGTTGATGTAAAGTCTGCAGTAAACCCCTAATGTGTCAAGCCCGGCTCAGTGTGTGATCACCTTAAAGGGAATGTACGGCCCCCTACATGTTCCAGCCATGTCCTAATGTGTAGAATGAGCCCAGACCTATTCACCACAACTGCCTCTAAAATCCTGCACAGTAAATGTTGTAGAGTAAATATTACTCTGTTCAGACTATATTTGGTCCCACTCTTCACAGAGTAACTGTGAGTTGACTCTCTTCAGAGTAAAACTTCAGATTAGATAATCAGACACCATGAGTGACAGTAACGTGACACTTAATACAATGTGCTCTTTGTTTTCAGTATAAAGTGCTGAGGCCTCACTTCAGTCTGTCACAGACTGACAGGTGAAGAAGGAAGTCATGCAAGTTTTACATTAGGCAGAGCTTCTGGGACTTCATCAGCAAATAAAAACCTTAAATGGTAACGTTCAAAGGCCTGATAATAATTTGTAATAACAAGACAAACAAACAAAATACTTTTTTTTTTACCTTTAGTTTGTGTGTTCACTTTCTCCAAATTGAAACTGTGGATTCCACAGTCCCGTACGCGTCTGCTGTGTCCACCATGACTCAGAGGAACAGGGACACAAATGACCCTACATCAGATACAATACTGGAGCTTTTTTATTTTATTTTTTTCAAACTGTTTTGTTATTTCTTTTAATCTAATTGTTATGAATAACTGCTTGATTTTCAATATTTATTTTGTGCTTCCAGCTGAAGTCCAAGCTGGATTTCTTGCTTCTTCATCTGTCGGTCTGTGACAGACTGAAGTGCAATGAGTCGTGAGAGTTTTTATTAGAAATAAAGAACACATTTTGTTAAACGTCATGTTTCTGTCACTCATGGTGTCAGATTATCTAACCTGACGTGTAACTCTGAAGAGAGTCAACTCACTGTTACTCTGAGAAGAGTGGGACCAAATAAAGTCTGAACAGAGTCGAATTTACTGTACAACATATACTGTGTATGGAGATGAAGGTGCAAAAAATTGTAGCAATATTATTTGATCTTATCTTCTGTGTTTTTAGAGATTTTAGTGAATTTAGATGAATAAAAAGAAAAAACAGCTGTAAATGAATTTTCCCCATTGGCAAAAGGCTTTGATTTTTATGTATTTTGCCAGGTGTAAATTATATTGCCAAATATACCGTTATCATGATATTTCTTTTTCATATCGTGATATACATTTTTGGCCATATCGCCCTGCCCTACTTATCAGTATGATGATTACGCTTAATCTTTCATGACATATTGAAGGTTTTCATACCTAGACCAAGGCATTCAACTATTTCACGCTTTTCATCAGCAGAAAGACCCTTTTTCTTTCCCATATTGCTTGAAAATGATAATTTGCTTAATAAAGTGGAACACCCTTTTTCAGTAGTTTTTCCATCAACTGGGCTTAACCTGAAAACTAATCATCACAGGTCTATTAATGTCAGTGATTCAAAGAGCCCTGAGACACAATACCATCCTAGCCTGGCTAACACCAGACTAAAATCACAAGTGATATTTAGTCTGGGGACCACCAATTCATTTTCTCGTAGGAGAGGTGTGGTTTACGATCGTCCATACTCGTTTATTGGGCGATACGAAAAAAGAAAAAAAAAAGTCTATCATGCGTCTGCACATAGCCATGGCCAATCGTATCATCGTATGAGATGACGTATGACGTACCCGCTGTAAACTTTTGAGCTAAATTATTTAGAACAAGGTCTAAAGCTTGATCAAAAAATACCATTGTGTCTGCTGCTGTCACGTTGGATCCGTAAATAAACTTTTTTTTTATTATCCGTAAATAATCTACAAGCTTCCATATATCGAATAGCGCGTCATCGTCTTGCCGTCCCTCCTCGCTCTGTGATTGGTTCCCAAATCCACCGGAGATTTCGGCCATGGTCCCCAGGCTGTTGTGCAGTTCGAAATAATTTGAGCGCACACAGCAGCATGGTGTTAGCCAGGTTAATACCATCCATGAGTTTCATTAAAAAAAAATGTTTTTACCTTTTTGACACAAAAATACAATTTGCATAATAATTTGGAACACAGTGTAGATGTATTAAGATTAGGCACCAGCCCACTATCCTTAAGGTTAGTGGCTTGGTCAGGGTGAAGCTGATATATGTATGACGTTTCACTCTCATGACTTGTGATCGGTTGATGTACCAACTCACTTACGGGAAAAAAATTGCACTCGGGGAACAGAGGTGCGCACCCCTCAATCAGGATAGGGATGTCACGGTTACCGGTGTAGCGGTAAACTCCGATAAAAATGTTGTCTATAATAATTACTGTTTCAATGTCAAAAATATATATTATCTCAGTGGATTACCGCGCCCACGGTGTCGGCACAGTGAGCCTTACCAGCCACCATCTCATCTGCTGAAGTTGCCACGCAGGCGCTCTTTGTAGTTTGCAACCAAAACAGAACCTTCTCTGGAATCATATCCAAAGGAGGAGACGACAGCGTTCAGGACATATGTAAGCCTTCAAAGAGGACCATGTCTGAAGTCTGGGCATATTTTGGGTATTTTAAGTATCCTGAGGGACAGTTGATAGAAGACACTTCTCCGTTGGCAGAATGAGCAGGAAAAAAGTGTCTACTAAAGGAAGCAATACTGCGGCACGTGGCTGGTCAGCAGAGACTGTCTCTCCGGGACATAGTTACGGCAGATGGGACAGAGCGGCCGCCTGTTCAGAGACTCGCTGATGCACTCCTTGCAGAACCAGTGTCCGCACGGGAGCATCGCCGGATCCGTGAACACTGACAGGCAGATGGAGCAGGTCAGGTCTTCGGAGAAACTACGGGACAAACACGCAGACGCCATATTCGTACACTGTCTTTTCTTACGTCAATTAAACTAATACCACCCACACATTTGATCATATTGTTATTGGTCATAACATGTAAACATTCACAGGAGAGGGAGGAAAAAGTAAGTGACTCATTCTTATCATTCTGATGAGGATCAGACCAGATTTTATGACCAATTTAGGCAGAAATGTGAGAATTTCCAAAGGATGTCATTTTCCTTCCACTGTAAGTGGTCAAATAGCTCACATTTCATTAATTCTGTAAATGTATACATTTTCTTTTCGATACATCAGCCTGCCCAGGGACTACAGCTGTAAATGAGCATATTGTAAATGAGCATGTTTCCTGACTTTGTCTCGGTCAATGTGTTGTTGTGCACTGTCCCTGTCAAATGAAAGCATACCATACCACATTACAACTACAACAAACTACTAACTTATTTTCCTGAGGCAGTAAAGTTGGCCTACACCAGTGCACTGAGTTCAGGAGAAGCATCAGGAGACACTTTCAAAGACCTCAGCCTGCACAGCTCCCTTCGTCCCTCATTAGAGTCTCTTTAATCACACTGTCTGCACGGCCTCACCACAACTTAAGGGGAATGTGTGAATGTCAACTCTGAACACACACAGCACCTTCACACAGCACCGTGCACAATGGTAAGAGATATAATGTCCACTGCACTTCAGGCTGCTCAAACACTGCAGTATAATCCACACTGTGAATGAAAAGGAGATCTTATTGCGAGGATTAAATTCAGGAAGGATGTTGTGGGCAGACATGTTCTTGCTTTAGGTAGCAATTTAGTTGTGGCTTATGCTGTTCTAGCTGGCGGACACCAGCTAGAACAGCATTCACCAGTAAGACCAGCATGAGCCAACAGAAACCAGCACCCGACCATCAAAGAGCTGCATAGACCCCCACAAAACCAGCATGGCCCAGCAAAAAAAAACAAAAAAAACAAAAGCATGATTTCAATTATTTGTGTACATAATGTGCAATTATACATGTGACTAAATGTTCATTTTTATGATTTACACAGAAACAAATCTCTCGCACACTATCTATACTTGCAATACCAGAGTTCCTTTATTCAATACATTTCAGGCAAATAGATAACATTCAATAGTATATAACCCATATATCCAAACAAAACCACATACAATATAAGATTTTTATCGCATATGCTATACATTACAACATACTAGATGCAGTCTTTCACTTTTGATGCTGGATTTAATATACTAACTATTGAAAAACACATCTGCCAAGTACATTTTGATTAGACTCAATAACTAGAATACTGTTAAGGACAATACCACAATGTTGTTTACACACTTTAACATAAAAACAGGCAGTTATTCAGTACTTTCATTGTTGGAACAGTGGCTGCTGTAAGTGCTAAATGGTGTGCTTCAACCGTACCCATATAGTGTAGCAGATTTTGTATCAATAGTTAGTATCATTTATACCATGGTCTGGGTGAATACTCGATTCTGATTGGCTGGTGGGTGCTAACAAGCGTGCATTATTTTCGTATAACCGCACACGTAGTCCGGTAGTTAAATCACTGGGATATCACTCCGCTGTGGGCATCGCCATAGCAACGCATGACACAGCCGAATCAGATAAACACGTAATTAGTGACTGACAGGAACGTATGAGATGGATTTTGTTTTTCATTTCAACGTTTTTGGTCAAAACAAAATGTTTGATAAATGGGAAGTAGAGGAGAGTGAGCAGCTATGTTAGCCTACTGTTAATAAAATATGAGCTTTCCATTTCTATTGAAAACGGTTAAGGCACTATTCATGATTTTCAGGCGTACATAAAATGATCCTGCATTTAAACATATTTGTCTGGATTAGTAAAGTCAAACATAAAAGTTTCAGTTCGTGGGGCCCAGGTGTAAGCGGACTCCACCGCAGCTGTTTCCATAAACAGTTGAGCTAGCTAGCTAGCTAGCTTCAGGTTAAACAGCGTAAAAGTGAAATAACTCCTGCCCACGAGTGCCGCACATTGGTGTTTACTTCCATGGAAAAGTGCTGGGTTAGTCCTGATTCTGGCGATGCAGTGTGCTTATGTTGTTTCGTTGCGCCTGACTGAGATCCTCGTAGCTGCGGAGAATGACTCGCTCTGAGACGAGCCTTCAGTGACCAAAATAGTCCCGGTGGTCTGGCATATTTTTCGTGAGTTTAGTAAATGAAAGAAATACTTAATATAAATGTTACGTTTGTGGGACCATGGTTATTATTATAAATGTTACGTTTGTGGGACCACCGCGGAGTAACACTTCTTGACTCCGCGTCGTGCATTATAACCGTCGAATGCACGGCTCCTCGTTGTTTAATCCATACTTAATTGATACAAGCATGATATTTGGGACAATATTCTGTTACACAGTGTATTTAGTATGAAAAGTGCAAGCCTCTTAAAATTTCAAAATGAGGCCATTTCCCATCAATATTAGAAACCATGTATGATGTAATATAGCAATAGGTCAGAGTCCCCTTATTATAATTGCCAAAACCACTCCCTTTCCCCCTTCACTCAGTCCTCAGTGTAGACACCTTCAGAGGTTCACTCATCAGAGGGAGTGACAGCAACCAGATATGAAATACTAGACTTCAGCCCAGTTTGAGCCAGATCCTGGATCAAACAGGGCTGAGTTGGAAATAAATATTAGGGATGTACAAATTCTTTTTTCTCAATCTGATGCAATTACTCATGTAAAGCGCTTTGTGACTATGTCTGTGAAAGGCGCTATATAAATAAAGATCTTCTTCTTCTACTTTGGTTTGAGTACATTCTGATACAGAGTACCGACAAAGATATAATGTATTATCAACAAACATACTTTGAGTATATTTTATTCATAACAGATGGGTTATCAATTGGTCACCTTTTCATGAGTATTTTTTCTGCATTTTAAAAGAGAAGTTTGAATAACGAAGACACATTGTGTGTCAAAATGCCTTGTAAAAAGGACTTGTTTTTGGACTACAACGTTTTTTTTCCCTCTGATATTAAGATTCTGTGACCTTGTCCTGAAATTACAAACCATGGCATTCAAAAAGTACTAATACACCTTGAACTTTTGCACATTTTGTCATACTTACAACCATGAACATAAAGATTTTTAGTTTACTTTGTATCAGAATGATACATGATTCTGTTATTTTTCAAAAAATAGAAAAGTGAAAAGTGGGGCGGGCATAAGTATTCATACAGCATTTTCTGAGTGCATTAAATTGCCTTTATAACATTCCTAATGACGGCAGAATGTTCACTCCTTGACCTAACCATTAAATAGAGGCCACCTGTGTGTAATCTACTCTCAGTATAATTTCAGCTGTTCTTTTAGGCCCTCAGAGCTATGGTCGGAGTGTAATGGTCACTAAACAACATCATGAAGGTCAAGGAGCACCAGAGAGGTCAGGGATAAAGTTCTGTAGAAGTTTAAAGCAGCGTTAAGTTATACAAATATTTCCCAAGATTTAAACATCTCAAGGAGCAACTGTTCAATCCATCATTCAGAAATGGAAATGGAGTATAGAACCACTGAGAACTTACCAAGACACGGTCGTTCACCTAAACTAACAGACTGAACAAGGAGAGCACTGGTAAGAAATACAACCAAGTGCCCCAAGATAACTCTGGAGGAGCTGTGAAGTCCTGTTGCTGAGCTGGAGGAATCTGCACATGGGACAACTATAAGTCGTATCTACACAAATCTGTCCTTCATGGATGAGTGGAAGAAGAAAGCCATTATTGAAAGGAGGCCATAAGAAATCCTGTTTGAAGTTTGCTAGAAGTCATATGGAGGACACAGCTCCATGTGGAAGAAGGAGCTTTGGTCAGATGAGACAAAAATTTAACTTTTTGGCCCAATGTAAAACATTATGTACAAACCTAAGTCCAAAATCCTATTGAAAATATGTGGAAAGATCTGAAAACTGCTGTTCACAAACGCTCTCCTTCTAATGTGACAGAGCTTGAGTTGTTTTGTAAAGAGAAATGGGCTAAAATGTCAGTCTCTACATGTGCAAATCTTGTAGAGTCAGACCCCAAGACTTGTGCTGTTATTGCAGCAAAAGGGGGTTCCACAAAGTATTCATTCATGCTGTATGATTGTATGATGTTTTCTCTCTTTTTTTTAATAACATAATCATGCATCATTTTACTTTCACTTCACAGTTGTCTGTTACAGTGTGTGAACTTTCAAAATAAAATCTTTATGTTTATGGTTGTAAACATGACAAAATGTGCAAAAGTTCAAGGTTCAAGAGGCACTGTATGTTTTACAAAAGCATGAAGATCCTAAGCACAATACACTGAGAATACCATTAGCAGCTATTAGCAACATTAGCGCCATAAACTCGCACTACTAGTAATTAGAACAACATTTAGCACTGGGTAAATCCAGCACAGACTTAATTCTAGTAATTACGTCAGGTCTATGTCTAATTAATTTGTCCCCCCACACTTAACTCTCCAGCTTTACTATTTTTTGCCATGTTCTGACCAACTGACAGCATGTCAAGTGGCATCGGTTTCTGGTATTGGATCCACGTTGTGTATAGCACTCACACATGTGGTATTGAGCAGATACTCAATACATGTATTGGTGCATCCCTACAAATCATATAAAGCCTAACGGGTATAAGGTGAGGATTAAATATTTAATATAATCTTTATAATAATAATATAATATTATAATTATAATAATATTTATGAAAAAAGGCAGCTGTTTTGAAATTTTAAGAGGCTTGCACTATTCTTCAAATGCACTGCTTGAGAATATCTCCACCAAATTTCTTGCTTGTATTAATACCAAGAGCACGCCACTCAGAGGCTTTCCAATGCTTGTACTTTGAAAGAGATCTGGGAAGTCGCGTTATCAAGTGTGGTGGTTTAATGCAGCTTATTCTCCTATTCATCACCTGCAGAGTATTAGGATTTCCAATGTAGTAAGGTTGATCAGTAGTGTGTAAGAAGAGCTCAGTAAGTTGTCGAATGACACCAAGCAACACAGCGTGCATATAGTCTGGTACAAAACCCCACACAATATCAAAATGTGGCATGCTAATGAGGGGTGATGGACCTTTCACTCCTCTGACACTCTTGTTTTGTTCAATGGCCATTTCCATGTCAGACAACATTTCATTACTCACTTGATCAGGGTACTCTACAGCAGTCACTGTGTACCTAACCTGCTTCTCTACTAGTGTACCAGGGTGTAAGCAAAATCCACAACCAAAGTAACCATTAAACTGGGTTGTGTTCTGCATAGTAGGTCTTGCCTTCGAGTCCACACAACAACACAGTCCGATTATTTTACTGTTTTGACAAATCCCATCTTTTCTCCAAAACACCCCTTGGGTTACCAGTGCGTTTGCCTCATGAACAAAAGGTTTGAGGAAAATGGGCATTACTGGCTCTTGGGCACCAAACCAGAGACCTGCAAAGATCACATTTTGGAATCTCATTTTGGGAGGGAGCTCGTTTAAATGTAACTGTATCGGCCAAATGGAAAATTCAGAAGATTTGAAAACAGGGGAACCATCAGAGTTGAAGTTATAAGACAAATTGTTGGGATTGGACAAGACTTCACCAGGCTTTGACAGATTTTTATACATTTCACCATCATAGTTATCAGCAATGATGTGTTCTTCAATTGACCTTTTGTACTTGTAGCTCAAGTTCTTTCTCTGGCTTTCAAGATGAACTTTAATCTGTGGTGCTATTGGCACATTAATGAAAAAACTGGAACTATTCAATGTAGTGATTTCAATTGGTGATTGACCGTTTGAGCATAATGTTCTTTCTTGTATGTCTTTTTGTGTCCCAAGATATATCTTGCACGCTTTACAGTAATAGTGGAACTCAACCAAATCAGAATTGTTTTTAAAAACTTTGTTGAACAAATATTTTGATCTTGGCAAAATCTCCCTCCCAAACAATGTGTTAAGGGTCAGTAAATCATCAAGCTGTGTACCAGTTATGTTGTGTCTTGCAGCATGGCTCATTACCATGAGCAAAGCCTCCGCCTTGGTTAGTCCAGTCGGTGCAATGACAGAGTGTTTAAATTGTGTTTAAATTGAATCCAAACAACCCTGCCAAGTCAGCTAATATTGTTTATGTTAATAGGACTGCTTGAGTAGGCCTATAGGACATAGCTAAAATAATAGCTATTATAGTTTTAACTCAACATATGATTATTCAGATAATAATCTGAGAGAAAAGACGCTCAAGTGTGACCGCTAACTTACTTGAGCATGGATATTACTACTCACCAGTTCATCTGTATCATCATTGTCCGACAGTGCGTGTAGGTCATCTGCATGAGGGGTCTCGTGTGGAGGCATGAGCTGAAAAATATTAAGTGCATTGTTAGCCGCGTGTCACTGACCAAAAAAAGACCACCATTTATCACTTTATTATTAAACCAAAACAATAGTCTGATGGTATGTGCAAATCATCTCCAGGGAAGGTCTCTTGCGCAGGCATAGGCTGGAAAATATAAAACCTGCTTGAGACATTATATAAATCATTCTTTTTGATGAAGTGTGGACTTTCTTTGGACAGGCTGCTCAGTGAATAACATTAGATGTATGGACATAAACAGTACATTGGTGTCAACAAGCACGAGAGTGAGAGACGTGGTGTGTGGAGGTAAGGACATGGACAGAGTGCATCCCGTTTTACATAGGCTTCAAAGACGCTGCTCCCATGTCAACGATGTTCATGAAACATTATTATTGAGCGGCACGGTAGCGCAGTGGTTAGAGCCTCTGCTTCACAGCTAGAAGGTCCCGGGTTCAATTCCCACCAGAACGGGGCCTTTCTGTTCTCCCTGTAGGTTTCCTTCAGGTACTCCGGTTTCCCCTACGACTAAAAATATGTACAATAGATCCTCTGGGGCCAGGACTCCCCTAAAAAAGAGACTCTTAATCTCAGTGGGATTGTCCTGGTTAAATAAAGGTATCATTAAGGATTTATCTTATCGGTACTTTAAAAGGAAAAAAAAGTTAGATAGCAAAATTATATTTATTTAATTATATATTATTTACAAGGTACATGCTAGCAAGGGGACACAGACCAACAACGACCATTGATTATAGAATCATAAAAAAACAAAAAACTCACTGGTTCATCTGCATCACCATAGTCCAACAGCATGTGTAGGTCATCCCCATGAGGGGACTCGGGTGCAGGCATAGGCTGAAAACAGAATTTGCTAGAAAATCATCTTAACAAATTGCAAACAAACCATTTCACATATACTGCATCAAGACAACAGATGCATAATAATATTTACCTGTTCAAGTCCTGACTAATGGCTCACCTTTTTAGACAGGCCTTCCAGAACATCTAAAGTCGGTGGTTTTACATTTTATGTCATTTTATACAGAATGTTTTTCCCTGTGTTTTTATGTAAAGCACTTTGGTCTGCCAAGTGTTGTAAAGTGCTCTAGAAAATGACTTTGATTGATTGATTACCTCTGAAAAATAGTAAAACTCACCACATCTGCTGGGTCACCACAGCACAACTGGGTACCGTCTATGGCAGAGTCGGAGTTCTGAACAAGAGAAACGTTTGGGTTATGTATTCATTAACACATGCAATAGACATTAAAAGGCACAATGGCAAATGTTTAGCACTGCAATGCAATATTAACTCTGACATAAAGAAGACTATGGAGAAGACTATGGTTGTTCTAATTACTTATTTACTTTCACACAAATGGCTGTTTAATATGAGCTCAAATATTACACAGCATACACACTTTGCAGTCTACAAAGAAACATTTGACACACTTCCTGAAAATGTGGCGTACTATTAATGACTTAAGAAATAATACGTTATTTGCAGACATAAAAATGTTAAATGGTTGACTTGCATTTGGATGTTGTTTTTTAACTCTTGAAGGCACTTGGACTGTGCAGCCAGGTTCCAAGTACAATTTGTACTTTCGTTTCAACATCCTAAATATGAGGAAAGATATATTAGGCAGAAACATCTGACTTTATTTTCAAATAAAAAAAACTATTTAGGTTAATTTGATTTGACTTATACAACATTAGACATTGGACACCAACCTAGGGACGCTCCAGGTACATATGAAAATCACACTATAATGTCTATGTACATTCATTCTACACAGCATGATGTAAATTAAAAAAAACATTTTGACGGTAGCGGCACTTCCGAAGAATCTCCACCCTTAACAGATCAAGGCCCAGAAATTGTTAAATTCACAACCCACAGCATAAACCATTACAAAAAAATTGCTTACACTCGACCATCACGCTACTGTTGTTCACATTAAAACACTTGGACACACAGTGAGTGAGATGTATTTACCAGCAGTAACTCAGCAGCTAACGGAGTTGTTCCACGGCTATTTTCTCCACTTTTTACAATGTAAAGCCCTAATGTTAGTCAATGTATGCAACAACTGCGAAGATGGCGGATCTCCATGGTAACTGTAGAAAGTCCAGTTCGCGGTTTTCAGAGGTAACCAGGGGCAACCAATGCGCTTACCGTTGAGTTTACGGTTAAGGTAGTTACTTCGGCGGAACTCTACTACAATAACGCAAAAATGTTCGCCTACGTGAGATATGTAGATGATGGGTGCAAGGAAATTGTACCAGTGACCGACATTCGGGATTTTAGCCCACAAAGTCCCCAAAAAATCTACTGGGTCCGCTGGAAAGAGGACTTTTTCAAGGGTCAAGTGCTGATGGTTAAAGGTGAGTGTTTGCCCCCCATTTGTTGATTTGGTCTCCCTTAAATGTATTTTAAATGTTCTCAACTTGGCCAGTTGAATATCAGAACTCTAAAATAATCTATCTATAACTCTAGATAAACTAGCTGTAATTCGATATAAAATAATATATGTCGGAGAATCGGCA
Organism: Gobius niger; assembly: GCF_951799975.1. Lineage (NCBI taxonomy): Eukaryota > Metazoa > Chordata > Actinopteri > Gobiiformes > Gobiidae > Gobius > Gobius niger. The sequence goes on along the minus strand of NC_136858.1, from coordinate 6,160,342 downwards.
AACGGTCGGCTACGAACGTCTTTTTCCTCGCTAAAGCTTGACAGCTAACGTAAACGAAGACAGCTATTCAACTTAAGTAATCCGTCTAACATTACGTAGTTATGTGTGTTATTGTTTTAGGCTCTGGCCATACACATTTCGATAGTGCCAATAATGGATGTGTAGAGGCCTGGAAATACGTTCAGTAAAAATAGGCACCCCTAAAATTTTTATTTTTGACATTTAAGTATTTTTTATATATATTAAATCTCATCTGGTTCGAATACATCTCTGTTGAGTTAGATGTAGTCCCTACCCTTGACCACTAGATGGCGCATGTCGCGCATCGATAGAGAATAGCTGAGGCATTGCAGAGGAAGAACAATTCTCTTGTGCTGAAGTAAAAAAGCAGCTAAACGCATGTGCTCTCTCTATTCTTTTATCGCAGGTTGGTAAGTTGAAGTATATTATCTTAGTCAGAAGGTTTTTGTGGTAAAACTGTCAAGTGTGAGTCTAGCAGAAACTAAGTTTAATACGTTTTTTTAGTAGAATTGTGATCGTGTTCAATGCTAACTTTTAGAGCTAATGGTCAAGGGTTGGGAAATTACAACGCGGGAAAAATGCATTATCCACACCAGCATGGTTTAAGGACCATTTGAGTATTATTTATTTAGGACATAAATGAAACATTTTTCATTACTATGTGACATTGACTAGGTTATGTTATCACCAAGGTATAACTATGGTTTATGACCGAAAACTAGTAATGCCATTGTACTACTGTATTAGATACAGTGCAGCCATTTTGTAGTTGGTTTAGTTATACATTAAGCATAGGGATTTCATAAGCATGTTGTAGTTAAAAGGATAAATAGTTGTACAGTTAAAAAGATAAATAGAATAAATAGAGATAAATAGTGATTAATTTCAGGGTAAGAATAAAAAGGTAAAAAGGTTAAAAAGTACATTAAAATAAAGAATGTTTTGTATTTTAATTGTGTTGCTTTTGACGAAATTGTAAGGTAATTGTCATATGTGACTCCTAGTATTGTTTATTTAGCTATGGCCACATGGACTTTTGGACTCTTTTAAGGCCATTTAGCATAGTACTTGTATTAATTGAGTACTGCTGTTGTCATTGTTAAAAAGAACAATTCTCGTGCTGAAGTAAAAAAGCAGCTAAACGCATGTGCTCTCTATTCTTTTATCGCAGCTGAGTACTTCGCACACACGTATGCCCTCTGAATCCCAGAGGAGCAACAGATGTATCTTGAAAACTATATTTACAGTATTATTGGCAAGTGTACCCAACTACCGAAATACGCGTAGCATAATGATAGTCAACATTAGCTTATCTGTTTCACCACCTAAAGCTATGAAGACCCAGTAACCAGACAATCACATTGTGGACATTGTGTCCTCAAAGCCGTTAATTTGAAAAAAACTGACCTTTGTATCTTTATATTGTAGATTCCAAAGAAGCCATAGTCGAGGAGATCTCCGTGGGGAAGCGAGTCCGGGTTCGCAGACTGAGAGACTCCAGCCCGTCACCGACTCAGAAACCGTCAGAGAGAGGGGAGGCTAAGCTAAGAAACGTAAAGTGTCTCAAAAAATTGGAATTTGTCTTTCCCAAAACAGTTACTGAAGTGCATATCCATACCAACCGGTACAAGAAGTGTCGCTATACGGCTTTAGCTGCTAATGACAATGGTATTGAAAATGAGCTCGCCCCCTTCTTCTTCTTGTGGTTCAATGGCCTTTCAGGCGTTCAGAAATGCCCATTACCGCCAACTACTGGATCACCCAAGGATAGTGTTAGTTCACTGTTCTCCAAATGAGTGAGCCCTACTGCAAATTTGGATTGTTTCTCAGCTAGAGAAAAATATTATAAAGAAATTGTTGTCTTAAAGGCCCTATACCGTTTTTTTTTTTTATTGCAAACAATGAAAGGGGAAGCCACTAAATTCAAATGTTAGTTGTGGTTCAAACTCATTAGTAACTTTCCTAACATATTTGTAGCATCCACATTCTTTACAGGGACAGGTTTATAGGCACATTATAGGCACACAACTTGCAGGGTCACTTTTCAGGGTCACGTTCACAAAAATGCTAGAAAAATAGCCTGAACATTCATGAAATTGACACAAATGTTCTATAATTTTGTGCACGCTTTTTCCCCCACAAACGTTTGAGTTTGCAACATACTTAAGGAGGATATAATGATTTTCATTCCATTACTAGAGGTAGAATCAGGTACATATTTAAGTATGAAATAACATGCCACTCATCAAATAAAATGCATATTTAAAACATATGCGTATATATAATCCTCTCATTACACATGCACTGTTGCCTGTCTTTTTCAAATGTCACTGGCCAAATAGTGAATGGAATCATGCTAGTATTTGGTCTACTTTAAATGATCATTGTACGGCTACAATATCAACAGGGTATTAGAAAAACGTCAGCTGAAATGCATTTGAATAAAATGTAACTGGCTTTTTTTTTTCTTTTAGACAAGTCTGAAAAAAGCAGGGGAACAGGCAAAAAGAAAAAAACTTCTGGCCATACTACAAGAGAGGAAAAGGAGAGCAAGAGATTCTCCTTCGTGTCCCACAGCAAACAAGAAACTCCGACAAAAGAGCCCTGATGACAATGATGTTGAGAAGGAGGGGGAAGATGAAGAAAAGATGATGATGACGATGATGGTTGTGACGGTGTTGTACCCCAAAAAATATTTGAACGGTCTACCGCGAAACTCCAGTTCTATAAAAATAAATTTTCTGAAGCTCAACTCCAGCTGCAAAAAACAAAACAAATGTGAGTTTTAGTCAATTTTCACATTCATTTTTGACCCCAACTTTTCAGGGCACAATTATGTTTTTAGAACAATGTGTTGGTGCAATGCAATACCTGTAATTACGAGGTCTGCAACTATCAATCTTTTAGAAATCAATTCATCTATCAATTTTTGCGATTCACCGAGCAATCGAATAACAATTTTACTCATATTGAAAAACTACATTTCATAACCTAAGCACAGAAAAAGGAGAACACAGCTTTAAACAAGGGTCAATTTATTCTTAATTGCTTTTCAGTACGTCCCAAAAGTAGCAACATTTAACTCTCATAAAGACACACCTGTCCTAATATCCATGATGAGAGAGCGCCGCTTAAAGTTCTGTGCGATTCATGCGGTTTTAATGGTTTCTATTAATTTAGCGAATCATAAGAAAGAACATTTTATTAGAGAAATTTTTTCGAATCAAATTGTTTTCATTAATTGCAAATATCCCTGATACTTGTAGGCATATCCATATTAAACAAAGCATCAGGCACAAAAGCTGATGTTGTTGTTTCAGCCTGAAGATGAATATGGCAGCTTTGGTAACCTCATCCCAAACAAATGAGTAGATTTTCTGTTTGGATGTTTCTTTAATCTCTATTTGTATTGACATTACAACAAAATCAATATCTAGAACATTTGTCTTTTTTGGACCAGGCTGGAGGAGCAGTATGAGGACTTGGAGAGAGAAAATAAAACATTGAGGTATCTGATTATTGAGTTGCAAAAGAAACTCTTGCAACACCGCGACACCTCAGTGCACCATTGGTGAGTCAAGTCATTTAGAGCCATATAGACCACTGTATCAGTCGTTTTTGGTCAAAGCTGTTAAGGAATGTATACTGGTAAGTTGTGAGACAGAAAAAGTGTGCTTGGGCAATACATCACAAAGCATTTCCCACTCTCATGTCTTTCTGTCCCTCGGAAAAAAGTCATGATGAATGAATAAACTTAATTTAGAAATTGTATGTGAATTTATATATTTAAAGCATATGGACATGAATAATTTTTGCACTCTTAATATTTGCAGTTGAGCCAGCAGTTGAACCAGTCAACTTGAAAAGCAACAGCAACTCAACGATTGATGAGGTATTTTTTTGTATTTATGTAAATTAACAAAACTAATACTTCAAGGTTTTTTTTGTACTCAAATCCACAAAAGACATTGTGCAGAAAATATAATATATATTTTACACATTTAAACAGTTTCAAATCAACAAATAGTTTATCATTTGTAAGCTTGCACACCAAACCAATTAAGAATCACTTCTCTAAACCACACTGTTACTCTCACAGATTTTACACCTGACGAACAAGTTTCCTTAGAAGGATTTAGAGTGACCATATTGAGCCCAAATTTTGGTAACAAATAAATTGAATTAGTTAAGAAATCATCCGATCTTAGTGTGTGTGCCATGAGTCACATGAGTAGTCTGACAATGTAGGTTTGCAACCACGCCACTCTACTTGGAGTGGCAATGTCACCTATTGTCTTTTAAAAACAGGTAGACTTTTTAAAAATGTGATTTGTTATACCCATATTTTCTCCTTTTTTCAGATTAATTTGGGAGGGCAAGTTCTCATTAGACGGGAAGCATGGGCAAAAATAAAAAACAACCAACGCGACTCACGGTTTGCTAAAGTTGCCATATGGGTTACAAAAACTCACAAAGCCTCACTGGCAAGGTGTGCCCAACAACAAAGACGACGAAACCACCTTTGACTCCCGACAAACTGGCTACACTAAAAGGTATGGCATTTGAATGCTTTTGTCCATCCATCCAGTTTTTACACATTGGATATATACACATTGGAAAAAGATGGCATCTTTGAAAATCATTCACCTTTTAATGCTGTGTGCCAGGCTTTTTAACTGATGTTGGTCAACAAAAGTTATTTTAAATTTATTGTGTTTTTTTTCTTCTGTATTTTAGGTTAAAAAAATATTGTTAACTGGGAAACACATTGACTTTCACTTCACAGTGTTTTGTGTGTTATATCTTATTATGTCAGCTCACTGGTATCAAGGGGTGAAAAATTAAATACCACTTTGCAACAAAAAATGGCTCTTTAGTAACATGCTTTCAGTGTTTGCAGAGTCAGGCTTTGACACTGTCTACAAAAAAATGAGGTGCAACATCTTTGTATGTATTCATTAATACACACTTTCATGAAAATGTAAAGCTTATTCACATGCACAAAACACTGTAAATAACACAACCATTTGCATGCTTAGTAATGTAAAATGTATCTATTTTTGGTGCCAACCTTTTAACTTTTGTCATTTACTTTCCCTCCAGATTACTAAAATATAAACTGTATGTGTCAGGACAACTTCAGATGGTGAAACCTCAGGAAATCTGTCATCTAAAGGTGTTGGACCTGTGACGGTGTAGTAGAATTATGTGTGTTAGTTTTGATCGCAAAAACATTAAGGCCTACTGCTCTTGACATAATTACAAAGACTCAATTCTCATATTATTTCTGGTATATTTTTGTTAGATCAATCGGAGGAGAGATCTTTATCAGGAAAGATGTCTGAATTAGATTAAAAGTAACAACTTGAGATTCCATGTTTGCAAAGAGAGGCTGCATGGAGTTGAGCGGTCCGCAAAGCAACATTTAACTCAACAAAAGTTCCAAACTCTCAAAGGTATGAACTATATGTTAATCTCTATACACCAGATGCTGTGTTACTTGATAGATAGACTTAAGTGCTATTAGTATCACTCCAGACAAAAACTATATCCCTCTCCTGGAACCGCCACCTTAACGTGGTGGAGGGGTTTGAGCACCCGAATGATCCTGGGGGCTCTGTTGTCGGGGGCTTGGTGCCCCTGGTAGGGTCTCCCATGGCAAACAGGTCCTAAGTGACGGGTCAGACAAAGAGCGGTTCAGAAGCCCCTTATGAGAGACCAACAGGCCCGGTAAGAACCATGAGGCCGTCCTTCTGTGGACCCACCACCTGCAGGAGGAGCCAGAAGGGGCTGGCGTAATGCCCACAACCCGGCAACGGAAAAGTGGAAGAAAATGGATGGATGGATGGATGGAAAAACTATACCTTAAACATAGCTGGTTCAACATCTGTATCATTGTATTCAAACAAAGAAAGTTTGCATTTACAAGCATTTACATTCACCTCTGAGTTATGGTGTGAAAATATGTTACTTAGATGCTTGTAATTTTAGGCTTCAGAGAGTGCTTTGGACAACCAAGAAGAGAAGGACCAGCTGGGACAAAGTTGGAGGACTTATAACTGAAAAAATATGGACTGACAAATAGGAGAAACGCACAATGGCAACATTTCAGGTAAGATGCTTGGGTTATAAAAAGAGTATTACAGAAAGCATTAAATGAATAATATAGGTGCTATGACTATGATGTAAAACCTTGAGCTTTGAACAAACACAGCACAAAAAATGTTTTCCTGACATTTCTTAATTTCTTCACCTTTGGTGAGCATCAGCTTTGGTGTAATAAACAGATCGGAACTTAAATAATGACTTCAAAATTACCAATTTAATCATTAACCAAGTTTTATACAAGGGTCTGGGTGAATAGTTCTGATTGGGGGTGTTAAAATCACATTCTATATCACTCCACTGCAGCTGTTTCCATGTTGTTATAATGCCATATACATTGTTTTAAGTTGTAAAATTAGTATTTAGGCACAAAGAAAAATACCAGTTGAAAACCTTTCCAGTTGAAAGATTGCTGTACTGCTGTTCATAGAAATCAGAAATGTTCTTGGCCCTGAGCCTGTTTTTTTTTTCTCCAGCTGCAATAAGCTTGCTGTCAATTATTCTATGTTTATTAAAATTGTGAACGCTTTAAGCTGGTTGGTTTTTGTTATGCTTTGTAGAGATCAACTGATAGATACTGCGCTAGAAAGTATATTATTTGGCTGGTACCAAAGTCAAACTCTTCAGAAGTATGCAAAACATGAAGAGGGTCCTTAAGTGAAAGGCAAAGAAAACAGGTGCTGTTTTCTGAGCACACTGTTGTAGTACTGAATTTGACTAAATGTTAAAAAGAAAAAAGAAAAGTATTTTATTTGAAAATGGACAGCGTACGTACACGTTTCAACGCTGGCGTATCTTCATCAGGGCCCTGATGAACAGAGTGCCTCAAACCTCAAATGATATCCTCAGAAGTACGATTTATTACAAAAGCTGTAACTCGTCTTGATCCACTTCTGATGAGGGCTGCTCAGTCTGTTTCTAAAAAGCATGCTCCGGCTACGGGCCTCCACAATGCTCCAGAGGCTGTCACTCAAAGACTCAGGCAAACTTGTCTACTGCAGAAAAAACAGCCTGGTTAAGATATGATATCAGCGGTGTCACATGGGACATAGCAATGTTTTAGGAAAAAGAAAACTCTTGTGAGTAAGGCTCTCCTGTGGGGTTTCTCCTTGTCTCAAGGCCATCCACACACAGATGATGACGGATCACCGGCTGAACCCCTGCCTCCTGCCTCTGGGGACGCCAATACAGCCATCACAAAAGGCCATCAGTCACTCCACAGGAAGAGGGGAACCGTCGAACTCCACGCTGTTTATGTATAATGCGTATTGCCCCACATGAATAAGAATGTGAGCGCCGCAGTAAAGGCCTTTATGGTGAGCTCTTCTCATTTATCTCAGTGTAAAATGTAGGGCTGACCGGGGGTGGTTGTCTCATTGCTTTTTACAGCCACACTTGGTGGGACTCAATATCTTAACCGAACATCAAGTTAAACATCTTTCTGGTTCTAAATGGGCCCAAGTGGCCACAGCATCATGGCGTAATGCCGAAGACACAGTGGTAATGGATTCTGTTTTGCCACCACTATAATATAGCACTCCTGTGTGCAGTGTAACTTGCTTGTGAGAGCTTCCGCAGTGAGTTTCTTTAATTTCACGTGCCCACTTGCATGTATAGTTTTCTGAATAGTCAACATGTAGAAGAACATCATTTTCAGTGAGGCTCTTTTTCAACTTCTTTATTTCCTGGAACTGGTGTCCAATATTATATAAATGGACATAGAAACGTGGAAGTTCAGCCTTCACAAAGTCAACAAGTTTTTCCATTGTTGCTACTTTTTTTCCGAGAATTGTTGCCTTGACATCAATTTCAATGGTTGACTTGTCCTGCAACATTTTCTGTGTTGGTTTTGACTGGGTGACCCATTCATTCCAAGACACGGCGTTATCCTTTTTGTCATCCATATGCACGGGAAAACTGTGGTCACGGCATGCTGTGCATCTTCCATACATACATGCAATACTATTGGTGTCACAAACAGATGAAGAGACAAGATCCACACCAGATGTCATTTCGATGACCCCAAGTTGGTGAAGCTTTTTGACTTTACTGTTGAAGTTTTCATGTATCTTGCAGGCACATGTTTCCCTGTCTGCTATTTTTGGTTTCACAACCCAGAAAGGTCTGCATTTACAAAATTGTGAGAATGAAACACGTGGGTTGCATTTGTCAGACAGAAAACGTTTGTGGAGGTTTTCTAGTTTGTCTGTAAGACGTCTTTTTCTATAGATCATTCCACATTTTCTGATCTCTCCTGCTTTTCCATTTACAATTGCTGAGTTTTCATCTCTCTGCAGAAAGGACTGAATTGTGTTCTTTAATCTTCTCCTTTTGCTCTTCAGATTTTTACTTTGGCTTTTTTTCATCTTATTTTTGCCATTTTGAGCTCTTAGACATTTCTCCTCCATCCTTTTCATCTTCTTCATGATTCTCTCAATTTGCTTATTTTTTTCACACAAGATTTTCTCTACTCTTTTGAGTTTCTTTTTTAATTTAGATGATCTTTTTCTTGATTTTGGAAGGTGCAGCTTCTGGAGACTACTGTTGGATTGATGGGGCTGGTCAACATGATTAGGGCTGGTTAATGTGACTTGAGTCGGTTGTTTTGAATGAGAAACTTCAGGACGACTGAGGACCACTGAAGGGGGCTGGATGTTGTCGCACTCTGCCAATGGGGTTGGATCCTTTAGTTCCTTTCTCGTCTTTCTTTTTCTTTCATTGTAATTATTGGAGTTCTCCCTCCACTTTTCACGTTTTTTTTGTAGTTCTCTGTGTGTCAAATCTGAAGCTATTTTCAGCAAACCCTTCTCCTTACGTCTCTGATACCTTTTGAAAGACAAATATCAAGATTACAAATATGCATATCCAAACACAATACACTTTTAGTTCATTTCTTTCAGAAACCGTAAGTCATTGTGGTTACTTTGAATTTGTTGGCCATCCCACCGAGTTTGGTTTGCATAAGTTCACTTTTTCACTTTAGGAAATCATCCTATAAACACATTTTGACCTGTTGATGTTAACCCTTTGTATTATATGCTGGCTTCATTATGTTTTTTATTGTACATAATGAAAGGTTGTATTTAAAGTGATTTAAAGTAAGTTTAAATGTATAATAGATTGCATGTAGAGATTAGGACAATCAATTGTACAACGTGAAAAAAGGCCTTTGGAAAATGTTTGTATGGGTCTTTATTCACCAATAAGGTGTTTACCTCTGGCACTATTACTTTCATATAACCTTGTTTAAGTTCACCCACCTCTCTCTTTCCTTCCGTCTGTATTCCTCCAATTGTTCTGGATTGCTGTAAATTTTTTGTCTATGTTTCTGCACCCTAGCTCTCAAAGCATCTTTCTTCTTTGCACTTTGTTTTGCCCTTGATAAGTAGAGAAAATATTCAATTGATTGATAAACAATAAAGAAATTAATCAATTAGTTTAATTATTACAAAAATATTGGCCTTTGTTCTAACTAGACCAAGCTGTTGCCATGGATACAGTCAAACAGTTAACATATAAAAGTAAAGAAATCTAATCAGAATAAAATGTTTACCTGTTTTATTGAAAATATATATACATTTTTATTACCGAAACATACAACTTCATTTCCGTAACAAGCTTCTGTCTGACACGGTAATGACAAGTCGGGGTTACGGTGATGAATGACAGTTAGCAAAACTAGCAGGTAACAGTTAATGCTAAGGTGACTCAGCATATTCTTTTTAACTGACACTTTGTGGCTCAAGTGTTATGTTAATCATTAAAGTGTCAAATTTTTACACTAGATAAAACACATATTTATTACATGTTACGGTAATGAATGTCTAGCGTGGAAAATTAAGATTTGTGGGTATATATGATGACTTTAGAGCGTAAAAATATAAAAGAGAACTTTACCTTGTATCCATCGTGTTCACTCTCTCGTGTGTGAGACGGTATGGGTTCAAAATAACTTTTTTCATATTGTTTTACAATAAATACAGTATTATTTGTAGACTGTTACGGTAATGAGAAAAATTTGTCTGGACAATTTTTTTCACAAAAAAAAACCTGTTGTTTACAGCTGGAAACAAAAAAAGATGTTCAAATGTGCTTTAATTACTTTAATTAATTATAGAATAGAAATAAATGTTCAAATGATCTTTTATTTTTTTTCTAAACAAAGAAAAGACTGCAAAAAAAAAGTCTGGACGCATTACGGTAATGAAATTATGTTATTAAAATTTCAATAAAATGTGCATTTTAAATGTTTTCTTACCAAATTATGAACTGGCCCATGTACATCTTATACAGTTTCATCACCTGATGTTGTGAGATGTTGACTTTATTTAATGGTGCCTATGATATATTCAAAGCCATTGTTTGGAATGCAAGAATGAGAATGACCCTACTACTGCGTGGGACTAATAAGCAAACAGGCCCCAATGAACAGTTTCAGTGTGCGGGACACGGGATAATGCACTCCAAGGTGTCCATTATCAGAAATAACCGTCCTCCACTCTGGATGGTTCACACCTCCGCATCGTCCAGTTATTTCTGATGATGGACACCTTGTTGTGCATTATCCCATAACAGTAAAATGCTCCTGTAAGTTTGCCCTCCTCTGTGCAGTTTACACGTGTTTTTACGGTCAGGCAATAACTAATTAAACAAATTAATTGTAACTTTCAAAGGATTCACTATATCTCCTATCTCTCCTGTTCGTGAGAGAGAGGGGGGAAAGTATGTCTATGAGCTTATCCTGAGACTTACGTGAGCGCTTGTGATGAGAAGGATATTTTTAGGCTTTAACCGTGTTTGCAACGTGGTTGTCTTTATTGTTATTAGAAAGTAAAGAAAATCAGAAAGTTAGCTAGCGAGCTAGCTGATGCTACAACTCTCCGGAGTTCATCCAAGAGGCAAATCCTGAGGCCTTTCCTCGGAAACATGAGCGACAAAAGCAACAAACTTCATTCATATCATTAGATTCTTTAAGCGCTGCCCCTGAAGCCTCCACAGTCATGTTTATGTTGTTGCTTTAAGTGACTCTGAGCGCAGAATCTCCGTGTGGTTCTGACATGAGCTGCGCATGCAAATTATCTCATCTACCGCGGTATGAAAGTTTAGACCGGTGTAGCTACAAAATCTATACCGGTATTACCGTGCACGGTATGATATGGACCAACCCTACTGATAAGAGATTTGTGGCTGATTCAGAGCACACTCGGGTTTGTGCAGATAAAGGCACAATATGGACGGTTTCTGCCAGACAAACACATCAGATTAAGAGAACAGATGCTACAAAGCAGCAGACAGGTATTTGAAGCTGCTGGTGCCTCTGGGGTCTCCTGAACATCAAGGTGTAGGACCCTCCAGAGGCTGCAGTTGTGCATAAACCTTCTATCCGGGCCTCCCCTAAACTGTCAATTGAATGCTGATGAACAGAAACGGCTGCAACAGGCTCAGAAATACATGAAGACTCATTTTCAAACAGTCTTGTTCACTGATGAGTGCCGTGTAACCCTGGATGGTCAAACAATAGAGTAGTGGATAGTTGGTGAATGGCCACAATGTCCCAACAAGGCTGTGACACAGTAAGGAGGTGGCGGAGTCATGTTTTGGGCTAGAATCATGTTGAGAGAGCTGGCCGGCCCCTTTAGGCCCTTTTAAGCTCCCTGAAGGTGTGAAAATGACCTTTGAAAAATATGTAGAGTTTCTGACTGACAACTGTCTTCTATGCTACAAAAAGAAGAGCCGTGCCATGAGGGTGGGAGGCAGTTTTCATCCAAACAGCAGTTCTGGGAGGCTATTTTAGCATCCTGCAAAGAAATCCAAACAGAAACTGTCCAAAACCTCACAGGTTTAATGGATTTAAGAATTTTGAAGCTGCTATCACACAAGGGCTCCTATGGTAAACTATAACTTGACCTGTTAAGATTTTTTTTTATTATAATAGCTTTCGATTTCAGTAAATATGACCTAATGCTAATTTTGAGGTTTTTACTATATTTATTTTTGTAAAAAAAATACTGTTATCACTGGGAGATTTTTTCAACCACATTTAAATGATCCTCTACCAGTTAAAGACTTGAAAATTATGCTGACTCTCATTTGAGTTTACAATTTAGAAAATCATAGAAAAATGTCATTTGCATAATAATTTGGAATGCAGTGTATGTTGTTCCCCCACTTCTATTAATGAGGGAACATAGGTACTGGGGAACATAGGGCTGATGGAGCTATCCATCTGCACTGTATGTTTCCTTCATGTATCTGCAGATTCAAGACTGCAGATACATGCCCCGTTTTCACTTCATCACAAACTAAAGTCTTTGGTATTTTAGGATCCATGCTACACATTGTAATGAGCCTGTCTGAATCTGTCCTCTTCATATACACTTATATGTGCAGCTGCTACGTTTTTAAAGGAACAGGCCACCGTTTTTACATCCTGAGATATGTTCTTACCTGAGCTTAGACGAGTCGATGTGTACCTGTCTCGTCTTTGCATGTGCGCTCAGTCACGCAGTACGACCAAAGATGTTGTTAGCATTTGGCCTCTCCCAACATATTCCTATAGCTCCAAACGGGGGTGAAGTTGGAAGCGACCACTCTCTTCCACCGGCACAAAGACGAGACAGCTACATATCAACTCGTCTAAGCTCAGGTAAGAACATATCTCAGTGTTGAAAAACTATGGCCCTTTGCTTTAAAGCCTCCTTCGCGTCAGTGTGTGGAACAAACTTTTTGGATATTAAATCTAAACCTGTCTCCTCCTCCTCCACCTGAAATCAGCTTTTAAGCTTCAAATTCTGTTTAATTACAGTGGGAGGAAAAAGTATGTGAGCGCTTTGGAATTTCTCTAAATGTGGTCTGATCTTCATCAAAAACATAAGGATGAATAAACTGTGTCTGCTTAAACTAATGCCACCCAAACATTTACATTTGATCATATTTTTATTAGCCATATCATGTTAACATTCACAATACTTTCATTTAAGTTTTTTCCACCTTGACGCCGCGCTGCAGCGACCGCGGCTAATCAGGAGACGCTTGAAGCCCCTCTCCTTCATTTTCTTGCTAAACACAAACGCATTTTGTGTGTCTTTTCTAGCAGTTGGGTTAGTGCATCTGCCCAAATATCCAGGCGGCTTCAGGTCTGTCCACGGCTCATTGTTTGTAGCATCCATCCAGTATTAGCGTTTACAGCCACAAAGGGATAACTTTTCTCACGGTGCCTTGCTACGGTGGCTTGTTAAGCCCAAAAAGGAGCATGTATCCCGCACTTGTTTCGGATCAACAGTATTCACACCTAGAGCGAACTGGACCAGAGTCCGTTAGGAAGCGGACCGAGACCACCTGAAAAAGTGGGTCTTGGTCCAGTTCTTTGATCCGCAACGGGATTTGTTTGTTGTATTCACACCTGAATAAAAAATCCAGACCAGCGTTTAAAACGGACCCTGATCCGTTTAAAGTGGACCAAACAGTGTAGGACTGAATACACCCTTAGCCTTGTTCTAATATCACACTGTATATCACACTGTATGCACACAAAGATGATTTTACCCATGGTTATCTGGAGGTGGCATTAAACAGTCCAATTCAGTACCTGCAGAGGCTGCTCCACTCCCTGCGCCTTTATTATTTGAACTCTCATGTATACACAAGCCAAACATGTTTTTCTTTTAACTTACAATTGGCCATTGCGTTGAATGAAAGAATGAAAACATTGCTAGTGACGAACACAAAGATTTTGATGTTCAGGATTGTTAATTCACAAATGTCTATGACAACACAGGAATGTCTTCTCCGGTTGCAGCTGACATGTCTCATCTGCAAAACAAGAAAAGCATTTAGTGATGTCATGTTAAGTTTGTTATTACAACATCCACACAACCAATGAATATAGAGGGTTTTTGGAGATTAGTTCTCAACAACTTGACTCTCAGTGGTATGACAGCATGAGTGCCTCGTGTGATTCCATTTCAACCTGAAAAGACTCACAGAAACGGAATGACGGTATGAGTGTTTTATTAACGAACATGAAATATTATTGGGGCTCAGACCCCGGCGGAAGACTGAACGAACGATATGGAATGCATGGCTTTGACGAATGGTAGCCATGATCTTCCCCGGAGCCTGGACCCTGGTGGTGGTGGAAGAGACCTGGGTTGGCCACTTGATGAGCGGAGCCGGGGAGGAGCCAGGCGGAGAAAGGGGTGGAGGAGGGTCGTAGCACGGCTGGCAAGCGGCTGAGTGATTGACCAGGAAGCTCAAAAAGGGGATCCTGAGCGATGACGGGCTGCTGAGGGGATGAGCAGCTGCGGTGATTGGCTGTTGTGAAGGTGCGGCTTGATCGGAGTCCGTGATTGGATGATTGGAGTGCGCTGCCGGTGATGAGGTGATGAATGAATGCAGCTGGTAGGTCTTCCAGGTTGAATTTGCGCATAAGCTTCATTAAGCATAAAAATATATTCCATCCGAAGTTTCATAGTTGGGTTGTGTCAGAAATATTTCTCAAAAATATTTCTGGTGAGCTTATAAGTTGGTGAGCTCACAGTTGTGCGGCTCTTTTGTCATTTCCTGCTTTTCGACCCAGCACACTGACTCAAACCCTGTGATGTGTGTGTCTTTTCATTTTTGAAAATGAGATAAAGATTAAATACATTACTCAAATATAATCTCACTTTATTCATATCTTAAAAAATGGGACTGCCAGGCAATTGAGGCAGAGACACAACACAGGCCAGATCAATAGACAAGTGATGTATATAAACACATACCAGCTTTTCCAATGAAGATCATCCTCTTCCAGGGCTGCTTCATATCTCCTTCTGTCAAAATCTTCTCTTTTCCACCAGGACCCGTCAGGGTGGCACAGGGTGAATTCTCTCACCATCCTCAGACCAAAAATGTCTCCTACCAACGGACAATATATGGTCATATTGTACACTGCCGAGGAACAGGATGTGGGTGGGACTTTATCCAAGAGTAACGGCTTAAATTGGCCACTGCTCTTGCTTGTCTTCGGGTGCCACAACATGGGAATTACTATATTCTGCAAAAGAAAAAAAATGCCATAATTTCATAGAATAGGAAACTGCTTCTTCTGTGCAGAGGCTCTCAACAGGTTAAGTACCTTTAAAAAGCATTCCCAGGAGCTAAAAAGGAAAAACAAAGAAATCTATTATAAAATAATAATAAGATAAAAGCCTTGGTCCAACACAATATACACAATACATGGCAAACATGGTAAGAAAGAGAGAAAATAAAATTAGATTCCAATAATTTGTAAGAAGCTGAACAAAATAGATACATTAACACAAGAACATTTTGCAGCTGCATAAACAGTGAAAACCAGTAATGGGTTCAATTGGCACGTTCTAGAATTCGATGTAATAATCTCAGATGGAGGGCAGGTACCAGTTGAAGTTATCCAGGTTGTATTTTGAATTTAAAAAAATTCAAATGGAGCCTCGAATGTTTGGTGGCTAATGCTAATAGGCCGCTCAGAGACCACCTGTTTGAGCCGGACACGAAGCAGCTTTTTAGACCTTGCCTGGAAAAATCACTGCAGCGTCAATTCCACTTCCCACAGCGGTACATACGCAGGCAAACAGGAAGCGGAGTCAATCAATCAGTGAAGGCCGGGTGTCGGCCATTTATGTGGCGTTATCAGTGGTTTTGCGTTAATATTCGCTCAGGATTATGAATCACGAATATCACCCGTATCACTTGTTTTACACTACCGTGATGCATTGTACCTAACTAAATTTAGTACAATGTAATGTGCTCTGTAATAATCTGTAATAACTCGTATGTAGTACCTACACAATGGAATAACTTGTATTAGTACTTTGTAAATACATAATGCAATAGGACATGAGACCCTTAGGGTTAGGGCTTACGGTTAGAGTTAAAATTCTACTTCAATTGTGTGCTTGCCCTTAGGCTGCGCTATTGCATATCTCTCGGAAGCGCCAGCTTCCCGCCCTGAGAGGATCAAAGAACTGACCGCTCCAATCATACTTGGGGTCCACTCACCCCTGACCCCTATAAAAGGGGGACTCTCCCTTCAATCGTCTCCTTTTTCTCTCAGCTTTGCTCTGAATTGGATTCTCGACTTCTAGAATTGACGAAGACTTCAAGAATTGACGAAGATGACTCACCGCATACCTTCGCTTGAACCCCCGTCGCCCTCCGGCGTCAAGCAGCGGGTTTGCGGGTCCTGCACGGCGCCGCTCCTCGCGGGGGATCAGCACGGTAGCTGCTTCCTCTGCCTGGGCCGGCGCCACTCTGCAGATGACGGTTCCTGTGCCGCTTGCATCGCGCTCCCTCGGGAGGAGCGCGAGCGTCGCCGCGCCTTTTTGGCCCCTGCCTCTCAAAAGTTATCCGATCAGGAATCGGATACTTCGAGCGGGGATTCCCCGGCTCCAGCCTCCCCGGCGCGGGAGCGGAGCCCGCCGCCGGTCTCCCCGGCGCGGGAGCGGAGCCCGCCGCCTCCGCCTGTCCCGAGAAGGGACTGGGCTGCGGACGATGAAGATGATGAGCAGCGCTTCTTTGATGAAGACGCACTCTCTCTTTTCTCAGAGGAGATGCAGCCGCGGGAGCGTTACCCCATGGATCGTCTCCCGGGCCTCATCCCTTCAGCTGCGGCTCGAATGGAGCTGACGTTGCCTCCGCAGCCCCCAGCTCCAGCGGCAAATCGGTCCCGCGTTCTGTTTGGCAACACCCGCGACAGGCAGCGACCGGTGGTCATTGCCCCTCGCGTGGATTCCCTCCTCCACTACGCTACGCGTGACTGGGGCAGTCCGTACTCTGCCCGCTCTCCGGCACTAGCGTACGGTGTGTACGCCACTGTGGAAGGATGGGGCCAGCCGAAGAGCGTCCCCGCCATCGAGGACGGGATTAGAATGTCCCTTCTCCCGTCCTCTTCTCTCTGGCCCGGCGGTAGAGTGGACCTTCCCTCAGAGCGGGACAGGTTCACAGCTTCCATCCTTAACCGCTGTTACGCTAACGCTGCGCAGGTCGTGGCGTTAGCTAACAATATGGCCCTGCTCACCGCCTCTCTGGACAAACTCATCCGCGGTCGTGACCAGCTGTCCCGCGAAGAGTTCGAGGAGGCGGAGACCACCATGGCGGCCTTCGCCCGCATGTCACAGGCTCTTGCCCTCGACGGTGGACGGACCATGTGTGCAGCACAGGTCGGCTGCCGCCATCTTTGGCTGGGCTTGTCCACGCTGAAGGAGGCGGACAAACGCAGTCTCCTGAGCTTGCCGCTCGACCAGTCCTCCCTCTTCGGTCCTGGCATCCAGGCTATGGTGGACCGACTGGAGACCGCCGCTGAAGCCTCCGCTCAACTGGCCCATCATTTCCGTCCCCAGCGTGACCATGGCTCTGTTTTACGCCGGCGCTCCGAACGAGGAGGAAGAAGCGGCAGATCTCCCCCTCGTCGAGGCCCCGCGTTCCCCCCTCACGTGCAGCTCCTCGACGCCCCCAGGTTCCGGATCGTCGGCGCAGCGATGATCCCAGCCCGAGGCGTGACCGCCGTCCAGCTCCGGGCTTCAGGGGAGGAAGAGGGGGATTTAAAGACGTGAATATAGGCCGCTCGGCCCGTTACAGCAGGGCTCAGGGGGCCCCGCTGAACGCTCCTTGCCGCTCAGCTCCGCTGCCTGTCAGGGACGCGTGTGTAACGCGCTCTGACTCTTGCACTCGGGCTGCGGATGGAGCTAGCCCTCGTGTCACCGCGGCTTTCGCTAACGCGAGCGCACTGTCTCACATGAGTGAATGTGGGCATACTGCTGCTCTGAAAGCGAGACCCAGCTGTGATGCGCTGTTCCTCGACAGTGATTGGTCGACTGTACATAAGACAGCGAACGTGGAAGAAAGAGGGGGCTCGAGCAAAATAAGGCCTGTGATTGGCTCTCATACTTCTGCTCAGTGCTCGTCTCCGCGCTCCCGCTCTCTGCCGCTGAGGAGCGGGAGAGGAAAAAGGCGATATGACGTGTCAGGCACGTTAGCTCCCCATGATGTTGCAGCTCGTCAGCATGCTTCTCTAAAAGCCTCGGGGCAGCGGTGTAAGTCTATGTGTAGACCCTCTTCCCTTACACTCCCCACGCGCTCTCAAATCCCCGCTAAGAAGCGTAGATCTGAGCGCGCTCTTTTCTCGGCCGATGAGTCTGTTCTCACCCGGGAGCGTCAGCCCTTTCGGGCAGGGCCCCCCACGCTGCGGCTCACCGCCGAGAGCGGAGCCTGTGGGCGGGCCCGTTTACCCACTCTCGCTCAGTGTCGTGGTACGGCCCCTGACAGAGTTTTACCAGGTCTGGAAAGACACAGGGCTCCTCAGAGCGCCCTGGCTGGACAGAACGCTCAGAAGGGGATACGCTCTACAATTCTCTCGGAGACCTCCAGGCTTTCGCGGTATCCTCAAGACGAGGTTACGCAGCGCAGCCGAGACAGCGGCGCTCACAAGAGAAGTGGTTTCTCTGCTACGGCGCGGCGCCATAGCAGAGGTGGAGCCGCTCAGAGCGAGGATGGGGTTTTATTCCCCGTATTTCCTCGTTCCCAAAAAGAGCGGCGGTGTGCGGCCCATTCTGGACCTACGGGTTCTCAATCACTACATTGTGAAGAGGCCTTTCCGCATGCTCACGGTGCAGCAGCTGCTGCAATGCGTCATGCCCGGAGATTGGAGGACTTCAGTGGACCTAATGGACGCATACTTCCACATCCCCATTGTCCCAGCGCACAGGAAGTTTCTCCGGTTCGCAGTCGGGGACAAATGCTACGAGTATTGCCGCCTCCCATTTGGCTACTCCCTCGCCCCACGCACCTTCTCGAAGTGTGTGGAGGTAGCGCTGGAGCCGCTTCGCCGTCAGGGTCTCAGAATCCTGACTTACATCGACGATTGGCTTATTCTGGCCTCCTCCCCACTGGAGGCCGAAGCCCACACGGCCGCTGTGCTGAGGCACATTTCTCGGCTGGGGCTGGTTGTCAATCGGGAGAAAAGTCGACTGGCTCCGACCCAGGAATTGGTCTATCTGGGTTTGCGCTTGGATTCCAAGGGCATGAGGGCCTCCCTCTCCCTGGAAAGGCAGTCGGTGATTCTGGATCTGGGTCTACGGGTGTTGGATGGTCCGCGGATTGTACCACGGCGAATCCGCTCCCTGCTCGGCATGATGGCATCAGCCCACCCGGTGGTTCAACTGGGTCTGCTGCATATGAGAGGCCTTCAATGCTGGTTTTCACGCCTCGAGTCCCGCCGTGTGAGGGACTTGACGCGGGTGCGGTTGTCCCCCGCCGCAAGGTCCGACGTAGAATTCTGGTTGGACCCCGAGCGCCTCCATCGGGGGGTCCAAATGGGCTACGTGCTCCATTACACGGAGGTGTTCACAGACGCCTCCCTGGCCGGCTGGGGCGGAGTACTGGGCCATCTCACGGCGAGCGGTGTTTGGCCCCCGTCTCCGAGACACATCAACCTCCTAGAGATGGAGGCAGTGCAGAAAGTCCTCCTACACTTTGCCACCCATCTGCAGGGTCGCCACGTGTTAGTTCGGTCGGACAACACCACAGCGGTGGCCTACCTGAACAGGCAGGGGGGGACCAGGTCCCCCGCTCTCCACAGGCTGGCAGCGGAGGTGCTCAACTGGGCGAGCATCCGCCTGGCCTCTCTGAAAGCGTGCCACATTCCCGGATCTCGCAATGTCGGCGCGGACAGGATGTCCAGAGGGGGCGCCCTACGGGACGAATGGGGCCTGGCACCGGAGGTCGCGGCGGAGGTGTGGCTCCGGTTCGGCAGACCAGTGGCCGACCTTTTCGCCAATGCAGAGAACGCACAGTGCCCACTCTGGTTCTCGCTCAGGTCAACAGACGGGCCTCCTCTCGGCGTGGATGCCATGGCCCATCGACCATGGCCGTCCGGCCTGCTTTACGCGTTTCCGCCCCTGCGCCTCATTGCACCTCTTCTTCACAGAGTGAGGACAGAGGGCACATTCATCCTTCTCATAGCCCCAGACAGTCCGAGTGCCAGGTGGTACCCCGACGTGGTATCAATGGCACAAGGGGATCCGTGGCCCCTCCCAGACAGACCGGACGCTCTGACTCAGGCAGGGGGGGCCCTCCTGTCCCGTCCGGTACTGGGGCAAAGACTGATGGTCTGGAGGCTGAACGGGGGAAGTTGCTAAACCTTGGCCTCCCCTCTTCAGTTGTTGCCACAATTCAGGGTGCTCGGGCCCCGTCTACGACCAGGGCTTACAGGGTCCGTTGGCGTCTTTTCTCTGATTGGTGCTCAGAGAGGGACCTGGACCCTACATCCTGTTCTATACAGGATGTACTGAGTTTTCTCCAGGGTCTGCTGGAGAGAGGCAGGGCCGCCTCAACCCTAGGGGTTTTTGCGGCGGCCATCGTTACCGGGCATGTGGGGTTCGGAGTCCACACTGCTCGCAGTCACCCCTTGGTGAAGCGGTTTCTTCAGGGCGTTCGTAGGCTTAGACCACCCGTGCGCCGGTCGGTTCCGACCTGGGACCTTCAGACAGTACTGGAGGGCCTCTCGGGGCCCCCGTTTGAACCCATTCGCCAGGCAGGGATGGACTGTCTGTCCTACAAGACTGCGATCCTCTTAGCGCTAACGTCGGCTAAGAGGATGGGTGATCTCTGTGCACTCTCTGTGCACACTCTTCCTGCATGTCACTCCCTGAGGGTGATGGGTTGATGGAACTCTGGCCCAACCCGGCTTTTCAACCGAAGGTCATTACGTCCGCCTTCAGGTCCAGGGTGATCAGAATTAGGCCCTTCTTCCCCCCTCCGCACGCATCGGCGGAGGATGAGCGGCGAAACCGCCTTTGCCCGATCAGAGCGGTACGCCACTATCTTGAGCGGACTGCCAGCTTCAGACGCTCAGATCAATTGTTCGTGGGCTTTGGGGTCAGGAACAAGGGTGCTCCGCTGTCCTCCCAAAGATTGGCCCACTGGATATGCCTTGCCATCCGCGCTGCATATAAGGCACAAGGACTCCCTCCGCCAGCAGTGGTCAGAGCACACTCCACACGTGGGGTTGCAGCTTCTACGGCACTGCTCCATGGCGCTTCGATTGAGGAGGTCTGCATGGCAGCCTCTTGGTCGTCCTCTTCAACGTTTGTGCAGTCATATCTGCAGGACGTTGCTACTGGTTCAGTTGCCCACGCAGTTTTGGGTGATGGACGGTCATGAATTCCCCCCCTCAACCCTATGGTGGTTTGGGAGGGAATGACCTGGATTGGTTTGGCCTTCTTGGTGCTCTTGCGCTCTTGGGAGAGACGCTTCTGAGCTCCTGTTTTTCCTGCATGGTCGGTTCGGTGCCTCAGGCGCTCTTGGGAGAGGCGGCCTGGCCGAACTGGACCATATTATTTCCTCGGGTGCCAGCGCTCTTGGGAGAGGCGGCTTCGGACACCCTTGTTATCAGGGGTGAGTCTGCACTAGCGCTCTTGGGAGAGGCGGCTCGTGCAGGCGTCCCCTGATTGTCTTTTTCCGGGGTGAGGCGCTCTGGCGTTGTTAACGGCTATCGGCTGCCCCTCACCCTGCCCGCGAGCCCCTGCTACCTAGGGAGCGTTGAGCCGCTCCCTGGGATGCATAGAGTTGCCACGGGCCTGCTCCAATCATGCGAGACCATGCCTGCTGGGAGTACATTGGTCGGCCACGGCTGCGCGTTGCTTTATGCAATAGCGCAGCCTAAGGGCAAGCACACAATTGAAGTAGAAATCTAAGTTACCTATGTAACTATAGTTCTACGAAATGTGTGCGCCGCCCTTAGCTACGGGCCCAGCAGGCACGACCTCTCTTCGATGGCTGAGTTCAAAGGAGACGATTGAAGGGAGAGTCCCCCTTTTATAGGGGTCAGGGGTGAGTGGACCCCAAGTATGATTGGAGCGGTCAGTTCTTTGATCCTCTCAGGGCGGGAAGCTGGCGCTTCCGAGAGATATGCAATAGCGCAGCCTAAGGGCGGCGCACACATTTCGTAGAACTATAGTTACATAGGTAACTTAGATTTATGTCTTATTACATTATGTACCTACAAACTACAAATACACATTATTTCATTGTTTTTCTATCCCATAGGTAAAAGTTATTACTCATTGTTACAAAGCCCATTACATTAAACTAAATTTAGTTAGGTGCAATGTATCAAGGGTAGTGTAAAATAAAGTCGACCTACTGTCGACGTATTTTTGGTCATTTACCGCAGATTAGAGACATGCTCTTTCTCTCTCTCGTGCACTGTTCGTAGATTGTTATTGAGGAACTTCCGCTTCCAGTGAGGTACGCTGCTCGTGAACAATACGAGACGCAAATAAACAAATCTGATAGCATATTCCAGCTCCCCGCCAAGACTGATATCCCCTTGTACAAAATATACAGAGGAGCATCATTCTGCATTCATCAGAGGTTTGTCTGAGAGAGCTGGGCTTTCCATAAAATAAGCTTTGTGGAAAATACTCTCACATTGTCGTAGGCAGCACTGACGAGCTGCCCCTGGCCTTGCAACTTCTTGTTCAGTCCATTGAGCTCCTGTGTGATGTCAACAAGAAAGGTTAAGTCCATGAGCCATTTGGGATTACTTAACACAGGAACAGCCATCCCATTGTTCTCCATGAAAGCTTTGACTTCTGCTCTCAACTCAGAAAAACTCTTCAAGGTGGTTCCCCTGCTGAGCCAACTCAGTAAAGTAGAGCACATCCTGATATGCTGACTCTATTTCCTCGAAACCACAATTAGCTCCCGGGCCGCATGTCTGAGACAACTGGTCTAAGCTGATGGTAATGGAGAAGAAACAGGAAACAGTCAATCGTGCAACAAATCCAGTTAAAGGAATAGGCCACCGTTTTTACATACTGAGATATGTTCTTACCTAACCTTAGACGTGTTAATATATTCCCGTCTGGTCTTTGTCCGTGCGCTCTGTCACGCACATGGAGCACATACGCAGCCTCTCCCACATGTCATAAAGCTCCAAAAAAGCTCACGATAGAAGCTACCAAGCTCTTCCACGTGTTCCCTATTTAAATAAAGTTACGTGATGTGTTTTCATGCGAAGTATATTTACACAGAAATGTAGCATGTCGATTTTATAAGCAAATAAAAAGGGGTACTATATTGTGAGGCGTAATGATACGAGGAGCACAACGTCCGCGCAGTAACTCCTAAAGACTTCCCCCGCTCACTACCGTCAATAGAAGCTGCGTGACTTGTAGAGAGCCTTTTACAACAAGCAGAAAATATATTTTCGGAAAGTGCTGCGCATTCCTACCTCATGGTGGAGCTCCTGAGTCCTGTGTCGTCGTCCGGGGTGAGTTGGAAATCTGTGAAACATTACTACACTATATACTTTCTGCTTGTTATCACAGCCCGGCACGATGCACGTAAAAGGCATTGTTCACAAGTTATCGACGCTTCTTCAACTGTTCTCTGCTAGCTCTCTACAAGTCACGCAGCTTCTATTGACGGAAGTGAGCGGGAGAAGTCTTTAGGAGTTACTGCGCGGACGCTGTGCTCCTCGTATCATTACGCCTCACAATATAGTACCCCTTTTTATTTGCTTATAAAATCGACATGCTACATTTCTGTGTAAATATACTTCGCATGAAAAAACTTCACGTAACTTTATTTAAATAGGGAACACGTGGAAGAGCTTGGTAGCTTCTATCGTGAGCTTTTTTGGAGCTATATGACATGTGGGAGATGCTGCGTATGTGCTCCGTTTGCGTGACAGAGCACACGGACAGACCAGATGGGGATATATTACCTCGACTAAGGTTAGGTAAGAACATATCTTATATAAAAACGGTGGCCTATTCCTTTAAGACAGGGATAAAGACATAGCATATTGTGATCTTGAGGCAGATGAATGACGTTTCTCTGAAAGAGAAAAGCAAATGATCCATATGTATTGATGTTGCTTATGGCCTGTAGTAAGGGATCAAGTGTATGTCAAGTAAACAGCATATTTCTGGGCAAAGTGTGGATTAATGATGTCATAAATATTACAAGAAGCATGAAGGGCAGAGAAGATGTTTTTTACTGGGTTTCCACGGGGCATTAACCTCTTTACCCCCGCCTTAACCAAGTGCATTTTCCAAATCTTTCCAAAGGTCACAGCCTATAGGCCATAATAATGCCTCATTTGAAAGCTAGGTTGTCACTTTTTTGACATTATTTTCATTGCATTTTTTTTTTACTAGCCAGCCTAGTGCTGTGCTCGTGAGATGTTGCCTCGGTAGGTGGGTATGACGCGTTAGGCAGCTGGTTACGTGATGTTTCAAAACAGGGTCCACACAGGTCCAGTAAGATGCAAAAAATCATTCTTTATTCCATGTTGCATCAAAGGTTAAAATCACCAATAAAAACACTAGAGCATTAACTCAAACCCTCCGCCAAAGCGGTCAAAAACCTGTTCGCCCTTCCGGGTCAAAACCTGCCTTTCCATTGATAGCTCCGGCCTATACACACACAGTGACAGCGCCACTCAGTGTACACACACGCAAACAAACCAAAACATCCATGAATGTCCATGATGCCGTATTTGGCTCCTATAGTCACTTTTTTGTCACGTTTTCGGTTGATCTTTTGTTGCTATTTTGACACTTTTTTCCAAGAAACTTTCAGATTTGGGTTAAGCCAAATTGGAGAAAATATGGTCGGTTCAGGTTGGGGTTCAAAGGTTAAATGAATTGTGACAAAAATAATGTTAAAAGTCATACAATAGCAATATATTGGTTTTCCAACTGGCAATAAATCTAAAGTTATAGAATATTTACTATGACTAAACACATTTCCCTACCTGCCAGGGTGTACTGCCCGGTGCCTGTAAACCCTGTAACATGTCCCAAGTTCCGACACTTCACCTGCGGCATCGCCCAGCAGCACAACTGACTGACACACTGCTCCAGAGTCCTGTATGCACACGGCTGCTCCTGGTGACTGAGCTCAGAACCATGATGGTTTAGTCCTGGTTCTGTCCAGGACATGGTTAGACCTGAAGTCTTGGCTCTACAGGAATGATTTACCAGGGTTTAGTTCTGAGACAGATGAAATACTGTCCACTCTTGATAAATTACTTAATTTTAACCAACTTAGTCTAAAAATGCTAAAAATAAATTTGTCAAATTGTCCAACTAACATCCTTCTGCTTATACCTTAACTTAATTATTTTGACTAGCAGCTAATTTCTTCCCTATGTCTTCATTATTTCATTATGCCAAAGTTGGAGTCATGTTTGTCCCAGTTCCTGGGTCGTCGTGGTGCAGCAGGACTGATGTGGACAGATGTTACAGAAGAAGCTCATGAGGTTCAACAGTTACTATAGTAGCTATTTTCTCCAAAGTGAAAGCAGATCTACCACAGTCCTGTCCACATCTGTCATGGTCCACCAGGACCCACCACGGCTTAAAGGAACTGGGACAAACATGACTTTACAGCAGATACAAATGGTTAGGGTTTGTTTTTTTTAGAATTAGAGTAATCAATCTAATATTTTAATTATATACAGGATATTCACATTTTACGATTTGTAACTGTAATAATAATTTTCCACATATTATTTTTTACTACATATTTGAGTTTTAGAGTATGATATAACTCTTATATCCAGCAGAAGTCTGCAGTTCTGTCTAAAGCAGAAGCTCCATGACTTTCCTCTTCACTTCTCAGTCTGTGCCTGAAGAGCACTGAGGCCTCAGACTTTTTACTGGAAACAAAGAGCTCACTGTATTTAGCATCATGTTACTGTGACTCATGGTGTCTGACCTAAAGTCTAACTCTGAAGAAAGTCAATTCACATTTACACTGAGAAGGTTGGAAGGGCGCCCCCTTGTGTCCAAATGCCCGTACCAAAACTAGCACCCTGAAGAGGTTGAAAAATAAGTTGTGAGAAAGCAAAAAGGCAAATGCAACCACTTAACTCAATTTTATTGCTTTTATTCAAGGAAACACTTATTACAGTGTGGTATGTATTTCTCCCTCTGAATTGACATTATAATGCTTGTAGGTACTATTACATTAGCTAAAAACAGTATAAAAGTGGAGAATAGAGCTGTGGAACAACTCAGAGTCACAGAGTAAATTCACACTGTAGTTTCCATGTTTCAATGTGAGCGAAGACTGCAGGATTTTACCTTTTGAAATAAATTTAGTTACTTGTGGAAAAGGCCCTCTCTGATGACATGATCCTCAACTCGATGGCGTACGAGTCATTTTGATTTTGCAATGTTCCACCAGCCTTGTGTTATATGAGTCATAATCATTAAAAGGAAGGTCAATAAAGCACTAAAATCCACGTTTTCTTAAGGACAGTACCTTTTAACCGAAATGGGCCAGTCACTCTGCAGTGCGTGGTCGGCCCATCAATAACATCGGGGCGTTAGAGACAGGCGAAGGACAGGAGACATTTGGAGAGGAGCTTAAGTCACTAATAACTGGGCTGTCCTCCGTCACACTCGCCAGACTCATGTATTACAATATAATGAAAGCCTCTCAAATCAAGACAAATGGACGATTTACAGCAGACAGGAAGTGGCAGCTCTCACAACCTTGAGGCTGACGTGGGGCTGGGGGGCTTCAGTGAGAGCCAACAAGCTTATGGAACGAGCTATGAGCAAATACGGGTAGAAAAAAAGGTGCAGCGCAAGAAAAGCAAGTTGCATCAGTCGTCACACTTAAACAAATCAATAAGAGATGGGTGAGAGAAATTTATTTTGCTTCTCTTAATACAATTATCTGTTGAAATTGCCCAAATCTCTGCACCATAGTTTTGTCAATGGCCCACCCAACAGTCCGCATCATTCAGTGTTCACTGCCTCTACCAGGAGTGAGACAGCTGCGTCCAAACTGTGGGTCCGTTCCTCGTGTATCCCTGACCCCGAACCACGGTTTGCAATCCCCACAGCTAGGGGCAGTTTTTTGTCTATTGCAATAGTAAAACAGTGGTGCAAACACTGTTCAATGCCATTCAGTCACAGTGGCTTCAGTGTGGCACCTCTCGGAGCAATCGGATGGCCAAATGAATGAGTGTATAGCAGGTCCCCATGTTATTGCCAATAAAATATGACAACATGTAATTGTTTGGGTGGTATTAGATTAAAGGGACTATACGGAGTTTAAAAATGTTAAAACTATGTATTTTCCTCCCCCGACATGTTAAAACAATGTCCTAATGTGTAGAATGAGCCCAGACCTGTTGCCAACTGCCTCTAAAATTCTGCACTGTCACTTAAAAACGCGTTACTTCGGGTCCGAATTGCCGTCATGCACGAGCTTAATATAGAAGGTGCAGTTACACGTACGACCTGAGGGGCAGTAGTGAGTATTGTAAAGTATTGTAAAGATGATGTGCAGTATTTTTTGTTTCACTTGGACTCTTTTTCTGTTTTATTGTTTGTGCAGGTGCTTGTGAGTGAATAAGTCACTGAAGTAAAAACATCTGAGCAGCTCCTACGCTCTGAAGACCACCTCCACTTCCTCCAGCGCTGCCCTGCACTGCCCCCTACTGGCCTGAAGGACTGGAGCAGTGTCAGTCTGGAGCTGGAGACTTTTGAAGGAACTGCAGCACGAGCTTTGACTAAACTGGAAGAGAATCTGAAGGAAACTAATAAATTCATAAATTAGAACTAAAGAGAGTGCAGCAGTTTGCAGTCGACCTGACTGGACACAGACAGTGCTCATGTTAATCTGTCTGTGTCCAAAGATCTGAAGCAGGTTCATCACACTATAGAGAAGAACTTCCCAGACAGTCCTCAGAGGTTTTCTTGTTACAATGTTTTTACAAAGCAGAGTCTCTCCTCGGGCAGGTTCTACTTTGAGGTTCAAGTCAAAGATAAGACAACGTGGACTTTAGGACTGGCCAACGTCTGTTGACAGAAAGGACATTAATGGTTTGTCATGTATGTTTGGATACTGGTGCCTAAATAAGCGAACAACAGGCGAGTACTTAGCTGAAACTGACCCTCCAGTCCATCTGTCCCTGAAGCGTGCTCCTCAGAAGGTCCAGGTGTTTGTGGACTATGACAAGGGGCTGGTCTCCTTTTATGACGCAGACACTGCAGATCTCATCTACTCCTTCACCAGCTGCTGCTTCAGGGAGAAACTCTTTCCTTTTTTAAATCCTTGTAAAAATCATAGAGGTTCAAACTCTGCTCCTCTGATCCTCACTGTGGTGAAGAAGGGACTGTGGTTGAGTGGAAAGATCATCAAATCATTATGGGCAAAACAAAATGCAGATGCAAAATGTTTAAATGCAGAGATTGTCATTTTACAATGAATACTTTTTACTTTTACTCCACTGTAACTTAAAGCAGGGGTTTGTACTTTCAACTACACTAAAATTTTGAATAGTGTAAGTATTCATCTCGATTATTTACATTAAAGCATAATTAATTTAGGGGTTGTATTTGTCTTTTAGAGGTATATTTCTGATGCTTCTGTGTATTTTCCTATATTTTAATATATTTTGGTGGTGATGTTATTTCCAAAGCAAATGCCAAAGAAATAAGTAAAGATATGTTTAAGTACATGAAGCACAAATTAAGTCAATTTACTGTGTGTGCAGCGTTTTCCCCTTTGTTTATAATATAATATTACCGAAGTTGAAGTAAAAAGAACCTTAACTGAGCTACCACTACCTGCCTCTGTCTCTCCTCTTTGGGGGGTGGAAGGTTAGGACGATTTTAAAGGCTGTTGGGATGAAGACGGGCCCGCAAGGGAAGAGCAGACCCTTTTGGCCCACTGAGATTTACATGTTGTTCTAAATTATTAGGCAAATTGTAGTGCCATAAAGGTAAAAAAAAAAAAAAAAGAAGGTTTTCAATGAAACTCATGGACGGTATTGTGTCTCAGGGCTCTTTGAATAACTGACATCTCAGAGACCTGTAATGACTAGTTGTCAGGTTAAGCCCAGTTAAGGAAAAAAAAAAAACTAAAAAAGGACGTTCCACATTGTTAAGCAGACCACCATTTTCAAGTAATATAGGAAAGAAAAAGGATATCTCTGCCGATGAAAAGCGTGAAATAGTTGAATGCCTTAGACTAGGTATGAAAACCTTCGATATTTTATGAAAGATTAAACGTAATCTTTGTACTGATAAGAGATTTGTGACTGATTCAGAGCACACATCAAGGTGTAGGACCCTCCAGAGGCTGCAGTTGTGCATAAACTTTCTATCCGGGCCACCCCTAAACTGTTCATTGAAGCTCATGAACAGAAACAACTGCAGTGGCTCAGAAATACATGAAGACTCATTTTCAAACAGTCTTGTTCACTGATGAGGCCGTGTAACCCTGGATGGTCAGATCAATGGAGTAGGGGATGATTGGTGAATGGCCACCATGTCCTAACAAGGCTGTGATGTCAGTAAGGAGGGGGCGGAGTGATGTTTTGGGCCAGAATCATGGGGAGAGAACTGGTCGGCCCCTTTAGGATCCCTGAAGGTGTGAAAATGACCTCTGAAAAATATGTGGAGTTTCTGACTGACCACTGTCTTCTATGGTACAAAAAGACTAAATCATGGACAAAATCATCTTCATGCATGACATCGCACCATGTCCTGCTGTAAAGAATACCTCTGCATCAATGGCTGCTATGGGCAACCCTATTGTGAACCTTAGGAGCATCAACAAGCAAAACATCTATGAGGGTGGGAGGCAGTTTTCATCCAAACAGCAGCTCTGGGAGGCTATTCTGACATCTTGCAAAGAAATCCAAGCAGAAACTGTGCAAAAACTCACAAGTTTAATGGATTTAAGAATTTTGAAGCTGCTATCAAAGAAGGGCTCCTATGTTAATATATAACTTAACCTGTAAAGATGTTTTTTGATTGAAATATCTTTTGATTTCAGTAAATATGACCTCTTAATGCTACAAATTCAACAAATGACCATTTTCAGTTAATTACAAGCTTTAAAATGTATTGAAACGATGAGTTGCATAATAATTTGGAACAGTAGATTCCGAGTTCTTACTATATATATTTTTTTGGGGGAAAAAAACTGTTATCACTGGGAGGTTTTTTCAACCACATTTAAATGATGAACAGTTAAAGACTTGAAAATTACCCTTACTCTCATTTGAGTTAATAATTTAGAACATTTCGAACACGGTGTAGTCCTAGTTTAGTCCAACATTTATTATTTTTGTGTCCTGATTTATTCTATAGCAAACAAACATACACATTTCAATAGTTTCTTTTTATTTTCATAGGTTTTATACACGGCTTTAGATATTTTAACATTGCAATGTGTTAAGTACATCTCTTTTAACTGTCGGTTCCAGGAGGGGACCTCCAGGTGCGTTACATCTACACGGCTCACGAGTAGACTATCGTGCTGTAACACCTCTTGGTGTGTCTATGGGATTATTCTGCCCACATACCAAGAGTTCCCTATGGTGCACAAAGGAGAGTCTGCCTGAACAAAATGGGGGTGCGGTTGTAGGTGAAAATCCTTTAAAACATCTTCAGGTATATTATATTCCCATTGGAGCACAAAGGGGAGGCCCAATTGGCCAGTGTGCCCTGGCCAGTGGGAGGGGGCTATGGGGTGAAGTTCGTCAAAATGCCTCCAGGTGCGATCCATCCATCAATTTTCTTCCACTTGCTCGCCTCCGGGTCGCTGGGGCAGCTGTTGGAGCTGCCCAAAAAACATTGCACCAGCCCCTCATGGCTCCTCCTACAGGTGGTGGGTCCACGGGAGGACGGCCTCATGTTTCCAACCGGGCCTGTGGGTCTCTCAAAAGGGGCCTCTGAGCTGCTTTTTGTCTGACCCGTCATCTCGGACCTGTTTGCCATGGGAGACCCTACCAGAGACATGAAGCCTCCGACAACATAGCTCCCAGGATCATTCGGGCTCTCAAACCCCTCCACCATGTTAAGGTGTCGGTTCCAGGAGGGGACCTCCAGGTGCATTAGATCTATACGGCTCACGAGTAGACTATCGTGCCGTAACACCTCTTGGTGTGTCTATGGGATTATTCTGCCCACACACCAAGAGTTCCCTTTGGCGCACAAAGGAGAGGGCCCATTGGCCAGTCTGCCCGAACAAAATGGGGGTGTGGTTGTAGATGAAAACCCTTTAAAACATCTTCAGGTATATTATATTCCCATTGGAGCACAAAGGGGAGGCCCAATTGGCCAGTGTGCCCTGGCCAGAGGGAGGGGGCTATGGGGTGAAGTTCGTCAAAATGCCTCCAGGTGCGATCCATCCATCAATTTTCTTCCACTTGCTCGCCTCCGGGTCGTGGGGGCAGCTGTTGGAGCTGCCCAAAAAACATTGCACCAGCCCCTCATGGCTCCTCCTACAGGTGGTGGGTCCACGGGAGGACGGCCTCATGTTTCCAACCGGGCCTGTGGGTCTCTCAAAAGGGGCTTCTGAGCTGCTTTTTGTCTGACCCGTCATCTAGGACCTGTTTGCCATGGGAGACCCTACCAGAGGCATGAAGCCTCCGACAACATAGCTCCCAGGATCATTCGGGCTCTCAAACCCCTCCACCACGTTAAGGTCTCGGTTCCAGGAGGGGACCTCCAGGTGCATTAGATCTATACGGCTCACGAGTAGACTATCGTGCCGTAACACCTCTTGGTGTGTCTATGGGATTATTCTGCCCACATACCAAGAGTTCCATTTGGAGCACAAAGGAGAGGGCCCATTGGAAAGTCTGCCCTGGCCAACGGGGGGTGCGGGGTATAGGTTAAAATCCTTTAAAAAAATCCTTTTAAACACCTTCAGGTATATTAGATCTATACAGATCACGAGTAGATTATCGTGCCGTAGCACCTGACGCTAGCACGGTTGTCCCCCACCGTAACGTCTGACATAGAATTCTGGATGGACCCGGAGCGCCTCCGTCAGGGGGTCCAAATGGGCTATGTGCTCTATTACACGCAGGTGTTCACAGATGCCTCCCTTTCCGGCTGGGGCAGAGTACTGGGCCATCTCACGGCGAGCAGCGTTTGGCCCCGTCTCTGAGACACATCAACCTCCTGGACATGGAGGTGGTGCAGAAAGTCCTCCTACACTTTGCCACTCATCTGTGGGGTCGCCACGTTTTAGTTCGGTCGAACAACACCACAGTGGTGGCTTACCTGAACAGGCAGGGGGGGACCAGGTCCCCTGCTCTCCACAGGCTGGCAGCGGAGGTGCTCAACTGGGGTCGAATCCACCTGGCCTCTCTGAAAGCGTGCCACATTCCCGGATCTCGCAATGTCGGCGCAGATCCCTACGGGATGAATGGGGCCTGGCACTGGAGGTTGCGGCGGAGGTGTGGCTACGGTTAGACCGACCAGTGGCCGACCTTTTCGCCAATGCAGAGAATGCACAGTGCCCACTCTGGTTCTCGCTCAGGTCAACAGACAGGCCTCCTCTTGGTGTGGATGCCATGGCCCATCGACCATGGCCGTCCGGCCAGCTTTTCGTGTTTCCGCCCCTGCGCCTCATTGGGCCCCTGCTCCACAGAGAGAGGACAGAGGGCACATCCATCCTGCTCATAGCCCCAGACAGTCCAAGCACCAGGTGGTACCCCGACGCAGTATTAGTGGCACAAGGGGATCCTGTCGCGTCTGGTACTGGGGCGCAGACTAATGGTCTGGAGGCTGAACGGGAGAAGTTGCTAAACCTTGGCCTCCCCTCTTCAGTTACCACAATTCAGGGTGCTCGGACCTTGTCTACGACCAGGGCTTACAGGGTTCGTTGGCGTCTTTTCTCTGACTGGTGCGCAGGGACCTGGACCCTACATCCGGGGCTGCCGCAACCCAAGGGATTTTTGTAGCAGCAATCGCTGCTTGGCACATGGGGTTCAGAATCCACACTGCTCGCAGTCACCCCTTGGTGAAGCCTTTTCTTCAGGGCGTTCGTAGGCGACTCTAAGGGCAGGAAACTGGTGCTTCCGAGATCACACATTTCGTACAACTATAGTTACATAGGTAACTTAGATTTCCTTGCTGTAAAGCGCTTTGGGCCTGATGAAGGTAAAAAAACGGTATATAAGTCTCCCCTTCCAGAGCTTACTCCACCCACTCCCAAAATTTAAAAAAACTCAGCGAAAGAGGCGTGGTAGGAGGTATTAGGGGGACGTGGGGGAGGGTGAGTGTGTGGGCGGTGTCTGCTCTGTTGACCGTCTCAGACCAAGCCCCCCAAAGTAGACAGGACTGACAGTCTCCCGTTACCAGTCGCCATGATGCAATTTTTTCCCCCGTAGGATAGTTGGTACACTCTGACTTGTGACTGGTTTTTGTACCAACTGTCCTACGAAAAAAAAAATCGCCGCCGCACTCGCTTGCTGTCATGACTACATCCAGAGAGAGAGAGAGCGCTAGCTCGGTAGCATCGCACCGTTTCTCTACGGAAATTATTCCTGTACAAGTGTGAGCATTGCAGGGGCCTTTGCTCTACTGGTTTC
Source organism: Gobius niger (assembly GCF_951799975.1). Lineage (NCBI taxonomy): Eukaryota > Metazoa > Chordata > Actinopteri > Gobiiformes > Gobiidae > Gobius > Gobius niger. The sequence goes on along the minus strand of NC_136858.1, from coordinate 6,126,828 downwards.
AATTAACTCATGAGCTCAACAATAAGAAAACTGAAGAATCTCCAAAACTGTAGTATTTAAAGTGTTAGCATCGTAGCTAAAGGCCAAATTATACTACCATCCCAAGTGAGCTGAATAAAATACCAGTAGAAAGACATTTTTTGTAATAAAATCGTCATAGGCTATTTGTTATAAACCATGATATGCTGCTGTCTATCATGCAGACATGATAGACATTGTATATGATTATACACATTACTAAATGCATCCAGCAAGATAGATCATTTATTCATTTGAAGAACAGTCCACAAAATATGTCACAAGTGTTTGTCTCCAAAATAAAGAATGAATGAAACAAGAACCAATTTGTGAATCAGTTTCAGCAGGTCATTGAAGATAAAGCACACCATCCTCCAGATCGCTTTCTTTTTAGAATTTTATTGCTATTGGAATGTTTGGTAATGCCAATGTATTTGGGGCAATGGTGCATTATGAAACTGACTTTAAAACATAAATTATACACTTCTAGGCATGTCAAAAGAACTAAAAAGAAACAAGATAGAGCAATGTAAACAATATCAGCATCAACGTATCGACAACACAAAGCAGTGCAATTTGGTACCATGCCGCCTTTGCTCTGCCCAATCCCGTCAGACTTTGGAAGCTAAGCAGGGAAGGGCCTGGCAGGATTTGGATGGGAGACCGTTTGGGAACACCAGGAAGCCTGGCGGATGGAGTGAGTGAGTGAGTGAGTGGTTGATGGTTGATGGCCTCGCTTCCATCAGTCTACCCCAGGGCAGCTGTGGCTACAATAGTAGCTTACCACCACCGAGTATGGAGTGAACGAATAGTGCAATGTAAAGCACTATTCGTGTCCAGAAAAGCGCTATATAAAACCAATGCATTATTATTATTATTATTATTATTATTAATATTAACAAATATATTAACAGCATAATAAGTAGCAAGTGTAAGTATTTATATAACCATAAACAGTTGAAACTTCGGGTTGCATGTTATTTACTGATCAGAAGTCTGGCAGCATAGTATACTCCTATGCAGCAGGTTTACAGAATATTCTAGGCACAATAAACTGATACTTAATGTACAGACTTGCAGACGTTATCTACTTTTACCCCCTTGATACAACTGAAATGCATGTGGTTTGCAAAGTTCTGAATGTAATGTTCATAACTAATTATTCATGTGTTCTGTTTGATTGTGACACTTGAACCCACAAAATGCATTAACTTTCAAAAGTGTGATCATGAGTGTGACATAATATGACTAACTCACCACCTCAACAAAAAATTGGAACACACGGAACAGCTGAACCTCTGCAGGGTCTTCTGTGGGTCTCACCAGATGAGTTCCAGGGAAGCTGATCTTCAGTCTTTACTGTAGTTATGTCGTCTCAACCTGAGGGGAAAGTGCAATTATTTGAATTGTCTCGAAGTTTGTACCTCCATACCTACATTAATCTTCTCGTCATTTCACTATAAGCTTGTATAAGTGTCTTGTCCAAATAAATAAATAGATCAGAAAAGGAGAGGCAGAGTGCTTGCTGGATCACCGTAGTCGGATAGTAAATGCTAAAAGATAGCAAACAAACTTACAAATTAGATGCTCTAGAGCTCTTGGGGCCAAGTGTACTATAAAGCGAAAGAAGATTTGCTGAGGCACTTTGAATTTGCAGATTTACTTTATTTACAGTGTGACCAGTAGATCAGATTACATGGCAGACAGTGAGGTGCTGATCCACTGCATCATGTTTAAAAAATTGTGTCGGAGAAAAGACTTCACTGGAGGTGTTTTTGTTGTGAAGCTTTACACTAATATTAGCCTTTAGCTCTGAGATAAAAAGTCCTCCTCAAAAAACACAGACGTTTCCTGCAGTCAAGAATTTACATCCGTTATGTTTTATAACACGAAATGAGTGAGTCCGATCCAGTATCTCACTGTCAGTGATGTTTTCTTCAACAGTTTATTCTTTTAGACAAAACCTCATCGGGAAAAAAACAGACAGGATACGCAAGTCCCGACTGAGGATCCACTCAGAAGTCACGTGTCATTTGCGTGCCTAGAGCCGATAGATTAATAACCGCTGCTCACCTCACGTCGAGTCATCCAGATGTAGTCAAAAGAACTAGGGTCTCATTTATAAAAGGAGGCCAAAACCTTCCGTACGAACTGTTTTGCGTCAAAGGTGGTATTTATAGAAATCAAACTGAACGTGAAACATTACGCACCGCCACACTAGGTTTATATCGTTGTCTGCAGTCCGCACTTTTCAGAAACGCTGAGACACATGTGTTGTCAAGTCACCTTTAATTTTTAACTGGAAAAGAAGTGTAAAAGAACAATTCTATTGCAAGAAATATGACAAATCACAGAGTGATCCTATAGTGTAGCTCTCGAGCTCCTAGTGTCTCTCCAGCCCTTTTCAAAACCATTTGTGTGTCGATGCAGTATGGCAAGGCCGAGCTCTCCTCCTGTGCCTCCTGCCTGTCTGCTCCACATCCATCTCCCACAACTGCATTTACACCCACCATCATGATCCTGCTGCGCCATCTTCAGGCTGCTCCGGGGAGAGCAGCACAGTGTTACATAAGCGATGGATGAAAGCCAGCTGGGATGAGAGGGGGGTCCACCAATCAGATCATTTACACTGACCCATATCACAGCAGACCAGAGGATAGAGCACACAGACTGAAGGCAGTGCAGATGAGTGAAATAATCGCTCATCTGCATTTGCTTAAGGCAAAACACGGAAGACAAAAACAAATGTATATTTTTACATTTTAGCTTGTCTTCTCCTTTAAGGTGAGACGCTGGGAACATGTTATGAGGCAGGTGAATGGGGGGAAAAAATAGTTTTAGACACCAATTTCTTTTTCTGAACATTCCTTGTTTTTATTATTTAAATATGAGGAAAAATGTATTATAAGTTTTTTGCTATTTTATGTTTTCATATTAAAATAAGGCATTTTGTGCATATAAAATTGGCTTTGTTTTCAGCTATTAAATCTAAATATTGGAAAGACCCAGGTTTAAAATTATGATTCTATTGTGTTGACATATTCACAACAAAGATTTTTGGATTCTTGCTTTGTGTTTGAATAAGCTAATCATAAATGAAACCTTGTTTTTTGGGGGTTCAAAGCTGAATAAATCAGGCTCGGATATATTAAATTATTCCTCTGAAAAAGACCTTTGTTCCAAGACTGGAAAGTTTGGCGTCTGTAGGAGCCACTAGTGGTTATTTATTTGTATGAGCGGAACAAAACCTAATTTTGAGAAAACCAGCCCTAAAGAGTAAAATCTTTGCATGCAAAGGAAAAATACCGTATTTGGATTATAGCGTTGTCCCCGGGACCCTTCAGGACACGTGGATGTAACATCTGTCAATATTCGTGAATGAATGTGCAAAATAAAATAAGCATTGTACAGGGTAAGCTTTGTAATTTTTATATTCTGACATTAAAACTAAAATGAGCTATAATTATCCACTTCTTTTTTCATTCTTTCTTTTTATTGAATAGATTGTGTATCATTGAGCGCCTGGGCCTGAAATTCGAGATAACGTATGTAATATTAAATAATAATATACACTGCTCACAAAAACGTAGGGCACACTCAAAAAACACAATGTAACTCCAAGTCAGTCAAATTTCTGGGATATCAGACTGTCCAGTTACGAAGCAACGCTCTCCAAAAGAGGAATGGTTTTGCAGGTGGTGACCACAGACCATTTCCCTGTCTTCATCCTGTGTACCGTATTTTTGGAACACTTTTGCATTTGTTCAGTGTTCTTACCACTAGAGGTATCATGAGGAGCATCTACAACCCACAGAAGTTGCTCAGGGAGTGATGCTCATCCAAAATGGCACGTCCATTCGTGCTGTGGCAAGAAGGTTTGCTGTGTCTCCCAGCGCAGTGTCCAGAGCATGGGGTAGATATCAGGAGACAGGCCAGTACACCAGGAGACCTGGGGGACAACCCAGCAGCAGGACCGCTATCTGCTCATTTGTGCACGGAGAAACAGGAGCCCTACAAAATGACCTCCAGAGGGCCACAAATGTGCATGTTGGTCCTCAAACGGTCAGAAAGCGACTCTATGAGGGTGGTATGAGGGCCCGAAGTCCACAAGTTGGGCCCGTGCTTACTGCCCAACACCGTGCAGCCCGTTTGGCATTTGCCCGAGAACACAGTGATTGGCAGATTGGCCAATGGTGCCCTGTGCTCTTCACGGATGAGAGCAGGTTCACCCTGAGCACATGTGACAGACGTGACAGAGTCTGGAGACGCCCTAGAGAACGTTCTGCTGCTGCAACATCATCCAGCATGACCGGTTTGGTGGTGGGTCAGTGATGGTCTGGGGAGGCATTTCATTGGAGGGCCGCACAGCCCTCCATGTGCTAGCCAGAGGTTCCCTGACTGGCATTGGGGACCGGGATGAGATCCTCAGACCTATTGTAAGACCATATGCTGGTGCTGTGGGCCCTGGGTTCCTTCTGATGCCTGATAATGCCAGGCCACATGTGGCAAGAGTGTGTCAGATGTTCCTGCATGATGAAGGTATTGATGTTATGGACTGGCCTGCCCGTTCCCCAGACTTAAATCCAATAGAGCACATCTGGGACATCATGTCTCGGTCCATCCATCAATGCCACGTCGCACCACAGACTGTCCAGGAGCTGACTGATGCTCTAATCCAGGTCTGGGAGGAGATCCCTCAGGAGGACCTCCGTGGTCTCATCAGGAGCATGCCCAGGCGTTGTAGGGAGTGCATTCAGGCACGTGGAGGCCACACACACGACTGAGGATGATACAGACTCGTTTTGAGGAGTTTCTACAGAATTTGGATCAACCAGTGACCTGATTTGTTTTTTGATTTTTCTTTGATTTTGACTATAATTTTGGATCCAGACCTCCAATTTGATTTCCATTTATCATTCTTATGTTATTTTATTCTCAACACATTGCCCTACACTATGAATAAAGATTTTCATCCGAAAAATCGAAATGATTGACATCTAGGATGTGTTTTTGAGTGTACCCTAAGTTTTTGTGAGCAGTATATATTCCAAAGTCCCACCTTTTGCAGATTTCAGCAACTAATCAGAATCCCGGGATGACCAATGAGATGAGCTTTCCTGTGAACCATCCTGTCAGGTCCAATCAGGTCTACCTCTCTGGCCTCCAGGTAAAAGCTTGTCTCCATCACACCACACGGTGTCTGTCGGCTTGGTGTCGATCATAGGCTACTCCAATGCTGTCTAAAATGTCCGCTTTTGACCGATTTTACTGCCTGATCTCTAATAGCCCTTGGAAAACCGATCAGACTATATTCAAACTATATAAAAATTAATTAGAGCAAATGCAACGAAGACACTCCTTCAACTTTTCCATTGTCATTCAACCCTTTTAAGATCTGTTATGAATGAAACCTTAATAACGTTGATGCTTAAGTTGTGTGTGTGACCTAACTTTTGAATAAATATCACATTGGCATTTAAAGTTTGGGTTTCTTAGTGTTCAGTATAGTTTGAAGGAGTCAAGAACTCATTACTTCAGATATGTGTTGATTGATTTGTATAAGACTTTCTTAAAGAATGTCCACAATCTCTGGTTCCCCTCTGACTAAGCTTTATACAAAGATAGAATATAGCCGTAACATATTCGAAAATTAGAAATATAATATATTTCTAATTTATGTTACGAAAAAGTAAAAATAATTCTCCTATCTCAACAACAACACAGCATAGAATATACCATACCTATAAGCATTGAAACGCTACATTGCTTTTACCCAAATCTAAAAGCTTCTGAAAAAAGTGTGTAAATAGTCTGAACCATCCACTCTGTAACTGGATAAAAGACTTCCCCTCCAACAAACCACAGAGTGTGAGGCTCGGAGACCTCATCTCCACCACCATCACTATCAGCACCGGTGTCCCCCAATGCTGTGTATTAAGTCCGCTTCCATGCTGTCTGTTCACCTCAGACTGTAAATCTACTCACAGAACCAATCACATATACAAATTTGCAGATGACACACCCGTGGAGGGGGCAATTACAAACAAAGATGAGAGCGCCTACAGAGAAGAGGTCCGGGCACTAACAAACTGGTGCTGTGACAACAACCTGCTCCAAAATATAAAAACAAAAGAGCTTGTTATTGATTTATCCATCCATCCATCCATCCATCCATCCATCCATTTTCTTCCGCTTTATCCGGGGCCGGGTCGCGGGGGCAGCAGTCTCAGCAGAGATGCCCAAACTTCCCGGTCCACACACACTTCCTCCAGCTGTTCTGGGGGGACCCCGAGGCGACCCCAGGCCAGCTCGGAGACATAGTCCCACCACCGTGTCCTGGGCCTTCCACGAGGCCTTGTCCCACTAGGACATGCCTGGAACACCTCCCGCGGGAGGCGACCAGGAGGCATCCGGAACAGATGCCCGAGCCACCTCAGCTGGCTCCTTTCGACGTGAAGGAGCAGCGACTCTACTCCGAGCTCCTCCCGGGTAACTGAGCTCCTCACTCGATCTCGGAGGGTGCGCCCAGCCACCCTGCGAAGGAAACTAATTTCGGCCGCTTGTATTCGCGATCTTGTCCTTTCGGTCATGACCCAAATCTCATGACCATAGGTGAGGGTAGGAACGTAGATCGATCGGTAAATCGAGAGCTTTGCCCCCCGACTCAGCTCCCTCTTCACCACGACAGACCGATACAGCGACCGCATCACTGCTGACGCCGCACCGATCCGTCTGTCGATCTCACGCTCCATCCGTCCCTTACTCGTGAACAAGACCCCGAGATACTTGAACTCCTCCACTTGAGGTAAGGACTCCCCACCGACCTGAAGAGGGGAAACCACCTTTTTCCGGTGGAGAACCATGGCCTCGGATTTGGAGGTGCTGATCCTCATCCCGGCCGCTACACACTCGGCTGCAAACCGCCCCAGTGTGTGCTGAAGGTCCTGGTTCGTTGAAGCCATCAGAACAACATCGTCCACAAACAGCAGAGATGAGACCCTGAGGCTCCCAAACCGGACACCCTCCGGCCCCTGGCTGCACCTAGAAATTCTGTCCATAAAAGTAATGAACAGAACCGGTGACAAAGGGCAGCCCTGGCGGAGACCAACCCGCACCGGGAACAGGTCTGACTTACTGCCGGCAATGCGAACCAAGCTCCTGCTGCGGTCATACAGGGAACGGACAGCCCTTAGCAGAGGACCCCGGACCCCATACTCCCGGAGCACCCCCCACAGGGCACCACGAGGGACACGGTCGAACGCCTTCTCCAGATCCACAAAACACATGTGGACTGGTTGGGCGAACTCCCACGAACCCTCGAGCACCCGATGAAGGGTATAGAGTTGGTCCAGTTTGCCACGACCAGGACGAAAACCGCATTGTTCCTCCTGGATCCGAGGTTCAACTATCGGCAGGATCCTCCTCTCCAGCACCCCGGAGTAGACCTTACCGGGGAGGCTGAGGAGGGTGATTCCTCTGTAATTGGAACACACCCTCCGATCCCCCTTTTTAAAGAGAGGGACCACCACCCCGGTCTGCCAATCCCGGGGCACTGTCCCCGACCGCCACGCGATGTTGCAGAGACGTGTCAGCCAAGACAGTCCTACAACATCCAGAGACTTAAGGTACTCAGGGCGAATCTCATCCACCCCCGGAGCCTTGCCACCGAGGAGCTTTCTCACCACCTCGGTGACTTCAGCCCCGGTGATGGACGAGCCCACCTCCGAGTCCCCAGCCTCTGCTTCCTCATTGGAAGATGTGACGGTGGGATTGAGGAGGTCCTCGAAGTACTCCTTCCACCGCCCAACGACATCCCCAGTCGAGGTCAGCAGCTCCCCACCCGCACTGTAAACAGTGTTGGTGAAGCACTGCTTCCCCCTCCTAAGGCGCCGGATGGTTTGCCAGAATCTCTTCGAGGCCGACCGATAGTCTTCCTCCATGGCCTCCCCGAACTCCTCCCAGACCCGAGTTTTAGCCTCCGCGACCGCACGAGCCGCAGCACGCTTGGCCTGCCGGTACCTCCCAGCTGCCTCAGGAGTCCCACAAGCCAACAAGGCCAGGTAGGACTCCTTCTTCAGCTTGACGGCATCCCTTACTTCCGGGCACCACCACCGGGTTCGGGGATTGCCGCCACGACAGGCCCCAGAGACCTTACGGCCACAACTACGAGCAGCCGCATCGACAATGGAGGAGGAGAACAGGGTCCACTCGGACTCCATGTCCCCCGCCTCCCCCGGAATCTGGGTGAAGCTCTTCCGGAGGTGGGAGTTGAAGACACCACCGACAGAGGGATCCACCAGACGTTCCCAGCAGACCCTCACAACACGCTTGGGCCTGCCAGGTCTGACCGGCTTCCTCCCTTGCCAGCGGATCCAGCTCACCACCAGGTGGTGATCGGTTGACAGCTCAGCCCCTCTCTTCACCCGAGTGTCCGAGACACGCGGCCGGAGATCAGACGACACAACTACAAAGTCGATCATCGACCTCCTGCCTAGGGTGTCCTGGTGCCACGTGCACTTATGGACACCCTTGTGCTCGAACATGGTGTTCGTTATGGACAAACTGCGACTAGCACAGAAGTCCAATAACAGAACACCACTCGGGTTCAGATCGGGGAGGCCGTTCTTCCCAATCACTCCCTCCCAGGTCTCACTGTCGTTACCCACGTGGGCGTTGAAGTCCCCCAGCAGAACAATGGAGTCCCCAGTCGGAGCACTATCTAGTACCCCTCCCAGGGACTCCAAGAAGGCCGGGTACTCTGCACCGATGTTGGGCCCGTAGGCCGAAACAACGGTGAGAGACCTGGAGAGTCCAGCCTCTCTCCAGGAGTTGGGATCCGGAACCCAAGCTGTGCGTGGAGGTGACCCGACTATATCTAGTCGGTATCTCTCAACCTCCCGCACAAGCTCAGGCTCCTTCCCCCCCAGCGAGGTGACGTTCCATGTCCCGAACGCCAGAAGCTGCGCATGCGGACCAGGTCGTCGAGGCACCCGCCTCTGACTGCCACCCAGTCCTCTCCGCACCCGACCCCTACGGATCCCTCTGCGGGTGGTGAGTCCACAGGAGGGCGGGCCCACGTCATCCCTTCGGGCTGGGGCCGGCCGGGCCCCTTGGGCAGAGACCCGGCCACCAGACGCTCGCGTTTGGGCCCCAACCCCAGGTCTGGCTCCAGGGTGGGGCCCCGGCTGCGCCATGCCGGGCGACGTCACGGTCCTTGAATGTCGTACGTCAATGAGGGTCTTTTGAACTGCTCTTCGTCTGACCCGTCACCTCGGACCTGTTTGCCATGGGAGACCCTACCAGGGGCATAAAGCCCCAGACAACATAGCTCCTCGGATCATTCGGGCACTCAAACAACCCCACCACGTTAAGGTAGCAGTTCACGGGGATCTATATCCAGTAAAAAAATCAACTTTTTTGGAGCTTTTAGCCATGTTATTGTGCTATTTCCTTATCAGAAACACCCCCAGAGTGGTTTTTGGCTTCATTCACGCAGTTCTCAGTAATCCTCCTGAATCCTGCCCTCTGAGCAACTGCTCCGCCCTCTGCTGGAAAACCACTGAGTTGTGACACTCTGACGTTTTTTACGTCATAGTGTAAAACGCTTTCTGGGATTCTGCGACTATCAGCCAAAATAATGTTTTTCTATGACTGTCTCCTGGTGAACCTTCACCAGAATCAAGGTGGATTCAATTTTATAATCAACGCAAGTCCCATAATGTGATGGAGCGGCCAGAACAGAGTGGTGAGTCAATCAAAACGCGTGTTAGCGTGTGTGTTAGCGTGTGTGTTAGCATGTGTGTTAGCCATTTACGAAGCTGTGTTGCAGATGTCAACTCCTTATAATTGCATTGTGAAGTAACTTCACTTATTGTTTTTTTTTTTTTTAACTTTATTTATGAATTTTACATTTTACAATTATGCAAAACCATAAACAGACAAAGTATAACTTTAATCAAAACACACTCTACTCCTTACCTAAATCCACTGTACATGCCCAATTAGTCGAAGAAGAAAAAAAAGAAGAAAAAAATCAATCAATAAAGGGAGGGAGAACATTGAATAAGAGTGGTAGTTGCAAAGAGACTAGTAACACAGTAAGAAAGAATAAAAATCTTAGCCCGAAACATTCTGAACAGGAAAATTCTCAACATAATGTAGAAAGGGGTTCCAAATTCTTGAGAATTTGTCCTGAGAACCACCTGCACTGAGTCTGATTTTTTCACATTGAAGAAAGCACATCACATCTTTAACCCATTGAAAATGCCATCTAGCCAGCAGTGTAGTGAAAGCCACAGCATCTCTGTCAGAAGAGGAAAGAGAGGATGGAGATGGACATACCCCAAACAAAGCTGTAACAGCTTTAGGAGCATTTCTTGTGCCAGTTACAACAGAAAAAGTGACAAATATTTCAGACCAAAACCTATTTAAGGATGGGCAAGACCAGAACATATGAATGTTGTTTGCCGGGCACAGCATGGAGATGTCCCTGAAAATATTTTAGCAAGCCGAGCTTTAGTGTAATGAGTACAATGTAAAATTCTACATTGAGTGAAACAATGTTTTGCACAGATGGAGGATTTATGTACTGTACGCAATATTTCAGTCCAGACTTCGTATGAAATAGTCTCACCCAAGGCTAACTCCCAATTGCTCTTAACCAGATTTTTTGAACAATCGTTAAAAGCACTCTCACATAAAATCCACAAACAGCTAATGACATTGACTTCAACACATCAGGTGTAAATAATTAGGAAAAAAGTGCTTTATTGTCATCATGTACTGAGAATAGTGCCACTAAATGTTTGTCGACAGTGTAGTGACTTTCAGTCCATTTTATTTACCGACTTCAGTCTTCTCCTGCAGCCTGGTCCCCTGCTGCTCAGGACCTGCTGTGCCTGTCGTCCCGCGGGTCGATCGCTGCTAATGAATCCCCTTTCCCAATACCTTAGCTCCAGCCACCCCCTCCCACAACACCCCCACAACATCACAGCCAAGCCACAGACGGTCTCAGCTGACGGGTATTGGCCAATGAGTCACTGATTATTGCAGTGTATCGGCACATATTGCAGCGGGAGGTGTAGCAGAGAGGATGATTTGGATCATTTGGAGTGGGGGCCACAAACGTAAGCATAGTGTTGGTCGTGGGCCGAAAGACACATACGGTCTTTCGATAGACTAAATATTGATTTGACTATTATTTCATATGCTTTTCATATGCCTGTAAATATAATGCACATTACCCAGACACATTCTTAAAAGCTTCCAGGGGGTTTCATAAGGCTTCTATTTGTTTTTAAAGTTAGAAATACCAACTCGTAGACCAGAAAGTCAATTTGTGTTTTTGTAATAATCTCATGTTGACTAATAATTCATGTTCTGTATTAAGTAAGTAACGGAATCCACTTTTCATCTCTCCCACTTAATGTTTCTGTAACTGTGGTTCACTGCAGCTACTTTAGGTTCACCATTTAAATACTTGCATTCAGTGTGTGTCAGATGTTGTCAGAAACACAGTTTGTCTCTCATGCAGCTGCTGGGAGTTGCTTTCTCCAAGAGATCATTCCTACACCACGGATGAAGTGCTGATCTCAAGTATTCCTGCTAAGATATTAGCTACATCTAACCAAGAAAACCAGCTCTGGGAAACAAGCCGGCTCATGAACAACACCGCGCCAGTGTGCTCCGTAGGTTCAGATCGCACCCATACCGGCCATCACTACCAGCCCTGCTTTTCACTAATGTCAGATCAATAAGAAACAAACTTGATGACCTGTTTCTCCTGCTCCAAACCCATAAGGACTACAGAGACTGCTCTTCACTTCACTTCACTTTATTTCATGTCCCCGATAGGGCAATTAGTTTTGCAGCACAAGATACATAAAAATAGATACATAAAAACAGACAAAAAAAAAAAAAAAATTCATTCATTCACCAGTTCAAGCAAGATGCCGAAGTGCAAAACCTTACAACAAAACAAGAGTATACGACAACTTTTTTTTTTTTCCCTCACACTGAATTTGGTGCCTGTAAACTCCTTTTATACTCAGCGTTTAGAGTGGAGATGGCTACAGGTATGAAGGAATATTTGTATCTGTTTTTCCCCACCAATGGAGCCCTAAGCCTCGAACCAGAAGGCAAGTAACAGAATTCACCATGAAGAGGATGAGCATCATTAGCCAGAATACTCAGAGCCTTCCGCGTCACCTGTCCAGAATACAGGTCCGAAAGTGGAGTCTGAGGAGCTCCCAGAATCTTAGCACTCAAATTTACAATTTTGCTGAGTGAGTTTTTCGCTTTGATGTTAAGGTTACCAAACCAACACATCATAGAAAACGTTAGCACTGACTCGACACAAGATTTATAAAACAGTCTCATGCCATGCTCTGCCATGTGCCGAACTGAGACTTGGCTGGATGACACCGTGCCAAACCTGGCTGTAACTCCACCAGGCTTCTCTCTACACCATGCGACAGGTCAGTGAAGCTATCCAAGAAAACTAAAGGTGCTTCCACGCCGCACGCCTTCTAGGCGTCAAAAATGCGCCTAAAGCCCGTAGTTGGACGCTTGTGCTCGCTGAAGACAGACACTTGTCACAAATGTCATGTGAAGACGCTCTGGCCACACATCAGCTCAGAGTGTGTTCGCATCCATCTTGGAAGTAGCTCTTGCCTGAAAATTACCTGCTGGTTGGGACAAACTCATCTCCCTCTTTGCTAATACCATGTCCTACGGATCTTTGCCTACATCCCCATGGTCAACGCGAAATCTCCCCAGTATTTAAGCCTATGTCCAGCCCATACGATTGAATATGGGACATATTTTGTGTTGTAAGCAAGTAGCTATAGGCCCAGTTAGCCCCGTTAGCATGTTACAATCGCCACAGCTCATTGTTGATTACAAATCTGCAATAAACCACATATGCGGTGTATGATCATCATAAAGGCTGCTCTATGTAGTTACGGCTTTATTGACGTTATTAGTGCATTAATGCGTGTTTTCACGGGAGAAAACCGGAGCTCGATGCGAGCTAACAAGCTATGATTTTCTCCCGGAGCTAATTGTAGATGATGTGTAACCCGTTCATAAGTAATAACGGTATAATTACACAAAATTGTCCTTTTGGTTACTTGAATTTTGTCCATACCTGGCATTTGATACACTGTGCAGACTTGGTCCTCCAGCCACTTCTTCTATGTTTTTGTTTCTTCTTCGTTGACTTTTGAGATGCCCCTGTATATATTCGGGGTTTGACCCCTGCCTCTTCCCTTTGCAAATCTGACATTGGGAAGAGGTCAGTCATCTATTGTAATCCTATGTTTTAAGAGTCCTTTTGTCAGTATTTTGCATTTATTTTCTTCTGGGAACATATTTCATTTGCATTTACGTTGATAGCTTCGTCCATACCCCGATGTTTTCAATTTATTCATGTGAAGTAATGCGGGGAGATGCTAATATTGTCCAAACTGTACGCGTTATTTTGCCTTGCTGTAATCAATGTTGACTTGATCAAAATCACTATTTCGAAGGCAAATCCAAGGCTCTGCAAGCTTTTTCAATAAGGGGGGGGGGAAATGGGGCGGTTTCTCATCATCGCAGGAGCACATGGGCTCTGTTAACTAGTAAACAATATTGAAAATTCCAGCCGCGCCGCATGTCCGCGGGTTTTCCGCGGTTTTCAGATATTTTTGGGCGGGTTTGGCTGCCCAAACCTGGCAACCCTGGCCCACAGCCATGTGTGAAACCCTGCACATTTTACAATAGCTACATACCCAGATAGCAAGCCGATGTGGCCCACATCAGGCAAAGATGTGGCATTGGTGTGGCCCACGGGAAACAGATGTAAACCAGAAGTGGGCCATGTAAAACATAACAACACATGGCCCATTAATGGAATAACGTTTATGGGCCACTTATGGCAAAGACATGGCACGTGTGGCCTCAATGTCTCCAGATAAACCAGCAGTTAACCAAATGTGGCCCACATGCAAATGACCAACTATGGCCCATTAATGAAAACACATATATGGGCAACTTATGGCAAAGACATGGCAGTTCCAGGATAGTTTAAACCGGAATAACCAGAGGCAAACCAAATATGGCCCATATACAAAATATCAAAAATGGCCCAAAAATGGCAAAACATCTGTGGGCCAATGGTGGCAAACATACACTGAGAAAAGTTGGCTTAATCTGCAAAATGTATAGAAATCATTTACATCTGCATTTTGCTAGTTGTTCATGATGATATATAGTCATTAGTCCAACTATAAATGATTCATCTGTAACTGTGAATATTTTAAATTGGTTGAACAAAAAAATGTTTGTGACTTGAATGTTCAAAGGTTCATTGAGTCAATTTAAAACTCTTCATTAGCAGATATGAGCTAATTTAAAAATTTCCATTGAACCAATGTACTTTTAGCCCTCGTGTTGCCTTCGCGGGTCATTTTGACCCACTGTCATGTTCCGGGCATTTGGATGCAAGGTGACACAAGGGGGCACCCTTCCAACCTTCTCAGTGTAAATGTGAGTTGACTTTCTTCAGACTTAGACTTTAGGTCAGACACCATGAGTGACAGTAACATGACGCTAAATACAGTGAGCTCTTTGTTGCAGTAAAAAGGCTGAGGCCTCATTGCTCTTCAGTCACAGACTGAGAAGTGAAGAAGCAAGTTGTGGAGCTTCTGCTTTTGCCAGAAATTCAGACTTCTGCTGCATATCATCTATTATGCAAGAGTCATATCATATTCTGAAACTCAATTATGTAGTAAAAACATCATATATGGAAAATTATTATTGCAAAAAGAAAAAAAAATGAAAATCCTGTATCTATTAAAGTTTTTTTTATTTACTCTCATTCAACAAAGAAACACAAACAAACCCAGGTCACTTGTGTCTGCTGTAGGTCATGTTTGATGACACACTTCGCTGAAGCCTGCATCCAAGCGGACTTTAGCAAAGCATATTGCCCACAATTCTTTGCGTTACAGACCAAAGAGACAGAAAAATGGCTGCATCCATGGCTCTTGTGCCGAAAAAAAAAACAAAAAACTTTTAATGAAATATTTCAACTTTCATTATGCTGTATATGTGTAAATTCACAGGGCCGGAAAAAATTACCTTCAACATTATTAAGTTTAGGTCTGAAAATGACGTAAGAGTTGTAACAATTCTGCAATTTTTGCACTGCGCCCTCGAACCCTGTGCAAACAAGTGCACATTTCGTAGAGGAGCGTAGGGCGCAGTGTGGGTATTGGGACAGGGCCTATGTCTGTGAAAGGCGCTATATAAATAAAGCTATTCCTTCCTTCCATCACAGTGGTCAGCATGATGCTTCAGGATCAATTGCTTGGAAGGTTTTCACTGCTGACCTCACCAGCAAATGTACAAAATAATTGATTCTGGAGTGTTGCAGAGACCACCGTAATGGAAAGTAAAGGTGCCATGCTGACCTGCTGGGTTGCACAAATATCTTTTTTTTTCTCACATGAAAAGTTGCCTAATGCACCTTTAATCAAGTTCTTGACATTTTTCATGATTTAATATAATCTCAACGGTGATCACTGTGCAGACATCAAGCTAAGTTTGGTGACAGCAAACACACATAAGCAAACAATCACTTGCTCCAAAGTCCACTGCATGTCAATGTCCTGAGGTGACTCTGAGCAGTTCTATGGTGAAAGAGCTTTGTCTGAGGAGGATCGCACAATCCTGGCCAAAGCAGTGAACACGTCTGATCACACAGGGAGCTCATACAGGGAGCTACAATGAAGTTCACGGGGGCACTGCTGTGGCTGTGGATGCTAACAGGTAAATGTGCTGTCACTTATTTGGGGCAAACTTTTCAAACTGTTTTGCAGGGATCTTCTGGGGTAGTATCTACGAGTACAAGAAAAAAAGGTCCACACAGCTCACTTAGCTCCCAACAGGAAAATGTATTGCTTACACCTTGGTGACGCTTCGGGCGTCTTGGCCCTTCATCAGATGAGATGTCTGTCCGTGTCTTCTCTCTCTATGTTGCATCTATGAGTCTCTCCAGGATGTCAACAGCTATGACAGTAGCTTACCACCACCGAGTATCCAGTGAATGAATCATGACTACAGTGTAGCGCTTTGAGAAACTTGGTAATACAGGCTTGCAAAGCACAATACGTGTGTAAGCCATTGTTTTTATTTATTCCTTCATTTCATATTTCTCTTTTAAATATAACTAAAAACACAACATAAATCTTTTAGAACAATGCTTTCAATCTCTCCAAACCATAGCTTCTCAATCAATCAATCAATCAATCAATCAATCAATCAATCAATCAATCAATCAATAGCTAAGGAGCATCACCTGTCCTTAGATTCTCGGACACGGCAAGGAAAAACTCAAACCCCACGAATCTCATGATGAGATTTACACCTTTTTATAGAAACTAGCTTTCTGGGATTTTGATTAAAATATATCACGCTGGGATTCATTCTAACCTTAGAAATACCTTAGTAAACCTTAGTAAATATATCTTTGTTCCACAATTAACAAGGCAAAAGTCATGACCAAGTCATTTTTCGTGCTAAATAAAATTATTCACGTGTTTCTGCTTTGATCGTATTTGCTCAGTTACATGTGTGCAAAATTGCATTAGAAAAACTGAGATCCAGTTCGAATGACCCAGCCAGCAAAACAGTGTGGGCTCGGCATGGGTTTGCCCACCTGGGTTATAAGTGGGTTTGTCCGCAGTTTCCATGTGGGCCCCATGTGTGTTGGCCCATGTGGGCTGGACCTTTACAAGTCAAACTTAACCCTTTCTACTCTGGTTTTATTATTTTTAGTCTGAGCTTGGATCTCTGTGTTTGGTCACATTTGAGCCCAGCCCACTCTGAGTCTCTGTGATTTGATTGGCTTCAGAGTTACACTGTAGGTCAGACACCGTGAGTGACAGAAACATGGCGCTAAATAGTGAGCTCTTTATTTTCAGTGAAATGGCTGAGGCCTCATTACTCTTCAGTTGAAGATTATGCTTGATGCAGCAATAAAATATGTGATTAAATTGTCAGTAAATTATTAATTACAAAATTACAATTTACCAAAACAAACCCTTGTCATTTGTATCTGCTGTAGAGTCAAATTTGTCCCAGGTCCTCTGGGTCGTGGTGCAGCAGGACTGATGTGGATAGTTGTTACAGAAGAAGCTCATGAGGTTCATTTCTTCATCAGTTACTATAGTAACTATTCTCTCCAAAGTAAAAGTAGATCTACCACAGTCCTGTCCACATCTGTCATGGTCCACCATGACTCAGAAGAACTGGGACACACCTGACCCTACATCAGATAATACATAGCTTCTTTTCCCAACTTGAAAAAAAAAAAGAAACTTCTTCACCTGTCACTCTGACTGAAGAGCAATGAGCCCTCGGTCGAGATGCTTTAGTCATGATTATCAGTGTCTACAAGCTCATCAATAGCACAAAAATATATAACATAAGTCTATTTCAAACAAGTTGGAGTGTGTTCTGTACGTCAGTCACGACTATGTGTTGACTCTTTACTTTTAACTTGCTCAAACATTATTGATATTTTAGATTACAGGCTGACATAATGATTTAGAAAAAGAAAAAAAGTTCTCCACTGTTGAAAATTCTAATGGAATTCTGTCTTTTCACTAGATGTATTTTCAAGCTCAACTCAAGATGAGAGTGTTCCACAGAACTGCAGCTCCAAAGGGGACTTCACAGAACTCTCACAACAACTCGAGGTAATTTTAAAGTTCAGTACTTCAAGTTTGCTGTCCAGCAAATTGAAGACGCTGTAATAAGCACAATGACAATATCTTCTTGTAACCAGACCTGCACTGTAATAAGTTTTCCTTGAATAAAAGCAATACAATTGAGTTGGTATGTTCCGGGCATTTGGATGCAAGGTGACACATGGGGGCGCCCTTCCAACCTTCTCAGTGTAAATGTGAGTTAACTTTCTTCAGAGTAACACTTTAGGTCTGACACCATTAGTGACAGTAACATAACGCTAAATACAGTGAGCTCTTTGTTTCCAGTAAAAAGTCAGAGGCAGACTGGAGACATAGAGCTTCTGCTTTAGAGGGAACTTCAGACTTCTGCTCCTTGTAAGAGTCACATCATATTCTGAAACTCAAATATGCAGTAAAAAGATAATATATGGAAAATTATTATTGAGATATTCAGAAGTTTGAAGTTCCGTCTAGAGCAGAAGCTCCAGGACTTCCTTCTTCACATCTCAGTCTTTGACTGAAGTGCAATGAGGCCTCAGCCTTTTTACTGGAAACAAAGAGCTCACTGTATTTAGCGTCATGTTACTGTGACTCATGGTGTCTGACCTAAAGTCTCACTCTGAAGAAAGTCAACTCACATATACACTGAAAAGGTTGGAAGGGCGCCCCCTTGTGTCACCTTGCATCCAAATGCCCGGAACATGACAACGGGTCAAAATGACCCGCGAAGGCAACACAAGGGTAAGACATAACCATTTTAGAAGCACTTCAAGCACATTTTTAACTTGCAAAACAAGCCAAAGGAAAGAGGGAGATAGATTGTTGTAAACTCGGAGTGGGGACATTACGCATATTTTTCATGTTTTTCACTTATTTCTGACTGCTTCTAGGTTCTAGGTTTCCCTAGTTATTTAAAATTACGGATATCCGTCGTAGTGACTGATACATTTAACCCTTGTCTGAGTGTTGTCCTCTTCTCCACCAGAGGGCAGTGTTGTGTGAAAATTCATTGTGGTCTGGGTGGAACTCTGAGCAGACGGCACAGGTCCTCAGCTCCATCAGCACACTAGCCCAGAAGTTACATGCTCACCAGCTCACAGGTACGTGACACCACATGCACTTCTCTGCTGTGTCTGTGTGTTGTCGCCTCTCCGTGCACAGCGATGTCACACGATCGTTTCAAAATGATCTCCTGCATGGGTGTGTCCCACCCTCAGAAGCACATCTCGGTGGATGAGAGGATGGTAGCCACCAGTGATGCGTGGCGCCCCTGCGATGCTCACACTTCGGCTGAGGTGGTGTAGAGGAATAAATCCCTTAGAAAAGCTACTGTGCGATGCTCTCTCTCTGTTCGCAGTCACTGACAGCGAGCGAGGAGTCTACCAGCGGCCATCTATTTTTTTTTCGTAGGATAGTTGCTAGTAGTGATGCGCGGGTTGCGGGTTCCACCGTCGTCTTTACAGCAGGTTTTTGGCGTAAATATACGTCGGATTTTCATAAAACAAGCAGCGTTTTGCAGCTTGTCATCCAGAGAACGCTTTTGTGGAGCTCATGTCTCCTATTTTCCACCGTATGTGCGACTGTGTGTGACTTTGCGTTAGGCCTATCTCTGCTCTCTTCCTCTCTTGCCCAGCGCTCTTCGGAGGGAGAGAGAGCGCGCGCGATGACACGCCGGTGCTGTTCATACGGATCATATTTGTAACGCGTAATATTTAATGGTTGCGGGTGCGGGGCAGGGCGGGTTGTAAAAATAGAACAACGTTGCGGGGCAGGCTTGGTCGGGTTAGAACGTGCTCCAAATGCGGGACCCGCGGCTTGAAAAAAACCCTGACCCGCGCATCACTAGTTGCTACATCAAGCAATCACAAGTCATGAGAATGTACCAACTCTCCTACGAAAAAATAAACCTTGCACACAGTGGTGACAGCGGTAACAGCCGTCTGTCAGTCCTGTCAGATCTAGGGGCTTGGTCTGAGACTGTCAACAGAGCAGACCCCGCCTACACACTCACCCCCCTTGTCTCCCCCAAAGCCTCCGAGACCACCCCTTTCTCAGCAAGTTTTGACTAGTGTTTGTGGGTGGGGAAAGGCTCTGCCACGCCCGTTTAGTTGCACTTTAAAGACACACCAGTGTCCCTGCTCAGGGACTACTTGTCCCTTGTCCCATTAGTATGCAAATTAGCATGCATCTTGAAGTCACTCTCTCCAGAGTTATACTTTAGTCAGACACCATGAGTGACAGTAACATGACTCTAAATACAATATGCTCTTTGTTTTCAATAAAAAGGATGAGGCCTCTTTGCACTTCAGTCTATCATAGACTGACATGTGCAATGAAGCCTGAGATTATTCATCAGACTGAACTTTCATACTTCTGCTGGATGTAAGAATCACTCCTGGAACTTCAGTAGTTCATTGATGCAGTGAAAAGAAATGGACTGGTAAGCTGCTATGTAAGAGTTATTACTTTCCAAAATACTTTTCATTATTCAGATTGCTTACATGAATATAACATGTATCTGCAGAAGCTCCAGAACTTTCTTCTGCTCCAGTCGGTCAGTGATTGACTAAAGAGCACTGGGGCCTTAGCCTGTTGACTGAAAACAAAGAGCACTTGTATTTAGTGTCATGTTGCTGTCACTCATGGTGTCTGTGACATTGTTGGCAAAAAAAAAAAAACGTCAACAATGTCAGCAGTGGTCCTGAACAGGTTAAACGTATGTGTTATTGACTGCAACATCCAATTCCAATTGACTTTTTGCTGTATATCTTTCCTGTCTTCAGAATGTGATGGATCAGAACCACAACAATGTCCCCCAGCAGAGGCCCCTGACAACGGAGGTCTGTTCTGTGCGACCATCAGTGACCGACGCTTCTGCAAGCCCCTCTGCCACCATGTGAGTTCACAGCCGTACAATTCTTCCTGTAGTTCTTCCTTTCTTAGTTACTTCCAAGGGCTTACTCAGATGCTCTTAACCAATAAGCGAAGTGCCCATCTCGACTGCACATGTGTGGGTTAATCAGATCCCTAACACAACCGCCACTGAAATATGTGAGTGAGTTCAGCAGCGGAACGTGAACACTGAAGAATATTGAGCCATAAACGTGAACCTTAAGACTTACAGGCTTTGGTTTAAAGACCTCAAGTCTTAAGCAACGTTTCTTGCACAATTTTAAGTAAAATAACCGAGGAAAGAGACCCAGGCTCAGGGTGGCTGCTCTGTAGGCAGTAGCAGATAGGGGAACGAGTACGAGAGGACATGGGATCAGCTCGATACTTTTTTTAAATCATTCACTTTTGTCCAGGAATCACCGAAAAGTTTCAAAACAATGAATGTGTTCAATATAGGGGATAAATAGCTGCCAGTCAAATTATCGATCGCTTCACGAAAATATAAAAACAATTTAGATGTCTAATCTATGTGGGTCGGTCTGGCCACAAGTCAAGTAATAAATTGTCTAAATCTTTCCTCCCTCAGTATTTATATTTATGTTTCATTATGAATCTGGTAGAGAGCGATTTCTCATCCCTGTTTAAATATTCTGCCATATTGGCGACGTGAGGCTACAGTTATAGACCCTGGACTTCGTTGTAGCCTGTTTTATATCTATGCGTCCAACCTTCTGTAAGTCGCCTTCAAGGACAAGGACAAGGACTGGTAACTTTTGACAACATCTTTCTTCGTTTTTCTTTTCTTTTTGCTACAACTCAGTCTTGGTTGTAACAGGACATCCTCAGCGACTAGATAATCAACATTCCAGGTGTTGAAATGGTCCAAATCATAGCTCTCCTTATTGCTTTTTGCTATCTATGAATAGCGCTGTTTGGAAGCCAAAACATTTACCATTAATGCACTGCACAGCCCGAGATGGGCACTTCGCTTATAGGACAAGGAATTAAAGTAGATTGTTTGGATCCAGCAGTCTTCCGCCTTCTGCTAGGAATTGTCCTGCTTCTCTTTTAAAGAAATAGGCCACCGTTTTTACATACTGAGATATGTTCTTACCTTAGCTTGATGAGTTCTTTAGTACCTGTCTGGTCTTCACCAGCCTTTAATTTTGTAAACACAGCACAGACGGCGTTAGCATTTAGCCTCTCTCCTCTCCAGGTCAAACGAGGTCAAGATAGAAGCTACCAAGTTCTTCCACTTTTTCCCTATTTAAATATGGTTAGGTGAAGTGTTACACTACAAAAGGATAATTACACAAAGTTAAGCAATGTGGATTTTCTAAGCTGATAAAAGGGGGAACTATTATTGTAAGGCGTAATAATACCAGGAGTAGTGCGCGGATTGCGCCGTCTGCGCTGTGTTTACGTGACTGAAGGCATGGGTGAAGAGACAGCTATTCCTTTAAAGCAGGGGTGTCAAACTCATTCAGCTCATAAGCTGTGATTTGGTCAAAGCCCCACCTTGACTGTAGCTTTATTAATAACAACGGCTTTCACTTGTATTGCACTTTACAAGCCTGTGTCACAAGTTCCTCAAAGTACTACACAGTAGCCATTATTCAATCACTCCATACTCGGTAGTGGTAAGCTGTTATTGAAGCCACAGCCGCCCTGGGGCAGACTGTCCATTTACCACGTGGCTATATAATGTGTTGTTCATATCCTGAGCTCTTATTATGTCAGGGCCCTCTGCTGGACACATGTGGAACTCTTACTTTTAATGCACCCTGGTGGCGAGAATGAGCATTCTGGTTATTTTTTAAAAAATCACAACTCCGCCCAGGAATGGGCTAGAGACTTACTTTTCCCCCCTACATACTCTGTAATTTATGCTCTACAGGGGCCGTATGTTTGACACCCCTGCTTTATAGGCATCAGTCGTGGACAAGCGCACTCTGATGTCCGCGTCTGAGCATACATGAGCGTGTGCATCTTTGGGGCGTCGTTCAATATTTTTTCAAATTTTAAATCAAAAACGAAATAACCAGAAACGTCTGCTATGAGCATTTTTCGTTTTATACAATTAAACAAAATCACTCTAAATGGCTTAAATTTAGAGTTTTCAATCGGATGCTACAATAGAAAAACTATTTGAAAGCACAGAGCGTGAGTAAGTCATTAATTATCATTTATTTATCTGAAACACGGGCCATATTATTGTCTGGCTGCCACAGTGACTGCATCGATGAAACTGGCCATTTTTCTGTAAACGCTGTAATATTGGATGTATGGACAGATAAGCAGCATTTTATGCCTCCAAGCTGCAGCGTCTCCATGGCAGAGTGCCGGGATCACGTGACCGGGCATCAGCTGGAGCATGAACAGGGCACTGAATAGTGTTTTCACTTCGAGTTTAGTCTGTTTGCAGGTGTTTGGTCTTATATGAGCAATATAGCACATTTCCACCTTAAAGAAGTAGGCCACTGTTTTTTGCATACTGAGATATGTTCTTACCTTAGCTTAGACGAGTTGATGCGTACCTGTCTGGACTTAACGAGTGCGCTCAGTCATGCAAAAACACCAAACATGTTGTGAGCATTTAGCCTCTCCTCCTCTCCTCTATGTGGCCGAAATTAAATACTGTTTTACATGAGTGGTTACACATTCCAAGTATAGTCACACAAAATGAAACATGGCAATTTTCTAAGCAGATAAAAGGGGGAACTATATTGTAAGGCGTAATAATACCAGGAGTAGTTTGGCGTCCGCACAGTAAAGTGAAGATATTACTGCGCAAATTTCAGACTACTCTTGGTATTTGTAAAAGGTTCATACTGTCTTCTTATGTTAAGCCTATTACAGTTTTGTTCTTTTAGTGAGACAGAAGGTTTAGTTTACCTGCTTTACTAGTTTCGATCACTTCCTGTGATCTTCCTCAGAAGCGTCACCTGGTGGTGGAGGTGACGTGTCGTAGGCAGTTTACATGGATTTTCCTGTCAGTAGGGAGAGCTTACGCCCCCTACTGACTGGCGCCTTCTCCAGGACGGCGTCCCAGGTGTGGGATAAGGTGTAAGCTCCGTCGTCCCGGTTCATAGGTGTCGGTGCACGTTTCCTGATCTCGATGGCTTCTCTGATCCAGAGGTGGTACTTGTTACTTTCGGCACGGATGACCCTGGCATTGTCCCAGTTCATGATGTGGTTCTCCCTCTTACAGTGGTCTGATATGGCTGATTTGAGATTTTCTTGCATTGCTTGTTCTTTTATTGCTCTTGTTTGTCTATTGGCCGTCTCCTTTTCCCGTTCCTTCTGGTGTTCTTTCTTGCGTGTGCTGAATGATCTCCCCGTCTCCCCCACATATGTTTTATTGCATGATAGGCATGGGATTTCGTAAATGACATCACATTTCCGGTCCTGATGAATGGTGTCTTTTGGTCTGACTAGCAACTATCTGAGTTTGGTGTGTGGTTTGACTCGAGTGTTTATGTTGCGTTTCCTCATAGCTCCGTGACCCCCCTGATGTATGGTAAAATGACGAATGCTGTTTTGTGTTCTTTTTGTGTCGTCCTCCTCCCCTTTTTCTCCCGTGTTTTTTCTGTTTTGTGCCTGTTTCTTCCCCTTTTCAATTGCCCACTGTGGATACTGGTAATGTGCGAGTGTGTGTTGGATGTGAGCCTCCTCTTCCTCCTTGTCCTGTGTATCTGTAATGATGTTTGCCCTGTTGTACTCCTGGTATTGCTACGCCTTACAATATAGTTCCCCCTTTTATCCGCTTAGAAAATCCACATTGTTTAATTTTGTGGAACTATACTTTATAGTGTAACGCTTCACTATATTTCAATAGGGAAAACGTGGAAGAGCTTGGTAGCTTCAGGCTAAATGCTAACGCTGTCTGTGCTGTGTATACGTGACTGAGGGCACGTGTGAAGACCAGACAGGTACAAATGAACTCGTCTAGGTTAAGGTAAGAACATATCTCAGTATGGAAAAACGGTGGCCTATTCCCTTAAGCTGTAACAGAATACATGATAATTGATGACATACTCACACTCTGAGCCTGTACAATATTTGGAAGTACAGGCTCAGAGCGTAAGTATGTCATCAATTATTATCTATTCATCTGCAACATCGTAAGTGCTCTACGGACCATATTATTGTCCAGCTGCAACAGTGACTGCATTGATGAGACCGGCCATTCACAATCACTCTTCTAGGGGATTTCTATAAACGATGTCATATCGGATGTGTGGACTGATAAGCAGCATTTGTATTTCTTCAAGCTGCGAGGAGCTTCTCTTCTTCAGTGAACAGGCCACTGGATGATGTTTTCACTTTGTGTTTGCATGTGTTTGGTTTATTACGATGTTGCAGTAAACACCGTGGACAGACTGCAATAGGGTTCGCCACCTGTCTGAGTTTTTGTGCAGATGACCAGGGTTTTGTCATTAGAAGCAGCCATAAATGACCATAAAAATCTATAAAGTAAGCCACAAGGCTCAAAGCGTGTTAAAAAGTAGCGGCTTATAGTCCAGAAATTGAGGCACTGCGTCAGGTTTCTGGTCTGGTTTAAATGAACAAAGAGATCTCAGACTTCCACGTATAGATTAGTAATCTGAGAGTCCGATGAATCAACACAGTTGGACATTTTCAGGATTTCGCTGTGCAACGTTTCAGGATTACACAGAAAGTCCTCATCCAGGGACATAGAAGCCCTATTGTCAGAAATCTCTCTATTATAATAAAAGTCACAGACGTTATCAGGAAGAGGTAGTCTGAAGGTCAGTATACAAACATTTCAGTATTCAGTGAGCACTTTTCCTCTCACAGGGCTATGACTTTGGCTTCCTGCGCCTCAGCAGAGCGTTCGAGGAGTGCAGTGAGCAGACTGGGTATAAATGGAACACTCAGTATGTGGGAGGAAACCGGCTGGCTGTGTGCAACGGTAAGAGTCTTTTGATCTATTAACTCTGTCTTTTGACCCAATAATACATGGAAGTGTTTTTTGCGATTGTTGTATGTGTGTTGTTGGATTCCAGAACAGATTTTACTGTCCATGGTGTAGATCAGTGGTTCTGAACCCTTTCAGCTACACGTGCTTCCCCTAGTCCGCAGCACCACCACATATTGTTTCATCATATCTGCAATATAACTTATGTGATAATGTGTCTCACAAATGTTCATTCATTCAATTCATAATAATACAAGGACATTGATAGGATGACGTTGGCCACAAAACTTGCTGCCCAGTGCTTTTTAAACTGTATATGCTCCCTCTTGGTGATGTCATCAGAAGACATGGAGTCAACTTTCACAGTTATGCTGATGATACACAGTTATACATCTCTGTGTCTCCCGATGACACCAGGCCAGTAGATGCACTTTTTAACTGCATTCTAGATATCAAATCCTGGATGGCAGAAAACTATCTCCAGCTCAACCAGGACAAAACTGAAATTTTAATCATCGGTCCTGAGGCCAAACTACAGTCACTGTCTATTAATCCTTCCTCACAGGTGAAGAACCTTGGTGTGATCTTTGACTCTGAGCTGACTTTTATTCCACACATTAAGAACATCACAAAGATAGGTTTTTACCATCTAAAGAACATAGCCAGAGTCCGCCCCATTCTCTCTCGGGCCAACACGCTTTGGCCCGCATGCTTTTATCACCAGTCGTATCGACTACTGTAGTGCCCTGCTATCTGGTCTTCCCAAAAAGAGTATCTCAGGTTTACAACTTCTACAAAATTCAGCAGCTCCTGTCCTGACGAAGACCAGGAGGCGGGACCACATTACACCGGTTTTAGAATCGCTGCATTGGCTCCTCGTGTGTTTCAGGATCGATTTTAAAGTTCCTTTATAGATTCTGTATCATGCGATTTTAGCCATCCCAAAGTAAAGTATAGGCATTTATATGATATATTGTTCCTCTACCACTATGAGTTACTATTTTTTGTGAGAAATATGAGTATTTTAACTCCGCCCCCTCTCTCCGAGCGGATCTGCCCATGCATTATTAGCAGTAAAATAAATATAAATGTCACAGCAATAAGTGAAGTTACTTCACTTATTGTGATTCTGAGCGCAGCTCAACTGTATGCTGAGCAGGTCAAAATCGCTCAGCCTAGTTTTTGATGTAATATAATATCTGCTCTTCACTTTTTGAACTGTTTTCCAGCGTTTAATTAAAGGTTAATTATACTTCTACAATTGACCACATGTCAAGTAAAATGTATATTCTCAGCACGACTAGAGCGAGCGGAGAATCAGCCTTGAGTTGAACAGCAGAACGCGAATTTACGCGAATTTAACGATCTGCACTGTTTTCCCATGTTTAAAAGACACAGTCAACTTTTATTATTCACCATTATGACAAAGTCAATGTCAGTTTATACCTTTGTAAGTTTTAAATAACCGCAATTTTGTACAACACAGCATTTGATCCATTTAGCCCTCGTGTCGCCTTCGCGGGTCATTTTGACCCGCTGTCATGTTCCGGGCATTTGGATGCAAGGTGACACAAGGGGGCGCCCTTCCAACCTTCTCAGTGTAGATGTGAGTTGACTTTCTTCAGAGTGAGACTTTAGGTCATTTGTATCTGCTGTAGAGTGATGTTTGTCCCAGTTGCTCTGAGTCGTGGTGCAGCAGGACTGATATAGACAGATCAAGTAGACAGAAGAAGCTTGTGAGGTTCACTTCTTCAACAGTTACTATAGTAACTATTTTCTCCAACGTAAAAGTAGATCTACCACAGTCCTGTCCACATCTGTCATGGTCCACCATGACCCACCATGACTCAGAGGAATTGGGACAAACATGACTTTACAGCAGATACAAATGGTTAGGGTTTGTTTGGTTCATTTTTTTTGTTAGAATGAGTAAATAAAAAATATTTTTTCATTAGATGCATGATTTTCAAGTATTTTTCTATTTTTAATTGTAATAATAATGTTCCATATATTATGTTTTACTACTACATATTTGAGTTTCAGAATATGATATGACTCCTACATGCAGCAGAAGTCGGAAGTTCTGTCCATAGCAGAAGTTCCATGACTATCTTCTTCACTTCTCAGTCTGACTGAAAAGCAATGAGGCCTCTGACTTTATACTGGAAACAAAGAGCTCACTGTATTTAGCGCCATGTTACTGTCACTCATGGTGTCTGACCTAAAGTCAAACTCTGAAGAAAGTCAACTCACATTTACACTGAGAAGGTTGGAAGGGCGCCCACTTGTGTCACCTTGCATCCAAATGCCCGGAACATGACAGCGGGTGCTAAATGACAGATTCTTTTTGGCTCCTTATTTTTAGCCAAAGCTGGAGAAGAAGCACCAATGACCTGTTTTAAATTGGATTAGAAAATGTATCTAATTCCCACATAAATAAAACATATCCTGTTTGAAGTCAATATAAGAATTAAGTTGCAGAATATACAGAAAAGTGTAAAGCAGAAAGCCCCCCCCCCCCCCCTCTCTTTTGACTATACACACCAAGCAGGGGCTCTGTTGATGACCAACAACCAGAGGAACAAGAAAAACTCTCCGTCATGTCCGAGACTTAACGATTGTCCCTTTATTGACTTCCAGAAGCTGCGTTGGCAATAGCAGGATCCAGATCATCCTATTTCCCCAAAGAGCAGTCCTGTTTGCAGACGAAAGCCAATGGCACTCTCCTGGATGGAGTCATGCAGCAGCTACTCGCTGAGCTCCGGAGAGAAGGCCTCCAGGGGGAGCCACAGACCGCATGCCTGGTGTGCGGGCTGGCACACTAGAACAGGCCATCATCTGGTTATAATACGACTCAGCAAAACAATAAAATTCACAGCTGTGTAAGGTGAACTGTGTTTTTTTCTAGAATATGCAATACCTGGTTACACCAGCAGAGGGCACTTTGTGCTTAAGTGTCAGTAGCTGAAGCTGTAGAAGAATAAGAATAAGTATGATTTCGTAATAGTGAAGTAAATCCCCGGATGAGAACTTGCCCTGCTCTCCAGCTGATTGTGCTCATGGAAATAAATGTGGCGATGTGACCAGTTTGGTTTATACTCATAGAAGTGTTTCGCTGCTCAAGACGTTTTTTTAATATGTATGTTTTCTTATTTTTCTCTAACCAATAGTCGGTGCTCTTAACGTTTAACCTCTGAACCCCCAACTGAACCAAGCACATTTTCTCCCAAATCTAAAAGCTTAAAAAAGCATAAAAAACACAAGGATGAAAAAACAACAAAAAAGGCCTCAAAAACACAACAAAAAAGCAATGATTTTTCATTGCTTAAAGGGACTATACAGAGTTTAAACATGTTACAATGATGTATTTTCCTCCCCCTACATGTTCCAGCCATGTCCTGATGTGTAGAATGAGCTCAGACCTGTTCACCACAACTGCCTCTAAAATCTTGCACTGTCACTCAAAATGTTGTGACTTCGGGTCCAAAGAGCCGTCATGCACAAGCCTAATATAGGAGCTGCAGTTACTTATAAGACCTGAGGTGGCAGTAGTGAGTACAAAAATGACCAACTTGCATCTAGTCTCTAACAAGAACCGACAAAAACATTGTGAGAAAAACGTGGCGACAATGTGACCACAAAGTAAAGCCAAACTGGAGATACTGCGCTCGGTCCAGGTGAGGAAAGGGGCTAGAGGTACGGTAGCACAGCTGTTAGCGCTCGCGTTTCACAGCTAGAAGGTCTGGGTTTGATTCCCACCAGGACGGGGCCTCTGTGTGGAGTTTCCATGTTCTCCCCGTGTCTGCGTAGGTTTCCTCTACCACTAAAACATGTACAATAGGCTAGGATGAATGAGAGTGTGTTTGGAGACTGCCCATGGGGGACGATGGATGGAAATTAGCCCGATTAAACCTAATAACCGGTTAACCCTTTCATTCCCACACTTAAATTTAACCCTTTTCAAAAGTGTACTATCACTCAGGCTGCTCGTTAGAGGAACGCCTGGATATGATTCACTCACAAACTGCTCCACATTTCACTCCTGGAGTGCTCTGATTGAACTCTGGCCAAAACAACAGTCCCAGGCGGAGTCACTTTGAGTCACTCAAGCGTTGCTTGATGAGCTTTCTCAACTGATTGCCCACTGCATCACCAAGTATGATAAAATGCTAATATCTGGTGATTTTAATGTTCATGTCAGTAACCTACCTGATGTAAAAAACACAGAGTTTCTCAACTTACTAGATTTACTTGGGTTTCGGCCCAATAAATGTAGTTGTGAATAAAATGGTTGACATTCTCAACAATGTGCTGTCCTACACCTCATGCACACTGTGGCCCCTCGAAAAAAAGAAAAAGCGTTGGGTCAACAAAATCTCTCCCTGGCTCAACTCAAACTCTGTAAAACAACATAAGCAAATTTGCAGCGCAGCAGAGCGAAAGTGGCGAAAATGTGAGAATACTGTTCCCTACCATAGCTATAAAAAGGCCCTGTATGGGTACAATATGGATGTTAAGCAGGCGAGGAGAAGTCATTTTTATAAAATCAGATGAAAATGCGGGTAACGCCAAAGTTCATTTTGACACAATAAACCACCTACTCAATAAGCCTCCTCCTCTGCCGGACCCTTCGCCCGAGCAATGGGAGGAATTTGCAGACCAAAATTACTACTATCAGAGAAAGCATTATAAATACAGGTAGGTACAACCAATGCCACTCAGACAGCACATCCAGACACTCACCTGCTGGCTCACTTGTCGACTTTAACCTCTTAAGAACCAGTGTCCCTGATCAGCCATTAGCCATTAGTATGCAAATTAGTAAGTTAATTATCTTGAAGTCACTCTCTCCAGAGTTGCACTTCAGTCAGACACCATGAGTGACAGTAACATGACTTTAAATACAATCTGCTCTTTGTTTTCAGGAAAAAAGCTAAGCTTTCATTGCACTTCAGTCAATCTCGGGTGAAGAAGGAAGTCATGGAGATTCTGCTTTAGACTGAACTTTCATACTTCTGCTGGATGTAAGAATCACTACTGAAACTTCAGTAGTTCATAGATAAAGTGAAAAGAAACAGAACTGGACTGGAAGCTGCTATATAAGAAGTAACTCACTTTCTAAAATATATTTCTAATTATTCAGATTACTTACCATGAATATCACATGTATCTGCTTTAGAGTCATGAGTGTCTCAGTTCCTCTGAGTCGAGGTGCAGCAAGACTGATGAACTGCCCCATGTCAGAAGAGTGAACTTGAGGATCTTTTTTGTGTCATGATTCAGAGGAACTGGGTCACACATGACTCTACATCAGATAATGTATTTGCATATTTTTTCAACCTTTACTGTATGTGCATCAATGATGTGATTTTTTAAATTTTATTCATATATTCTCATAATTAATTTTCCTATATTTAATTCATTACTTGATATTTTAGATTCAGAATTCAAATCTACAGCACATGTATGAAGTTCTGTCTGAACCAGAATCTGCAGGACTTTCTTCTTCACCAGTCAGCCATATTTATAATTTCAGGAAAAAACTTTTCCAAAGCTGCTTCACAATAAAATTGTACCCTCTGGGCCCACAATACAAAACAAAATAAAAAACACAGTAAAGTAAAAAAAAAAGTAATAAAAAAACACACAAAAAAACATTATGCTTGTATTTGGACAAAGTGTTTTAGGCCGAATTAGGACCAAGATCGGATCTTAT
Source organism: Gobius niger (assembly GCF_951799975.1). NCBI lineage: Eukaryota > Metazoa > Chordata > Actinopteri > Gobiiformes > Gobiidae > Gobius > Gobius niger. The sequence continues at coordinate 6,095,525 of NC_136858.1, read as the reverse complement.
GCGCAGTGAACTGGATCTATAATTTACAGCAGCCTGGTCATCAGGAACTTCACAAAGTGTTTTTTGGATGTTGCAAGTTTGCCTGCAGCCTTCAGTTTAGCGGTAAGTGATGCTGACACACATGTGCCCTGTTTAGGTTAAGATTCCTTGAGGATAGAACATGCGCAGCCGCAGAACACAAATCAATATTCCTTTTGATGGGCTCATAAAGATACGTGTTTACATGACCAAACATTCGGGTGAAAAAAGGAATAAGGTTTTAAAAAACGGAATATAAGCATATTCAGGTTTTGGCCCGTGTTTATATGGCCTTGCGTGACCGGGTTATTGCCAATATTCTGGTTTTGAACGGGTTATCGGCTGCTTCTAAACCCAATCAATGTTACACATTCCCACAAATGACACCAAGAAAGAGCACAGGGTAAACAGTGACAGCCCTCCGGTGTGGGCTGTCACTGTTTTACATGGTGAGTTTACGGTTGACATGGGGACAGCGCTTCGCGCTGTTTTTGTGCGCTCCGCGCACTTAGGTTCAGTGCGCTGTGCGCACTGCGCTGTGATTGCGATTACAATAGGCCCTTGCGACGGCAGGCCGCTCGGGCCTAATTACATATTTGTAAAAAAACAAAAACAAAACACAAACACACGTGTCTGCCTTATGGACACCCACGTCCAGATAAATGACGTGCTGAGGTTATTTTTTGTAAAAGTACCTATGTTTGTAAACGCTGTTCAAACGGAGAGGTTTAAGTTGTTTTATAGTGCTTTATCCAATAATCCCTATTTAGCTGTAAAATACTGCTTTCATTGTGAAAATCAAAAGTGCATTAAACTCCTAACCATATATAACTTCTCTCCTTTTTGAATATTCAACAAACTGTCCCTAAATAAAAAAAAAACAGGAAGCGGCCTCCCTCTCTCCTGCTACAGCTGCTTTTTTTTTTTTTGGTGCCTTTTTCCTGCAAACGGCATTTGTGGTTTCTGCTCCACATTGGTTTTCCTTGATACTTTTGTACGTCTTTGTGATATTTTTGTGGAGGTTTGGTGGATTTGTTTATTTTGAGAGTTAAACATGGTCCTGAAGAAGCAGCTTTTTAAAGGTAAACAAAATGCTATCTTATCAGCTGAACCCATTTGAGACCTACACATTTCTTCTTCTGAGACACTGAAGAGGCACCAAGAGCCCGCACACCTGCAGCACAGAGGAGGAGCTACAAGAGGAGCTACAGGAAACAAGGACAAATGAAGAGATGGTGAAAGACTGTTGTGGAGCGGAGGGAGCTGCAGGAGGAAGGAGAAGCTAGTGGAGCTGACCAGTGCAGAACACCACGCTCTGAAACAGGGACAAACCCAGGAGGGACTGCACCAGAGACAGAGGTTTCTTCTGAGTGCTACAGTTTCCTCGACCTCCAAGGTCATGCAGGTCAGGTTGACACACAGTGCCCAGTTAGCAAAATTGGTATGGCCCAGATGTGGCCCACATCAGACACGTTGATTTGGCCCACATACCGCGTGGATTATCGGCCATAACGCGGTCCACATCCGGTTACCACATCTGGCCCACAATAAACCCAAAACAGGTCCAACTCTTAGCCAGTAGTAAACCAGATTATTCAAAGGTGGTCCAGACATGGCCCGCTGATGGTACAAATGTGCTCCTAATTTGGCCCAGTGGAGTACCACACATGGACACATTTTTTGGCCCACATCTGGCCTACATATCTCACTTTTGGCTCACGTTTGTCTCACATACCGCTTGGATTATCGACCATAACGTGGTCCATATCCGGTTACCACATCTGGCCCACAATAAACCCAAAACAGGTCCAACTCTTAGCCAGTAGTAAACCAGATTATTCAAAGGTGGTCCAGACATGGCCCACTGATGGTACACATGTGGTCTCATTTGGCCCAGTGCAGTGCCATGTGTGGACACATTTTTGGGGCCATGTCTGGCCTACACCTCTCACTTTTGGCACACATTCTCAGCCATAAAGCGGTCCGCATCCACAACAGTGCCATATGGACACATTTCTTGGCCTAACTCTACCAAGCACATGTGGAAAAGAGATTGCATGTGGGCCACATTTGGTTAACTGCTGGTTTATCTGGAGATATTGAGGCCACACGTTCCATGTCTTTGCCATAAGTGGCCCATAAACGTTATTCCATTAATGGGCCATGTGTTGTTAAGTTTTACATGGCCCACTTCTGGTTTACATCTGTTTCCCGTGGGCCACAACAATGCCACAAGTGCCACATCTTTGCCTGATGTGGGCCACATCGGCTTGCTATCTGGGCACCCTCTAACTCAGCAACATTAAGATTTAAACATGGATTATAGAAATTGACAACACTTACTCTCCCCTGCTTCCCCCACACACTCACAGCCACACATTCCAACTGTGTATGTAAAATCCACCTTTGATATTGCACACCAACTTTTATAAATATTGCACACCCTCCTCCCGGCCTGCCATCACGATCATTCCTCACAGCTTCATACCCAGGAATAACAAAGTCTAAACAGGATTTCAGCCAAGTCTCTTGAATACATAAAACCTCAGGCTTAAACCCCTCTCTAAACTGGCCAATGAACCGTTTAAACTCTTGGCCATTCGCTTTAAGACTGCGGGCATTCCACTGCAAGATATGAAACATTTATCCACTACCAAGCGCACTTGCTGCTCCCGCGGAGTCGCTCTGCAGCTGCGCACCCCGCGCACTAGCCAGATCCAGATGCTCTGGGGAGACAGTCAAACTAAATTATCTCCCCGCCTCTTTGGCTATCATTGCTTTAATCTCAGACGCAGTCTTAATCTGTTTAGAAACCCACAAAATTTCAACCACGAAAGCCAAGAACGCAGTTTTATCCACCACGAATGAATTCGCTGGAATTTCCACACCCGAAGCTGAAGACTGATTTTCCGCCTCCAGAGGGCGAGCCCTTTCTGACCCACTGGCCTCACTCACCCGTTTAACCGCTTCTGTGTATGTAACATTCGCACTGCTTCTAATGTTTTTGACTCTTTGCGGTCTTACAACATGGGCACAACCTCGAAAACCCGCCATATGGTTGCCCCCACAGTTGCAACATTTTACTTCAGCGCTAGCACACTCAGCACGGTCATGCTCCCCGCCACATTTCCCACACCTCGTAACCCCTCGACAGACTGCTGCGACCTGCCCAAAACGCTGACATTTGAAACATCGAAGGGGAGGGCGATCATAAGGTTTCACGGGATAAGACACAAAACCCAGACTAATCCTCTGGGGCAGAGTTTCCTCTTTAAAAGACAGTAGCACAGCTGTACTATCCTGCCTGATACCATCCCGCATTGTTTTAAACCTCGTAACTCCACTCACTCCTACTCCTCTCAAGTTTTTAAGGAGATCATCATCAGAGATATCCGTATCCACCCCATATATCACTCCTTGCAACCCACCCTGGCTAGACCCAGGGATGAAGCTTTCCACGGCTCTATTATCTAAATGCTTCACACAAAGCGCCTTGTCCCTCTGCGCCTTCGCTTTGCAGAAAATTAGAACATTCCCATTTGATAAGACTCTCGCGTGAAGAATGTCTCCTATGCGATCACGGATACCTGAGGAAAGTTTTAAAGGGTTTGGAGGTCTTTCCGAGCCATCTTTAAATTTGATAGTCACTTTAAACTCCTCCTCACTCCGCTTAGCCATTTTAGGGGCAACCCTTTCACTCGAGCTGTCAGATCTTGGTCTATCTCTCTTCCCCTTCCCCTGGGATTCCCCCCCTTTCCTTCCCCCCATACACCCAGGCAGGGACGTGCACAGATAGAGCCCAGGTGGTGCTCAAGCACCTGCCCCTCTGCCCTGTGCCCTTTAAGTGCCCTTCTCAAGACCTGTTTTTTTTTTTTTTTTTAAGTATTATTCATTTTATTGTTCTAAGATATTTGCCCCAATAAGCCAACATGTGCTGAAAATACGCTGACGCTCCTGATCAATAAGAGCAGCTGCGCTGTCCCCGTGTTTCCCCCGTTTGAGAAGATGGTACAGCCCATCTCTGTGAGACGCGGGAGTAAAAACTGAGTAAATTCAAGAACTTTATGAACGAGCCAGCGCAACATGACTGGATTGTTAAGGGGAAAGGAAAAGGAAGGGCCGTCGGGGCGAGACTGTCAGCGCTGCGCGTGTCGAGATCGTCCGGATAAAGCCTGCGGTAACAAGTCAGTCACTTTAGCGGTTCTGTTTGTCGCGCTATAAAATGCTCTAAAAATGAGCTGTATTATTCAGACTAAGTCAGGACTGAGCGTAGACCAGGGTCAGAGCAGAGTGAGCTGAGCTGAGGAGACAGAAGCGAGAGGAGGAGAGAGAAGGTGAGGAGGTGCCCTGGTTCTGGACACTGTGCCTCTGTGTGAGGAGCACAGGAACACGAACAGCCCAGGATTATTGTTATTTAACATATTTTTGACATGGACAAAAATGTCCATGTCATGATATTGACAAACCAGATGTTTTAAGTGTAGGCTACAGTACCTTTGCATCATTTATTTGTATTTGTGCTAGACTTAAAGCCACACCGTGTAGAATTTTCCCAATAAATAAAATTGAAATACAAGCATTTATTTTATGACCATTATTTTCATAATTGAAAAATACCTCAGAATTGTACAAACAAACATCTATGAGGCTCACCCCGCCTAAGATATGGCTGTAAACTTTACTGGGAGTGGGTACGTCTCCAGCTCGTCTCCATGGAGATGTGACTAAAGGCAGTAGAATTTGAGATTTAAACAGGTTAGTATCACATCCAAATCCATTATTTTATTACACACTGCAGTAACAGCATTTTCTGTGTTCAAGCTGGTCATTAGGAGCATGTTTTGTTTTGCCACAACAATATAGTCCAAAATGTTACGCAGTGTACCTTTAAGTGCAGAGCCTTGTGATAGTCCTACATTGTCCTTTAAAGTCTATGTAGTTTACTATTAGGTCCACATAGTTGGACATTTTTTGTTGCCGTGTTAATCAATGGTCTTTTAGTGTCACTAATTACAGAATTGTTTGGTGCGGGGGTGGCGGGGTTGTGCCCTTTTGTCTTGGTTGAGCACCTGCCCCTCAAAATGTCTGTGCACGCCACTGCACCCAGGGACCACACCCCAGGGAAACAAGAGACCTCAGTGCTCAGAGACAAAAGTTCAGAATTGTGCTCAATTAAACACTGGCTTCACCAACAAACGACACTGCTGCTTCTCCCTGCGTGATGCTGCAGTTGAAGCTCCCTGACACAGGTCCGCCATCGCACTGCTGTTTACTTCTGTTTGTTTCTTCTTCTTTTGAATTTCCGACAGACCAAACACATAGGGGTGTATTGCTGCCCCCCTCCGAAATTACTCAAGGACTACAGTTCAAATCTATTTCTTTGTACTTTTTTGGCCGAGTCTAGTGGAAGCAATGAAGAGAATCAAAGCCTTAGAAATCTCTTAAAGTCTGTCATCAGGATTCAGCAGGATTACAAAAAAAAAAAAACTCACGAAAATAGCAATAAATGTTTTTATTTAACAAATCAAACAAAAAATGCAAAAATTCATTTAACAAAAATGTTAACATTTATTGAAACAAAAAAGAAACAAAATTACATAAAATAAGAAATTACATAAAAAAATCATCATCTAACGCCATAAACTCCTCCACTTCTCCCTCAGCTCCCTCCACTCCTCCCTCAGCTCCCTCTACTTCTCCCTCAGCTCCCTCCACTCCTCCCTCAGCTCCCTCCACTTCTCCCTCAGCTCCCTCCACTCCTCCCTCAGCTCCCTCCACTTCTCCCTCAGCTCCCTCCACTCCTCCCTCAGCTCCCTCCACTTCTCCCTCAGCTCCCTCCACTTCTCCCTCAGCTCCCTCCACTTCTCCCTCAGCTCCCTCCACTCCTCCCTCAGCTCCCTCCACTTCTCCCTCAGCTCCCTCCACTTCTCCCTCAGCTCCCTCCACTTCTCCCTCAGCTCCCTCCACTCCTCCCTCAGCTCCCTCCACTTCTCCCTCAGCTCCCTCCACTTCTCCCTCAGCTCCCTCCACTTCTCCCTCAGCTCCCTCCACTTCTCCCTCAGCTCCCTCCACTTCTCCCTCAGCTCCCTCCACTTCTCCCTCAGCTCCCTCCACTTCTCCCTCAGCTCCCTCCACTTCTTCCTCAGCTCCCGCCACTTCTCCCTCAGCTCCCTCCACTTCTCCCTCAGCTCCCTCCACTTCTCCCTCATCTCCTCCATCCGCCCTTACGTTACCTTCACCCTCCACCCCAACAACCAAAATTGACCGCACAGTGTCATTTAGTATTTCTGCCTTTACAGCAAGATGGTGCTGCCCTTTGTGATTGTTCCAAATCTCGGGTGAGATTTTATAAACCTCACCGTCACTCGTGAGGACCACAAATTCTCCCTCCTCCAACTCCTCACTCGTGGCCTCAAAAATAATATTTCTAGTGATTTTTTCACTCTCCTGAGAAAAGGGTGAAATCCTTTGCTTATTTAAACAAATACAATTATGAAAATCAAGCTCAATGAGAGAAACATACCGTCACAAATGTCATCGCCGTTGATCGAAGGCAAAATCCTCTAAAGGAAGTCACTTTTAGATGATGGAGCGTAACGAAGTCTCCTTTTGAAATCGTCAACAGAGTTTGCTCCCGCCAGAGCAAGATTTTTATGTCTCTTCCGCCCTATAATAGAATAATGTTGATTAGGAAAAGTAATAATATATTAATTTTAAATACCCAAATAAAAAAGATACTGACTTGCTCCAGGGTCAAGTCCCTGACAGGAACTCCAGTCTGCAGCATCTTTGCAATGCCAATCTGTGTAAAAACAAACAAAGCATATTTATTTAAATTAGAAAATAATACCGGTATGTGTGTGATTGAACATGGGGACAAGGGGAATAAAGAAAAACCTGCAGGTGCAGGTGAGTATATGGTATCTGAGTATCTGCAGTCCAACTCTATACACTATACCTTAGAGGTAGTGTATAGAGATGGACTACAGATACTACAAGATATACAGTGCCTCTTCTAAGTATTCATACAACTTGGACTTTTGCACATTTTGTCATGTTTACAGCCCTAAACATAAAGATTTTATTTTAATTTTTTTATTGAACGTTCAAACACAAGTAACAGACAACTGTGAAGTGAAAGCAAAATGATACATGATTCCGTTATTTTTCAAAAAATAGAAAAATGAAAAGTGGGGCGTGCATAAGTATTCATACAGCATGAATGAATACTTTGTGGGACCCCCTTTTGCTGTAATAACAGCACAAGTCTTTTGGGGTTTGACTCTACAAGATTTGCACATGTAGAGACTGACATTTAAGCCCATTCATCTTTACAAAACAACTCAAGCTCTGTCAAATTAGAAGGAGAGCGTTTGTGAACAGCAGTTTTCAGATTATTCCACAGATTTTCAATAGGATTTAGGTCAGGACTTTGACTGGGCCATTCTAACACATTAATATGTTTTTATTGAACCATTCCATTGAAGATTTAGCTTTGTGCTTCGGGTCATTGTCCTGCTGGAAGGTGAATCTCCGCCCCAGCCTCAGTTCTCTTGCTGACTCCAGCAGGTTTTCCTCCAAAATGTCTCTGTATTTGGCTCCATCCATCTTCTCAACTGTTCTTACAGTCTCCCCAGTCCCCGCTGGCAATTTAATGCACTCAGAAAATGCTGTATGAATACTTATGCACGCCCCACTTTTCACTTTTCTATTTTTTGAAAAATAACAGAATCATGTATCATTTCGCTTTCACTTCACAGTTGTGTGTTGCTTGTGTGTGAACGTTCAGTAAAAAATCAAAATAAAATCTTTATGTTTAGGGTTGTAAACATGACAAAATGTGCAAGAGCTCAAGGTGTATGAATACTTACGAGAGGCACTGGAGTGTGTACAGTCAGCAGGTGCAGGTGAGTATCTGAGTATCTGTAGTCCAACTATATACACTATACCTTAGAGGTAAAGTGTATAGAGATGGACAACAGATACTACAAGGTATAGTGTGTACAGTCAGCAGGTGCAGGTGAGTATCTGAGTATCTGTAGTCCCACTCTATACACTATACCTTAGAGCAGGGGTGCTCAATGCGTCGATCGCGATCTACCGGTCGATCGCGAAAGTAGTGTTGGTAGATCGCGTGACATTAAAAATTTTTTACGTCAGCCTATCATCCATCCCGTCTTTTGACTGATATACAGGGCAGCCAGTCAGATGACTTCTGAATTTACCTGACACTTAGGTGACTGCGCATGAGCAAACAACTGCGCTAAGTGCTAACTAACTAGCAAGCTTGTCCGAGAGTCACCAGTTTTCAGCCTTCGCTTTTTTCTCTTAAACCTAAGAAAGAGTATAAAAATGAGTGGGGAAGCTGGACCAAGTAAAAAGAAAAAAACGTATCACTTTCATACAGAATGGGAGGAGGACTTTTTTTTCACTATGTCATTTTCGAAGTGCGTTTGCCTCATCTGCCAGTCTACCATCGCCATATCAAAGAAGGGGAATTTGGAGCGGCATTTTAGGACTGTTCATGGAAAATACGACACTGACTTCCCACCGAAAAGCGAGGTGAGAAAGAGGAAGGTGAAGGAACTGAAATCCCAGTTGTCCGGACAGCAGTCATTTTTCACGCAACAAACGTCAAAAGCGAAAGCCGCCACCGAAGCATCGTTCCGGGTGAGTCACATCATCGTTAATAACAAGAAGTGCTTCCAAGACGGCGAGATGGTAAAAAAAGCATTCGTTGAAGCAGCTGACTCATTGTTCCGAGAGTTTAAAAATAAGGCAGAAATATTATCTTCGATCAAAGCTCTCCAGCTGTCAAGAAGTACAGTTACACGGCGCTGTGAAGCCATGGCTGAGGATTTAACCCAGCAGCTTTGGAAGGACATCGGAGATTGCGAGTGTTTCTCACTGCAGTTGGATGAATCTACGGACGTGAGTGACACAGCCCAGATGTGCATTTTTATTCGTATGGCGTTTAGTGATATCACTACAAAAGAAGAGCTATTAACAGTACTGCACATGAAAGAACAGACGCGAGGAGAGGACATATTTCAGTCGTTTAAAAACTACATCGAGAAAACTCAGCTCCCATTGTACAAATTGATGTCCATCACCACGGATGGAGCACCCGCAATGGTTGGCCGCTTGAATGGATTTATTGCAAAGTGCAGGCAGGATGATGCTTTCCTGGACTTCCTAAATTACCATTGTATAATCCACCAACAAGCGTTATGCGCTAAAGTGCTCAACATGAAAGAGATCATGAATGTTGCAACGAAGATCGCCTGTTCTATTCGCGCCAGATCTCTTCAAAGAAGGCTATTCCGTGCACATCTGGAGCAGGCTGACTGCGACCACTCTGAGTTGTTGCTACACACTGACGTGAGATGGCTTAGTCGAGGGAAATTCCTGCAAAGATTTCGAGAGCTCTGTCCGGAGATTAAGGAGTTTTTCCGTGTAGCTGGACATGCAGAATACACACAACTAAATGACGGTCAGTGGCTGTTAGACTTGGCATTTTTAACTGATTTGACCAACATGTTGAATGACCTTAATCTTGAGCTGCAAGGAAAAAACAAAACAGTGATCAATATGATCAGCTCAGTTAATGCATTCAAACGAAAGATGCAACATTTCTCCTCAAAGCTGCAGCGCCATGATTTGGCAAACTTCCAGAACCTGGCGTCAGAGCTGGAGATGCAAGGGAAGGCCTGTGTGCAACTTGACAGTGCACGCTACACAGAGCAGATTGACAATTGCCTGTCAGGGTTTGACAAACGCTTTCAAGACTTTTCTTTGCTCGACCCAGTCGCTACATTCATGTGCTATCCTTTTCGGGAAGATGCTGAGGTTGATTCACTCGCATCAAAAATTGCAACACTTTTTCACCTGAACTCTTCTGGAGTGGAAGATGAGATTTTGACACTACAAGCCGACATTGAGCTGAAGTCCAGAGCTCATGGACAGTTCTGGAACTTACTCACAGAGGAAAAGTACCCCAACATGAGGAAATGTGCTACCTCCTTGACAGCATTATTTGGCTCCACTTATTTATGTGAGTCAGCCTTTTCCCACATGAAGATCATAAAGTCCAAGTACCGTTCCACCATGACTGATGAACATTTGGAAATCTGCTTGAGGCTGGCTGTCAGCAGCTACTGTCCGGACTATGCATCCCTGGCTGATTCCATTCAGTGCAAGTCATCAGAGTAAACTCAGGTAATGACAAAAAATGTACATAGTTAATTGTGTTGTGTTGTATTATATTAATATATGTGCAATATTGGCTCATGCGGTTATGCATGTACATCAACATACATTGTAATATATTGAGGATTCTTTATTATCTAATGTAGAATCTACATTGTAATGTAGATAATAAAGAATCCTCAATATATTTAATAGATGTGTTTTGCATTTTTGTAGTAGGTAGATCTTTTTGACTTGATCATTCCATAAGTAGCTCGCATGCTGAAAAAGTGTGAGCACCCCTGCCTTAGAGGTAAAGTGTATACAGATGGACTGCAGATACTACAAGGTATAGTGTGTACAGTCAGCAGGTGCAGGTGAGTATCTGAGTGTCTGCAGTCCCACTCTATACACTATACCTTAGAGGTAAAGTGTATAGAGATGGACAACAGATATTGTAGTATCTGTAGTCCAGAGTACTTACATACTTCACCTTGCTGACCACGGTAAAGATACCGTCCTGGGGCTCATCGCCATTTTCCAGTATACGGTCCTTAGGGAACAGCAGTTCTCTTCCCTCATCCCTGAGTTTCTGAGTTACCGGGAAAGGTAAACACGGAAAGATTCTGCAGGTCATGGGGATGTTCATTCTCCCCCTGACCATGTTGTAGTTGAGAAGGCTATAGAACTGGCCCTCTTTCAGCCTGTTGACGGCGTTCTCAAAAAGTGTAACGGCTGTCACTCTTTCACCGTCCGTGATGACAATCACCTGGATAGACAGAGAGAGAGATTAATTTCAAACATATGCCTCTAGACAGAAAACCTGAATTTACAATATAATACTGTATCAACATAAAACGCATCAGAGTGCAATAACATGAGCAAGTGTACATGCCCAAAATGTAGTGTGATGAAATGCAACCTTATTATGGAGTATTTCCGTTGGACTTGGGGGCGATGCTGTATGATCCCATGCTTTCACGTGGTCTCTATTTTTCTCGATGATGACAAACACTCTCAGTGTTTCTGGATATGGGCCACGCCGGCTTGGCTCCCTCAGTATGGACCTCAAACTCACTTTATGGCTCATCTCTGAAATGAAACAATGTACATATTAATGTACAAGAACAATAATTCAAGTAATCAATCAATCAATCAATAATTGATCAAATCAATGGAGCTATAGGCTCCATTGATTTGTCGCTACCGTATCTAGCCTACACATTTGAGCATTTTCTGGGTCCAACTTTCTCGATAAAAGTTGTACTGCAACACCGCTTTAATTAAAGGTTATTACAAAGTCGCTTAATTAAGTTAGTCCTTAGTTTACTCCTGAACTTTTTTGTAACTAATAAATATTAGGCAAAACCGTTCAATTGCTACGAAGTCTATTTTGCAGTCTTCTTATGTCATAAACTTTTTTGTTTGTTCATTTTATCATGAGCCGTTAAGACAACATCGTTGTCTTAATAAATGCAGTCCTTTTGGAGCAAGTGTGCAGGCTTTTTCTTTACTCGCTGTTAACTAGTCGCCTTGCACCTAGTGATGTGTGTGTATTTTTGCCGTTCATTTTATCCCCCATAATAGTACCTCTGAAAATAGGATTATTAAAGCACAATTGTTTTTTATTTGATTTATTTATTTGATAGGGACAATGTAAAACATATCAAACGTAGTATTCTTTTCTCTTTTTTTTTAGTGCATTCTCAATGCTATTGTATAATTTGTAAAGTTACAGTGCACACTGTGGTTATTACAAATTATACTATAGCATTTATTTATTTATTTCAGTCATGTTAGTTACATTTTTTACATTTCAACAACTATACAGGATTTTTTTTAATTTATTTTTTTATACATGATTGAAAAGGAGCATGATGAAGACAACGCTTATGCTAAGTGCCCCTTTCTTCAGATACAAAAGGTAGACAAAAAAAAAAAAAACATAAATGGTCTGATTCGCAGGTATTATACTTTAAGCCATAAGCTAGAATAAACAACACAGGTACTACTGTTTTTAAAGTTGAAATCTAATATTTACAGTAGTGTGTAAGAGCTGATATTTGTTGATTTGATCTGTTTTTTAAATTGGTGCACTGTGGAGGAGTTCTTTAAATTCAAGTGCAGGGTGTTCCACAGTTTGACTCCGGCCACGGAGATGCCCATCTGCTTCTGGGTTGTTCTGGCAAAAGGGAGAGTAAAGTTAAGTTTTCTACGACTGGATGCATCGGCGTTGAATACAAACATTAATTGTACAGATTGAGGCAATCGAAAAAATTTTGCTTTATACATTATTATCAATGTTTGTAATTTAATGAGATCTTGTAATTTTAATAGTTTTGATTTTATAGAGTTGATTTGTATGCTCTCTACTATGCGTTTTATTTATTATTCTTATAGCTTTTTTTTGTATTTTATCAGCGGTTGAATTGTAGTTTTGTATGTGTTTCCCCAAACTTCTGAGCAATAAAGTAAGTGAGGTAGTATTAAATTGCAGTATAAGACCCTTAAAGATTCACGATTTAAAAAAATATTTTACTTTGTGAAAAACAGCAATGTTTCTACATAATTTATTTCTAATACTGTGGACATGAGATTTCCAATTTAATTTTTCATCCAGTGTCACACCCAAAAACTTGAGTTCAGATACTCTTTCAATATTTATATATTTATATATATATATTTATCACATTTAAGAAGCATATATTCTTTATAAATAATATGGTTTATGTCAAAAGTTTGTCCTAAGTATTATTTACCAAATTCTCCAGCAGTCTCACTCAATACAGTACTGCAAAAGAACATTATAAAACATAGAAATTATTACAGTGTACGATGTAAATTATAACCTTTTTAAAAATATATATACTCTTCATATACTTTTTACCAATAAATGTATAAATTATGTCGAAAATCTGTCAGAAAAAAATAGTCTTACCTTCTTCGTTTGTTCGCGGCACTCTGTGACTTGAGGGTCGCGTGCAGGACCCGTCAGGAGCAGTGGGTAATCTTTAGCGTAGCCTTCTTGAGATCTGAACCGTGGTGCCAAAACTGGAAAAAAGGGAAGAGGAAATGCACATCCTCACCTCCTTCACCTGCTCACTGAGCTAAGTCGGGTTGAGCAATGTCCCCTTAATTGACAGTTGCCAGTGTTTACAGTGAACTGTCATTAAAAGCATTTTAAATACATTTACACAGCCTATATATAGCTGTGTTTTATTTATGTTAGGAAAAATGTGAGGTTGCAGGATAAATGGATCCAAACAGACCTGAACAGAGTCATGGAACACGATATCTGTTTTTTTGTAACAGAAATATGTTAAAATGTGTCTCCTGATGACACCAGGCCAATAGATGCACTGTTTAACTGCATTTTAGAATCAAATTCTGGATGGCAGAAAACTTTCTCCAACTTAACCAGGACAAAACTGAAATGCTAATCATCACCCTGAGGCCCAGAGAGAAAGACTTTTAAATGTCTTAATGGTCTTGGTCCTTCTTATCTTTCAGAACTGCTTTTACCTTATGAACCTTCACGGCCCCTTCGCTCCTCCGGCAGGGGCCTCCTAGTTATTCCTAAAGTCAACAAAAAGACTCATGGTGAGGCGTCGTTCCTGTATTACGGCCCTCGCCTCTGGAGCCACCTGCCGGAAGAGCTCAGGGCTGCAGAGAACATTCATGTTTTTAAGAGCAGGCTCAAGACCCACCTTTTTAGCTTAGCTTTTAGCTGATATTTATTTATCTATTTTAGTCCCATTTATTTATCTATTTTTTTGATAACTTGATATTTACTGATTTTTTTATATTTATTTTTAGTTTCTTACTGATTTTCACTTTGTTTTTAAACTTTTTATCAATGTTTTTAGACTGCTTCTTATATTTTTAGAATCTCCAGTGTTTCCTCTGAAGGAGCCATCTTCCTCGGGAGCGGTGACTGGCTGTGGCTGTGTGGGTGCTGTCCTGTGGGTGCCCAGGTGGAGGTGTGGCTGTGTGGGTGCTGTCCTGTGGGTGCCCAGGTGGAGGTGTGGTTGTGTGGGTGCTGTCCTGTGGGTGCCCAGGTGGAGGTGTGGCTGTGTGGGTGCTGCCCTGTGGGTGCCCAGGTGGAGGTGTGGTGTCTCTGCCGCGCCTCCTATGGGGACCCTTGTGACGCGCCCCGGCGGCCGCAGCTTGTCTGCTGCTCCCGGGGAGGACGGCACCTCTGATGGTGTTTCCTCACCTTGGTCATCTGTACCCAGCCTTATGTACTTGATTTTGATTCTGTGTGTGAGCATGAGTGTAGAGTAAAGGGTCGGGGTGTGCGCGTGTGTGTGTGTATTGTGATAACTGTATATAATGGGAGGGTTTAACGGGCGATAATGTTTTTAATGTCTTTTTTTAAATGTCAAAGCACTTTGCGATGCATGTATGAAAAACGCTCTATAAATAAAGATTTATTAACTTATTCAAAGCATCATCTGCTCCTCAAAATCAAGGCTCTTATCACACTAATAGAAATGATCGAAAGCTACACGAATTCCTTTGATCATTTTTTTTTTTTTAGGCTAATATTATTATTTTTTATTTTTTTTGTGTTTAGTCCAAATCAGAAATGCATCAAATTAAAGTTCACGTTATAAAAATCCTATAGGTTTGAGAGGGACAGTTTTTGTGAGTGACGCATAAAGCAGGACAACAATGCACAATGACGCACGCACCGTGAATAGAATAATATTCATAAATATCTCAAAAGCAACAACAACTGTCCTATGTTATTGTAAATGTGAGTATAATGATGGGCTCCAGGTGATCTGTCCGTGGGGCACGTCATGCGTAAAAGTGCAGTGCCCTCAGCGAAATCGCGTGTTTGGAAATAAAAACTAAAGGCTAACAGATGGCATCTGCTATTTGACATCTTTGACTGAATACATTTGTTTTAAACAATTAAACAGTGTGTGCTACTGTTTTATTATTGCAGACGAATAGACTAAAAGAAACCTGTGCCAACGCTGCATGCGATCAGGGTAGATTTATGCACAGGCATAATGCAGCGCTCTTCATTCATCAGGCAAAACGTAAAACAATCATCAGCAAATATAAGTACCGTAAATGCTCTAATATAGGCCCGGGCCTTTATTTACTCAAGGGCATCTAGCACCAGGCCTTTATTGGAACCAGGCCACAATTAGAGACAGGCCTTTATTTCTATTTGAGCAAAACGGACTACCAGGAAAATGAAGAAAGACGAGATTAGTGTCCATTTGCACCTAAAATATTAGGTTCATTTATTAATTAACATTTCAAACCCTCTCCCAGCGGCTGGACCATCGGCGCCTTTTATTTTGTCGGGACAACAGGACGTGTTTCGTTGCTGTTAGCGGAACATTGACATCAATGTCACTGTAGGTTTCTGTTTCGTTTTTACCGCGGACCGGATTATTTGTTGT
Organism: Gobius niger; assembly: GCF_951799975.1. Classification (NCBI taxonomy): domain Eukaryota; kingdom Metazoa; phylum Chordata; class Actinopteri; order Gobiiformes; family Gobiidae; genus Gobius; species Gobius niger. Next base: position 6,079,896 of record NC_136858.1, on the reverse strand, counting down.
TATCTTGTGTAAAAGGCGAGTTTAGACGGAGCGTTTGTGTTTGTGATCGATCATGAGACTGACCCGAGAGAAGACGAGACGCTCGCGCTGATCGGAGGAGTTATTTTGAGGCGTGGGACTGACCTGCACACGGAGCTGGACGTGCTTTGAAGACGCGATGGTGACTTTATTAAAACCCTGGAGGGTCACACAGCATTCGTTGTTTGCCCTGTTTCCAAACATAGTCACAGGTGGTTTGAAAAGTGGCTAAATCTGTGTCAATGTTACGCTCGGATCAGCTCCTCCGCAGCGTCCCCATCGGCCCGGGTTCCCGTTTGTTTACTTCCTGCACATGAGTTATCTTTTACACGAGTATGAGACAAATTCCTAACATGGGGAATATTTCTACCGCTATAGTTTCTAATAAAAGCCCCGGCCTGTTTGAGAGACCGGCTTTAATTTGCCTCCGCCAGCCGCAAACCCGGCCACTGTTAGAGACCCGGCCGCTAATGGAATACAGGCCAGTATTAGAGAATTTACGGTAGGCTACTCATGTCCCAACACGTTAGCCTGTAGTGTTCTCTGGAGCCGGTAACAGCGAAGGGTGCAAGAAGGGATGACAAGTCCAGACACAAGGAACTGGTACAGTTTTCCGGACAGAGCGCAGGATGCAACTATCTGCGCAGAGACAGCCAGATGTGCGCGTCCTGCAGACAAAGGTACAGACCGCGCAGATGTCTTTGTCCTGGGAGAGGCAGTGAACACTAATGATCACAAATCAAATATCAAATATGACCAGACCAACTACAGTCTGCAACATCGGACCACAGAATTAAAAGCAATAAGTTGCATTGAAGCAATGTTACCAATATTCACAAAATAGTTGAGTATACAACATATTAGATCTGTCAAACTGAACAAGGTCAACAGCGTGTGAAGTGTGTGTGTTGCGTTACCACTTACCATTGCAGGTCTGCAGGTTTCATCCTCCTGGCGGAAACGTCAGTACAGTTGCAGGCGGCGTTTCTCTGAGCTGAACCTCATCAGCACATCCTTCCATTCAGACTTGAATTCATGAGTAAGGTCCTTTTCAAACGCAAGCTGAATGAGCTGGGCCTTGCGTCTGTGCAGCATACTGCGCCGATGCTCCGAAAACACGTTCTTCAGAGTGGAAAACGAATTTTCACACATTGCTGTGGAAGCTCCTAAAGTTAGGGCAAGGGTGTAGGCTGTGACAACAGTCGGCATAGCCTGGAGTGCACCGTTGAATGCGCAAAGGATGTTGGCCATTGTCCATTTTCCATCTTCAGGGGGAACCGGAGTGTCAGTCATTTTCTTTAACAGGAACTCACGAGCAACAGTATACTCAGATTCAACCACATCAGTTCCAGCTAATGCCAGTAGAGGGGTCACTTTTAATGGGTCAAGGAAAGTATCCTCGGCCTCTGGGTTTAAAGAAGCCAGTGTGTTAATTGTGCGTCTCGGTGGCCGTGTCTTGAGGAACGCAGAGATCCCACAGTGCAAAAAATTCATTCTCTGTGCGCAGTCTCTTCACGCAGTTGGAAGCGCTGTTGATAAGTGTAACCGCAGTGAACAAGTCCGTATCTTCGGCTTGTAGCAGTTTGTTAGGCGGCTCGAAAAGTAACAACAGTTTCATAACAAGGCGTGCAATTAAATTAAAACTGCGCTGTGTAATGGCACGAAGCAGGCCCGTAGCCTCGACACGCACATCCACTCCAAAGCCTCCTTTGTTCTCCACCTCACTCAGTAAAGTGCATATGTCATGAAAACTCTTGACCACAACTTTGACCGTTGCCAAGTGGCCAGTCCATGTCTGGTCCAAGAGACGTTTCAGCGTCTCGCCTTTGTACAGCATGGCAACAGTTAGCTTCCTGATGAAATTGTAGAGCATATTGCATACTCCAAAAAAATCATTGACAGCTGCTTCACTGGACATGGCGTGGATCACAACCAGATGTAGTTGGTGATTAAAGCAGTGAATATATGGTATATTACGACCAAGCTAGTTTTGGAGCAATTTCTGCACACCACCGTGCCTACCAGACATCAGTGATGCGCCGTCATAAACCTGACTCAGGATTTTATCAGTGCTGAGTCCAGCGCGAGTGAGCTCATCAATGATGACGCCTGTCAGAGCCTCCGCATCACCTTTCTCAGATGTGGCCATTACCAAGAGTCGCTCACACACACTGTAGTTTTCATCCACAAAGCGCAGAACTATGGAAATATTTTCGTGGCCCAAAGGATCCCTTGTTCCATCCACTTTAATTGAATACCAGTTATCCCGATTTGTCTCACTATCTCCTCTGTCACAAGTTTGCTCATCATTTCGATCATCTCGTTTTGTATCTGTGAGCTGGTATAGCATGCATTCTGCGGGATTGTTTTTATAATCCGTGTCAGTTCTTGATCTTTGCGCATGGAGTATTCGAAAAGAGACAAGAACAGCCCCATGGAACTGTTGTTAGGATCTAGCACACTGGCGAAACCATCATTGTCTCCACGTAACGGCAGTTGGTTCACCACTAAAAATTCCAGGGTATCAATAATGGCTGACATGTAGTATCTGTTGCGAGCCAGTTGCTCTGAATTTAGAAGAGTGGAAATCTCTTTTCCTGTCTCTCTGCGTTTTTTGGAATCTCGCCACATTGCTTCACAGGCTAGATGCTCCTTTGAAACAGCATGCCTATTTAAGCCTTTGCCTGTTTCGATAGCATGTTTCCAGTCATTAAATCCCTTAATGGAGAAGGTCTCGTCTGATGATACAGATTTAAATTTTCTGCAGGCCTAACAAAACGCAGTGTCCTTTTCAACCGAGTACTCAAGCCAGTCCCTGTTCAAATACCAGCTAGAGGAGAATGATCGTTTCTTCGAACCAAAGGATCTTACTGGGTATTTTTTTAACACAACCTGGTTGGGTTCATCTGTGCCGAGGTCACACACAGATCCAACACGGGGTGGCGGTGGCCCTGTCATAGCCACAGTTGACCTGCTCGTGCTAGCCTCCTCTGCTACGTGGTCAATGCAGGTCCGGCCTGGGTCAGGCTCCGCGGAGATGTGTTCAGGCCCAGGGTCTCCCTCACCTCCTCCTCCTCCTTCTTCAGAATGTGTCGGATTATTTTTTGAAGTTACGGAAGTTGGGGTTTTAAACCATTTACGTATATCCATACTGAATGAATCTAAGTCGACAGAAACTAGCTGGCGTCAACTCAAACTTGATTTTCAAAAAATGCCGGAAACTGTTGACGTTGACATAAGAAACGTACTACGTAGTAAAGCCCTGCACTCCCGCGGGAGTCCCGTGGGACTCGCGGGACCCAACGCAAAAAAGTGTGGCACGGGACACATTTTTAAAGCTCATTGCGGGCGCAGGAGGGGGGCGGGACGGCAGAGTGCGGGAGCGGGCGGGTGGGACGATAAACTGCTGTCCCGCAAACTAAATAATTTTTCATTTTCATTTCATTTGTTCATTCTATTTTGATAACGAGAGCATTAGTACCGCAGAATCACTGTGTTCATGCTCAAAATTGATACAGTTATAGGCTCCAGTCACTGCATAACACGGACAAACGCAGACTGGATCTATCAAGTCAAACACATAACAACAAACTAGGGATGGTCCGATATGAAATTTTTCTGCCGATACCGATATCCGATATTTGCCTTGCTGTTGTGGCCGATATCCGATATTTGCCGATAATTATTTTGACGTTAAAAATCAATAGAAAGATTTACTCAAATGTGGTAAAGTTTGTAAATTGTTCCATTATTGGAATGTCTTATGCTTATGCCTGGAATACATCTCACACACCAGGATGAAACAATCCTTTTTATTAGAAAAATATTAAAAAGACCAAATGCAATGTTGGAGTGAAATGTCATTTTGTTTTTGGCTAAATATTTAATCAGACCTGCTTATTATTATACTTTCACCCATGTCCTCTATTAATGGGAAACACTGACACTGGGAATATGCTAGGCTTTGGAATTGCAAAAAATAGCATCATGTCACTTTAACAGAACCTTATACTGAACTTATGAGGCCAGACTGAAGATTTAGAGTTGGTTTAGAGCAGGCAAAAGGCAAACAGTAGATTTACAAGATTAGCATGAGCTTTAAACTGCATTGTTTTCAATGATAAATGGGTTAACGATCGCAAATGCGTCTAATTAAATATGCGCAAAAATGCGACATAACACCTCATTTTCACGGGTCATTAACACGACAAAAGTGAGCAGAGTAAACGTGAATACAGACATTATCATCACTGTAGTTAGACCTACATGATGACAGAAAGGTCATGTTTATGTGTCGTAGCCTTTAGCCTGTTAGCAGCTATGCTAGCGCTAACAAACAAAGTTATAAATCTGGCGTCAGGACGGAGAAACTTTTGCAACACTCACCACTCAGATGTAGCGACAAATAATCCATCAGAAAATGATTCCTGTTAATCCTGACTCAGAATGATGTTCATGGAGGCAGATTTAGTCCAGTTTGTTACAGCAGCAACTTGTGTCTCTGCATCTCTGTGGCGTCCAAGTGTCCGCTCCACGTGGTTTAAACTGAGTAAAAACATATTCTCTTCTGGAGACGTGTGAATTTGTGCTGGAGGTTCTTTATTTTTAGGAGCCACTGTTTATTTTAGATCATTTGAATAAACTGTTGCCCCAGTCAGGTTAGTGCAGCCCGTCTACACTGTTGCTGCATTCAGGTGCGCTACAACATTATGATGCAGTAAATAATTCAAAGGAAAAAAAAATATCGGCCGATATTTACCCATATCGGACCGATACCGATATGTGAAAAAAATGGCAAATATCGGCCGATAATATCCGCAGCGCCGATATATCGGCCATCCCTACAACAAACACACGCGCAATGAGTTAGTGCAACATGGCATTCAGCCAGACTTTACTCCACAGAATAAGCATAAAAAAAAAACACTACACTCACTGTGCACTCGATCTTCAGGGGATCCGTCGAAGAACTTGCTGCTCTTCGCCTCTTTATCCAATGATTCTCTCTCTTCGTGTCGGTCATTAGCGCCATTTGGAAAAACTTCTTATGCATAATCCACACCAACAGGTCTGTGTTCACCTGCCCTGCGCCCATCACCGCTTGTTTTACATGTCAAAAGTTGTAAATAAGCCTTATTGATTGTCTGCGAATTCAGCAATTTCAGCAAGTTATACATCAAAACGTTCAGCATGTTGGAGATAATTGTGCTATTACTTTTGGGAATTCAGCGATTTCCGGTTTTTCCGCAATCGGGCCGGAATTTTCCCATTACTTATAATGGGGCTTCCTCAAATTCACAGATTCTGCAGTTTTTTTTCGCAGTTTCAGCAATTTCTGCAGTTTGTGCTTGTTCAGCTTCCGCAGCTTGTCAGTTTTCAGAAAAATTCCGCCTTCTGCAGTTTTCCAGTTTTTTTCTACGGGATCGGGAATTCTGCCATTGATTTGTATGGGGAATTCTGCCCATTCATTTTAATGGGACTTCAGATCTTTCAGCCATTTCTGCAGTTTCAAATACTTCTGCAGTTCAAATACAGTTCAAATACTTCTGCAGTTCAAATACTTTTGCAGTTCAAATACTTTCGCAGTTTCAAATACTTCTGCAGTTCAAATACTTCTGCAGTTCAAATACTTCTGCAGTTTCAAATATTTCCGCAGTTCAAATACTTCTGCAGTTCAATTACTTCCGCTGTTCAAATACTTCCGCAGCTTCAAATAGCCTACTTCTGCAGTTCAAATACTTCTGCAGTTCAAATACTTCTGCAGTTTCAAATACTTCTGCAGTTTCAAATACTTCTGCAGTTCAAATACTTCTGCAGTTTCAAATACTTCTGCAGTTCAAATACTTCTGCAGTTCAAATACTTCTGCAGTTCAAATACTTCTGCAGTTTCAAATACTTCTGCAGTTCAAATACTTCTGCAGTTCAAATACTTCTGCAGTTTCAAATACTTCTGCAGTTCAAATACTTCTGCAGTTTCAAGGATTGGGACAAAGACCCAGACTAAAACCCGAACCAAGACCTGGACTAAGATCCGAACCAAGACCAAGACCGGAGCCAAAAGCCAGACCAAGATCCAAACCAAGACCCAGACCAAGATCCAAACCAAGACCCAAACAAAAACCCAGACCAAGACCCGAACCAAGACCCGAACGAAAACCCAGACCAAGACCCGAACCAAGACCCAGATTAAGACCCGAACCAAGACCCGAACCAAGACCCGAACGAAAACCCAGACCAAGACCCGAACCAAGACCCGAACGAAAACCCAGACCAAGACCCAGATTAAGACCCGAACCAAGACTCGAACGAAAACCCAGACCAAGACCCGAACACAGACCCGGACAAAGACCATGACCCGAACCAAGACCCGAACCAAGACCCAGACTAAGATCCGAACCAAGACCAAGACCGGAGGCAAAAGCCAGACCAAGACCCAGACCAAGATTCAAACCAAGATCCAAACCAAGACCCAGACCAAGATCCAAACCAAGACCCGAACGAAAACCCAGACCAAGACCCGAACCAAGACCCGAACGAAAACCCAGACCAAGACCCGAACCAAGACCCAGATTAAGACCCGAACCAAGACCCGAACCAAGACCCGAATCAAGACCCAGACCCAAACCAAGACCCAGACCAAGATCCGACCCAAGACCTGGACCAAGACCAAGTCCAGACCAGGTTACCATAGCTACCGGAATTAAAATCTTAACCAGGTAAACAACAGAAACCAGGCCAAGTCCAGACCAGGTTGCCATAGTTACCAGAATTCAATCCATAACCAGGAAATCCATAGAAACCAGGCCAAGTCCAGACCAGGTTCCCATAGTTACCGGAATTAAAACCATAACCAGGAAAACCACAGAAGCCAGGCCAAGTCCAAACCAGGTTGCCATAGTTACCGGAATTTAAACCATATCCAGGAAATCCATAGAAACCAGGCCAAGTCCAGACCAGGTTCCCATAGTGACCGGAATTAAAACCATAACCATAACTAGTCGGCCGTGTGTCTCTCGTGTGTTCAGATTGTGACTGTTTGAGACACTTTGTAAATTTGTTTTATTGCTAGGCTACTTGTTATTTCATTTTGACTATTTTTGTAGCCTACTCAATTTAGAGCCTACTTTTGCATTGGTTTACCCATTTATATATTACCCAAGAGAAGCAGGTCGTAATAGTCTGTTACTCCACATTAAATTCTATACATTTTGAGGACGTGAGGTCCCTGTTTCCACGGAACAAACATTCACTCATTTCACTTGACTCGATAAAATAGTGATGGGACCTCTGGTTCTTTTTAAATGGAGCCGGTCATTCGGAACCGTTCACTTTAAAACCTTTTTTTTTTTCGTGTTATTTTTTAAGAATGTAGCCTGAATGGACGCTTTTTTTTTTTTTTACGAAAATGACACTATTTCAAACAATAGGCTATAACATCGATGTTTCCCTCTATGTAGTTTGTTGTCACGTAGCCTAACTTTTCCTCTGCCAATCTCTCCCTTATGCAAGAAGGGGGAAAAAAGTGGAAAGTGAAAGAGGTGTCTTTCACCTACGCGATCTCCTCTGTTCAACCGTGTTTATTATTTCTTTAGTATTTTATTTCTCAGACTCCTTGCCTTATGCGTGCTGACTTTGAGCTCCTCGTGGGGCAGCAGCGGTCGGGAGGTGACCGGGGCGGAGGAGGAGGCAGTGGTGGGCGCCGTAGCTTCGGAGCGGAGTGGAGCTGAGCGAACAGGTGAAGATGTGAGTGTCGGGGCTGCTGTAGCCGACTCATCACGCACGGACCCCATGCGCCCTTTCCTCTCCCATGGCTCGGGAGAGTGCTGGCGCTGGGAGCGCTCTGTCTCTCTCGCTGTTTCCCCAGAGTCGCGCATTAAAACCCTTTCTCCGCAGGCTGTGTTCATGTCCCGGGGTCGTGCATTCACAAACTGTCCCTCTGCCACTCCCCTCTCCGTCCGCCCCACTCCAGCAGTGAGTTTTGTTTCGCAAAATTAGCAAGCATAACTAAAGAGATGCCCCTCCTCTGAAGAGGAATAAATAAAATAGGCCAATAAAACAAAAATAATAAAATAATAAAAATTAGCCCTTCATATATCGTTCACTGTAGCCTAAAGCTCGTTCAAAAGAGCCGGATCGTTCGCGACTGACACATTAGTAAGAAAGGTTGCAGATGACAGCTGGTCGCCAGCGTGTCTTGGACATTTTCTCCGTTTGTGTGTGTCATGATGAAGTGCATTTGTTCCAGTGGTGTGGTCTTCAATTTTCTAGTTGGTATACTGTATGTCCTTAGCAGGTGCGGGGACGTTTGTGCACATAAAATTGGCGTGTGTGCGCACTTCGTTTTTGAGATATTGATCATTGATTGGTAATTGATCAGCCATTATGTTTTATTAAATCATTTTCATTATTTTTATGAAGAGCGTGCGTGGCTCAGTCAGCGCTGTGGCCGGGGCACATCCACTTTTCAGTCTCTGTGAAGCGACAGCTTAAGTGTCTGAGAATAAAACGCACGCTTTGTAATAAAGATTGTTACCCGCCTGCACCTGTCACTGCTTTTGCCAGAGGCCTCTCTCACGCGCTGCTGCAGGGGGAGGGGGGAAATGCGCTTTAAGGGTCCGGCATTGTGGACTCCCAGAGTGGGGATGAACAGGGAAAGTGTCTATGACGGTCGGGGTGGGGAGACGCTGAGCTGAGACGTACGCGACTCCTCCAGCGCCTTGAGGACTGTTTATAAGCCTCTATCATTATCAGCTATTCGGAGCTGTGCGCAATTGCGCACGAGCGCAGCTGAGAGGGAACTGTCTGTCTGTCGGTAGAGATAGAGAAAGAGAGAGAGAGAGGGATGAGCCTGTCCTGTCTTTCGTTTTCAGGGAAGAAATAGCTTGTTGCGAAGTTTGTGCTGGTCTCTAAACGAACAGAAAGCGCAGTTTTATTATTTATAGGTGGGGGTAAAGAGGGTAAGAGACTTCGTACCACTCCCTTACTCTGCTCAAACGTGAAATACCTTCCGTGGCGTCTTTGTTCCTTTGTCCTCTTTTGCTCGTTTTTGGAGATCATGAGTTTCAGCACCACGTCAGTGCCTTTGGTAAAACTTCGTAGGCAAAATAAAAGTTTAGCCTACGTTTTTCTTTTAATTTATAACCATACATTTAAAGGGATTGAAAGGAATTGTCTCCAATTTGAGGGCATGTATGGAGGTGCGTAGCAGGTGCGTCACCGGAGCGGACGCCGTACACAGACAGCTGCGTTCGAGAGACTGAAAATGCAACAATAGCCTACTGAAAATTTAATTCGAAAATGCAGCTGTAGACTTGCTTTGGCGTATTCGTGTTGTATGTTTCCCCTATGAATTAACGGCATAAAAGATCTGCAATTAGAACTTGAAATGTGGTAATGCTTTTCAGTTCTAGCCAGGTCGTGTTTTATTTGGTGCGCAGACAACCGTGCGCAATTACGCGTGGGCGCAGGTTAGAGGGAACTTTATCTGTCGGTAATAGGCTAATAATAATAATAATAATAATAATAATAATAATGCTTTAATGTAATTGTGGGCAAACATGCAAACACACATATAGTGAAAAAGGTAACAGTTCACGGGGCTGCGGCGGTATGCGCGGTTTGTGGGAATTTTTTAACAGAACACGTAGATTCTATGATTAATGAACTCAAACAATCCACTTGTTTGTAGTGCATATGATGGACAACTATTAATTCAACATTAAACTTTCATTTTGTTTTAGAACTGTAGTTCTACTAATGGTAGTTTCATCACAGAGTGAACAGAGTAAAGGATTTGTACATAATGTGGAATTCCAAATCAGGTTCTGTACATCAGAAGATACTGTCTTCTATTTGAATTATATTTAAAAAGGACAAAATATTGTTACATTTTCGATTTTTAAATATAGATTTTAAACTTTTATTGACTATTTATAGAAATATAGCATACATTGCATTGCAGAATATGCATGCTAAATAAAATGGTATATGTTTTTTTCTGGCTTCAGTGGGCGACTAAAAGCTAACAAATGGTTTGGCATATTGAATAGTTGCAAGTCTCTTTGGACACGTTCAGTAAACTTTTGCCAACGTCTCTGATCAGCAGAAACCACGTCAGAACCGCTCATATCTGTGAGCACCCAATGACCACACGGTCCACCTGGAGAGGTCAGCCCACTCCTCACTGACCACACGGTCCACCTGGGGAGGTCAGCCCTCACCTCACTGACCGCAACCGCGCATCAAACACGCGCAGAGCGCGCACAGAGCCACGGGCGCCTGCCCGGTCAATTTAGCCTCACAGTAAATGTAGCTATCCGTTAGCTTTATAGGCTAGCTTATAGATGCTCTCATGTTTCACGCGGTTATTATCAAATATAAAGCTACAGGCATCACAACACTTGGAGTAGTTTGGTGCTCAGTCTCGTGCACTGTTGCGCGCTGTGTCAGCGTATCTTTGTTGTGCAGACTGATGCATTAGCCGCTAGCTACGAAGTAAAAGCAGTAAAAGTTCACTTGTCATAATATAAAGCGGTATAACTTTCGCGTCAGCGCGATGTGTCATACACTTCATCGCCCTCAGTGGTGCGTCTGTTGTAGCGGGGTTAGCGAGTAGACGAGCCTACAGTCAGCCGGCGGATGCGGGCGACTGTTGCGCTAAAGCTGTTGCGTAAAGTGAGGGAGCGAGAGAGCGCGGAGCAGTGGGGCTTCTATGGCTGAAGCCACGGGGAAACGGCATATTTGGCCTAACAGCACCAGTCCTAGATCCTAGATTTTCTTTACAGTTAGGCTACTTACTACTGAAAGTGTGACATCACATGGTAGAACCTGACAACAACCAAAGATCAAAAGTCAAAACGTGGATACTGGGAAATAGAACTGGAATCATGGTTTAATAATAACAACAATAAATAACAATAATAACTCATACAGTAAAAACATTTTAAAAAAAAAACATTTTATTTATACCACACATAACCATAAATAATCATAATAACCATAACAAGAACAATAACATTCAAAGAACAGAGAAAGAGAGAGAGAGTGTGTGTGTGTGTGTGTGAGTGAGTGAGTGAGTGAGTGAGTGAGTGAGTGAGTGAGTGAGTGAGTGAGTGAGTGAGTGAGTGAGTGAGTGAGTGAAACAGAACAGAACAAAAACATTCAAAGAACAAATGGCTCTTTAGGGATTGAGAATGAAGCGCCTGGTGAAAGACGGACTCAGAGGGCTTTGGAGGGCTGGGGGGTGGGGGGATAGTGTGAAGAAAAAAAAGTTACTCTTCCTTTAGATCCAGCTCATCTGCTACGACCTCATACGAAGCAATACGGTTGTTAAGGATTTCTGCCTTGATGGTGAAATCTGTGTCATCCTTTGACAGCCAGATTGACTCTTCTGCCACTAGTATCTGGCCATCGCTGGTAAGAACGCTGAAAAGTCCATTTTCCAGCTCATCTGACGTGCCCAAAATTCTCACCACCCGGGTGGTGATCTGGGCTTCCTGCAGCAACAAGATATCAACAACAGAGAGAGTGTGAGTGAGTGAGAGAGAGAGAGAGTGAAACAGAGAAAGAGAGTGTGAGTGAGTGAGAGAGAGAGTGAAAGAGAGTGTGAGTGAGTGAGAGCGAGAGAGAGAGAGTGTGAGTGAGTGAGAGAGAGAGAGTGAAAGAGAGTGTGAGTGAGTGAGAGAGAGAGAGAAAGAGAGTGCGAGTGAGTGAGAGAGAGAGAGAGTGAAAGAGAATGTGAGTGAGTGAGAGAGAGAGAGAAAGAGAGTGCGAGTGAGTGAGAGAGAGAGAGAAAGAGAGTGCGAGTGAGTGAGAGAGAGAGAGTGAAAGAGAGTGTGAGTGAGTGAGAGAGAGTGAAAGAGAGTGTGAGTGAGTGAGAGAGAGAGAGAAAGAGAGTGCGAGTGAGAGAGAGAGAGAGTGAAAGAGAATGTGAGTGAGTGAGAGAGAGAGAGAGTGAAACAGAGAAAGAGAGTGTGAGTGAGTGAGTGAGTGAGTGAGTGAGTGAGTGAGTGAGTGAGAGAGAGAGAGAGAGAGAAAAAGAGTGTATGAGTGAGTGAGAGTGAAACAGAGAAAGAGAGTGTGAGTGAGTGAGTGTGTGTGAGAGAGAGAGAGAAAGAGAGTGTATGAGTGAGTGAGAGTGAAACAGAGAAAGAGAGTGTGAGTGAGTGAGTGAGAGTTAGAGAGAGAGAGAGAGAGTGTGTGTGTGTGTGTGTGTGTGTGTGTGTGTGTGTGAGTGAAACATACCTTTATTTTTGTTAGGCCTGTGGAGGAAAGACCAAATCCATTATAGCACTTTACTTTAAGGTATTCAAGTTCAATGTAGTCCCCGACTTTTAATGGAATCAAAGTTGTTTCCCGCCACAACGTCACCGGTATCTCCCTCCCCCCCTGTAATAGAACAACAGAAAAGTATTAAAAACAAAAAAGTATGTGAGAAGCCATAGAGATACTTACATGCTCCAGAAGTATCTCCCTGAATGGAGCCTTGTTTCCTTTTTCCAGTTTCACATTAGTAATCTGTTAAAAGTTAACACAAATTGTATTAATTTATTTAATATAGGCTATGAATGATTGAATTTGTTAGTGAGTGAATGGATCATGTCTTTTTTTTTGTCTGTGTACTGACCCTTGCCACTTGTCCAGTTACGGAGAAAAGGCCTTCTGCTGGAGAATCTCCGTAATTAAGAGTCTTTTGCTCTGGGAAAATTAGTTCTTTGCCCTTTTCCAGGAGTGAGGGAGCAATTGGAAATGGGCTGGCTTTGAATATTTTGCAATTTCTGATATCGAGTCGGTGATTTCTCACTCCATAATTAAGTATTGAATAAAAATGCCCATCGTTCACCCTGTGTGCCATGTTCTCAAAAATTGTGACTGTCGAGACAGTGTCTCCATCAGTGACTGAAGCAACTCGGTTGACTTTTGTGGCACCCTGAGCTGGTTGGGGTGGGTTTTTCGTTGTATCCCATGCCGTCACTTTTTCACGATACTCCCCAACTATAACGAATATAGTGAGAATCTTTTTCCCACCCCCTTGCATATCTGGACCCTGCAGCACACTGTCAAGACTTGCCGACCTGTAAAGAACAAAATAAAAATGATAAATTAACAGTATAATATACAGGGTTAACACAGCTAGCACCAAGTCAAACGTAATTCAAATTAAATTTGAATGGCAAAATTCTATA